>NW_028181976.1:0-221216 GCF_963576455.1 Neolamprologus multifasciatus | reverse complement strand
CCCCCCCCCCCCCCCCCCCCCCCCCCCCCCCCCCCCCCCCCCCCACCCCCCCCCCCCCCCCCCCCCCCCCCCCCCCCCCCCCCCCCCCCCCCCCCCCCCCCCCCCCCCCCCCCCACACACACACACACACAGACAAAACATATTAAGGATTGTACATTAACATAAAACTGTTGTACACACACACACATATGAAGAGAGAGAGAGTATGCATTGTATGCAAACGGCTACCAGACAGCCATCGTAATTCGTCATACAAAGAGAAGAGGACAAATCAACAACTGACAATGACTAGTTAATATTAAAATCTGTAACATAATGTATTATTTGGAGTTTGGTCTGTTACTGTACTATTTTTACCATTTCTTCTTGGAGCAACTGTAACCCACATCATTTCCTTAGGGATTAATAAAGTATTCTGACTCTGATTGGTTCAGGATGACCTGCCATTATCCAATCACACATCTGCTTACCTGCATCGTTTGCTCGTTTCTCCTCCTCTTCTTTTCTCTTTTTCTAAACTGAGGACCTGATGTCTTTGAACTTTTCTTGTCCATCTTCCATTGGTTTTAATTTTGCACTCCAGTATGAACAACCATCCCTCAACCCAAGGATCACCACAACATGATCTAACACACCTACACCTTAGTTCACAGATTCACTTTGTGGGTGCATTTCTGAGATTTCACACACCCGGGATTCAAATCATGAATACATAATGGGCTTGGATTTACAACATTATAAATGAAATGCGCTCTATTTGGAAGCAGCCGGCCCCCCTCCTCTTTCGACGGGTTGTGTGTGAGACTTTAAATCATCAAACTGTAAATTTTAAATTGTTATTGATCCCTTTACCCCGAGTCCTAAAGTGTATATTTATTTCTTACTCTTCTTATATATATTGTTTGTTTACTTGCACTGCTGTAACTGGAGCCTCGTTGTCTCGTCTCTCTATATACTGGACTGTATGTAGCGGAGATGACAATAAAGTTTACTTTGACTTCGGCAGCAAGCAGGCGCACTGAGGGCTCGCGCTCACTTTTCGTGTATAGAATTTCGAAAAAACATTGGTGCAAATTATAAGTCTGTATTATAATGTCTGGTGTTTTCGTGTTTGTTGGTTTGTTTTTATTTTGTTTTACTTTGCGAGTTGGTTATTAGATGCTGCTCCAGCCGGTCAGAGAATCCCCCGCCGCCCCACCCACTGGTCTCTGCGCCGCAAGCAGCAGGCGCACCTCATAAACGAAGGGCGCCCTTACTCCCAGGAAATGGGCGATAGAAAACTGATCAGTGCCTATGCCATTCCCAATATGCGCTGGCTGACGTCGGGGCAGCACGAGTACGAGCATTTTTTTGTTTTTTTGCCGATGCCCGTGATGCTGCCCCCCACTACGATGCAGCCCTGGGCACCCGCCCGTGTCGCCCGTATCTAAAACCGCTACTGGGCTTATGAGTGAGAGAAGAGAGGGGACAAGCACACCGGTGGCCTTTGGTTGAGATTTCAAGAAAGCTCCATCCTTGGCTTTAAACTGTCATCTAATTAAAAACATTGTGGCTAATATCACATTATGGTAAATTTGCCAGCAGTTGTTGTCTCCGGCTAACATTGCGCCTTGTGAAACCAGTTTTATGACCTCTGTCAGTTTTCTCTTTGAGACATTTTCATGAGAACAGTATGGAGCTTTCCACCGTTCACCATTCTTGATCCTTCTTTCCTCTGTGGTCTCCATTCCTCCAAAGTTCGTATCTGGATGTAATCTCCATCCATCCATCCATCTTCATCCAGCTTTATCCGGGGCCGGGTCGCGGGGGGCAGCAGCCTAAGCAAAGAGGCCCAGACCTCCCCTCTCCCCAGCCACCTCCTCCAGCTCATCCGGGGGAACACCAAGGCGTTCCCAGGCCAGCTGAGAGATATAATCTCTCCAGCGTGTCCTGGGTCTGCCCCGGGGCCTCCTCCCGGTGGGACATGCCTGGAACACCTCACCCAGGAGGCGCCCAGGGGGCATCCTTGTCAGATGCCCAAACCACCTCAGCTGGCTCCTTTCGATGTGGAGCAGCAGCGGCTCTACTCTGAGCCCCTCCCGGATGGCCGAACTTCCTCACCCTATCTCTAAGGGAGATGCCAGCCACCCTTCGGAGGAAGCTCATTTCCGCCGCTTGTATCCGCGATCTCGTCCTTTCGGTCACTACCCACAGCTCGTGGCCATAGGTGAGGGTAGGGACGTAGATCGACCGGTAAATTGAGAGCTTCGCTTTTACACTCAGCTCCCTCTTCACCACGACGCACCGCTGCAGCGTCTGCATTACTGCAGCTGCAGCCCCAATCCGTCTGTCGATCTCCGGCTCCCTTCTCCATCACTCGTGAACAAGACCCCGAGATACTTGAACTCCTCCACTTGGGGCAGGAACTCATCCCCGACCCAGAGTGGGCACTCCACCCTTTTCCGGCTGAGAACCATGGCCTCAGATTTGGAGGTGCTGATCCTCATTCCCGCTGCTTCACACTCGGCTGCGAACCGCTCCAGTGCGAGCTGGAGGCCCCACCCGATGAAGCCAACAGAACCACATCATCCGCAAAGATCAGAGATGAGATCCTGAGGCCACCAAAGCGAAAGCCCTCCGCCACTTGGCTGCGCCTAGAAATCCTGTCCATAAAATTATGAACAGAACCGGTGACAAAGGGCAGCCCTGGCGGAGCCCATCACCCACCGGGAACGAGTCCGACTGGATGTGATCTGATTTGTTAAACACCATTTCTCTCTTTCTCTCTGTCTCTCACACACACACACACACAACAAAAGAGAGGGAGAGATTCATAACCTCACAGTTTTTAAGCGTGCTGCTGAGGGATTCAAACAAGAGAATTACAAAGCAGCAAAGCTGACAGTCTCTTTACAATCGTAAGACTAACCTACATTCAAAAGACTATTCAAGAAAATATACCTTTAATTTATGCATTTTCTTAAGTTGGTTTGTTTTTTGGTTTTTTTTGTCCATGGTGTTGACAAAATTGTGTATAGCACAGTTTTGGCATTGTGTGTGTGTGTGTGTGTGTGTGTGTGTGTGTGTGTGTGTGTGTGTGTGTGTGTGTGTGTGTGTGCGTGAGTATGCAAATTAGTTTAAGAGACAAAGAGAAAGAAAGTGGAAGACACACAGACTTGAAGGTGAAACTGTAGGTGTGAAACTCAGCAGGCACTAGTATATTGAAATTGAGATGAATTGTTCGGAGACTCTAAAATAAATATTTGTCTGCAGCTGCATCAAAAAAAGCTGAAACATGTCAAAAGAGAGAGAAGGGAATTATAGTTTGAAACCACTCAGCAAGTAAAAAAGACAATCCAAGATTGCATTAAAACACAGTTTGGTTCATAATAAATCCTATCAGGTATACAACAGTATCAGTGAACAATATATCAGCTTTCACGTTAAGATAACTACAAAAATCATAAAATCCTATTACAGTTTATGTTATATAATTTATTACGTAAATCTGAAATTTACCACTAACACTCATGACTTAATCATAACATAATTATTCTAACTTTCACTGACTTACACTAAAGTAAGTGCTCATTTTTCAGGTTAAGGTCCTTTTCTCAGTAGTCATGAAAATATCATTATAGAGTTAAGTCATTATTTTTTAACCCAAGTTAAATGCTATAAGTGAGGAATTTAACTGATGAATGACATATGGGAAACCATAGTTTGCTATCACAGACAAATATGACTTATATATGTTCTGTATTAAGGACATTTTAAAAACTTTTGGCTGAAAGTTCTTATTTCTAATTTTTTTCATGCCATTTCTAAATATCACTTTAGCCCTAGTTCTATCAAGTAAATCTAACTCCCGAATGTCTGATGACCTGAGTTAAGGTGTGACAATGGTTCTTTGTTAATCATGGTTTGGTCGTTGGCCGACCATTAAGTAGACCATTGAAATTTGGTGTAAAAGAAGGCGGAGTTGGGTGGAAGAGGCAGCACCCAGCAGTTAAGAGTACCCTATAAGTATATCACCACATCCACTGCAAAAGGAAAACCAAATGGCAGATGCTACAAACCATGGTCAACTTCATCGGTAGGTAAGCATGTTCTTTACATATCTGTTATTGACCCATTGGTTTTATGTTCTATGATTGTTATTACCACATTGTCTTATTTTGTTCTATTTATAATTATCCTTTGATGGAAGTAATCCAAAGTTATACTTATCATAAGAACAGTAACTTTGGTTTTTTTTTTGTGTTTTAATGAAGAAAGTACTTCTGTTAAGGTACTTGATCATGTTAGGTGTCTATTTATAGTTCTATCAGGGTCACATGATGATATAAACTTCTGGAATTGGTTCACCAAGATCACAGCAACATCAGCACTTAAGTGAATTCTGAAAGCATCAAGTGCTAATTGTTGTTGTAATGCTGTTGTCCACAACAAACCATGAACTGACTGAAAACAGTAGGATTAGGTTGATTTTCTGAAAGAGTAAGTGTGTATGTAAATGATTTGCTAAACTATATTCCTAGCCCATAATGTTGAATTGTGACTTCGAGATACAATTAAGCTTTATTTATTTATTTATTTAAAGAAAAAGGTTGATTTGTTTTCCACAAAAAAATCACAGATCACACTTCTTTAATTAAAAGTGCTTTGCTAAATTAAGTCACCAAACATCACAACAACATAAGCACTTATTTGAATTCTGAATATAGTAAGTGCTCATTGTTGTTGTGTTGTTGATGTCTTCTACAGCCAACAATCACTGTAAAATTACCTTTGCATTATGAATTGTAGCTCGTTTTGATATATACATTATTATTATACTATTATTATATATTATTATATAATACATACATATATACATCATATACATTTCATATTTGGGGAAGTCTTTATTTTGAATAGTTCAGGGAATCATTAATTTATGTGTTAATAAGATGCCTCTGATTGAAATTGCACGAAACCTTCAAGAGCTACTGGAGACAAAAGAGGAAACCAAAATACAATGGGCCGCTACAACAGTTGTTAGCCAACTATTGGTTTCATGATTAAATCTCGTTAACTTAAATGTGGGTGGGACTGAAAGAGGAGTCTTGAGTTCATATAAAAGGAGACTCATGTTCAAACATCTTTCATGGATTTGGAAACACAGACAACACAGGATATTCCAAAAGAGCTTCCGGACTCACTGGTAAGTAAGAGCATTCATTACAAGTCTGTATTATTGGTCCAACTCATGCAAGAACTTGTCTCTTGAATTCAGTAACTGCATCTGCTTGGACCAGTTGTACACAACAACTGCTACAAATTCTACGTCACCCTCCATGTTACGTCTATCAAATTGAGTTCTATGTTTCATATCAAGATCACTTTGAATGGAGACACTGATGGTGGTTGCATTCCTAAGTGCACCCACTCAAAGTGACCTTGCATATGAGTTTACAGCAATTAGACACTTTGAAGCAAACTTTAGTTAACATGGTTCATGTTATGGAAGTTTTTCCACTTAAATAAAGTCTGCAGACGAGCGGTGAGCGGTAGCTAACATTCTTTTATTCCCATGCACACAACATATAAACAAGCTTGTGAAGCCCCTGCATGACCACGGGGCAGGGTCAGCAGAGTCTCACTGAGCCAAAGTCAACCTCTCAGTTAAATACCTTCTCCAGGAACAAAAGGCAGTACACAGCTGTTTCACACCTTAAGGTTCACACTCCCTTGCTACTTCCCAGAGTCCTCAAGAGACAAAAGACTGGTCCTCTGGAGTTCCTGTTTCCCCCCCAACATCTTTGCTACACCCCCTACCATTACAGAACATCTCAAATAGAGACCTCTCAAATGGAAAAACTTGTGGTTTTCTTTGCCTTCGTGCTCCTATTTGGGAAGTCTTATTTTAAATAGTTAGGTAATCGTTGATTATGTGTTAATAAGATGCCTCTGATTGAAACCGCACGAAACCTTCAACAGCTACTGGAGAACAAAATATGACAACAAAATACAATGGGGTGCTACGACAGTCGTTAGCCATCCATTAGTTTCATGATTGAATCTCGTTAATTTAAATGTGGGTGGGACTGCAAGAGGAGTTTTGAGTTCATATAAAAGGAGACTCAAGTCTAGGTAACCCTCACTGGATTTGGAAAACACAGACAACACAGGATATTCCAAAAGATCTTCCGGACTCACTGGTAAGGAAGAGCGTTCATTACAAGTCTGTATTGTTGGTTCAACTCATGCAAGAACTTGACTCTTGAATTCAGTAAGTGCATCTGCTTGGACCAGTTGTACACAACAACTGATACAAATTCTAGCTGACCCTTCATGTTATGTCTATCAAATTGAGTTCTGTTTCATATCAGATCACTTTGAATGGAGAAACTGATGGTGGTTGTATTCCTAAGTGCACCCACTCAAAGTTGACCTTCCAAATGAGTTTTCAACAATTAGACACTTTGAAGCAACTTTAGATTATACGTTTCACTTAAAGAACATTTCAAGTAGAGACCCTCAAATGGAAAAACTTGTGGTTTTCGTCTTTACTTAGTGCTCCTATTTGGGGAATTCTTTCTTTTGAGTAGTTCAGGGAATCGTTGATTTATGTGTTAATAAGATGCCTCTGATTGAAAACGCACGAACCTTCAAATCTACTGGAGACAAAAGAGGAAACCAAAATACAATGGGCCGCTACTACAGTCGTTAGCCAACCATTAGTCTCATGACTGAATGTCATTGACTTAAATGTGGGTGGGACCACAAGAGGAGTCTTGAGTTCATATAAAAGGAGACTCATGTCCAGGTATCCCTCATGTATTTGGAAACACAGACAACACAGAATATTCCAAAAGAACTTCAGGACTCACTGGTAAGAAAGAGCATTCATTACAAGTCTGTATTATTGGTTCAACCTCATGCAAGAACTTGTCTCTTGAATTCAGTAAGTGCATCTGCTTGGACCAGTTGTACACAACAACTGATACAAATTCTAGCTGACCCTCCATGTTACGTCTATCAAATTGAGTTCTATGTTTCATATTCAAGATCACTTTGAATGGAGACCACTGATGGTGGTTGCATTCCTAAGTGCACCCCCTCAAAGTGACCCTTGCATATGAGTTTACAGCAATTAGACCACTTTGAAGCAAACTTAGTTAACATGGTTCACTTACAGAACCTCTCAATAGAGACCTCTCAAATGGAAAAACTTGTGTGTTTCCTTTTTGCCTTCGTGCTCCTATTTCGGGAAGTCTTATTTTAAAATAGTTCAGGGAATCGTTGATTTAGTTGTAAGTAAGATGGCCTCTGATTTGTGAAGCACGGCCTCACACAACAAAACCTTCAACAGTTACTGGAGACAAAAGAGGAAACCAAATACAATGGGCCACTACTACAGTCGTTTAGCCAACCATTGGTTTCATGACGAATGTCATTGATTTAAATGTGGGTGGGAACTGTGATAGAGATATTCTTTATCAAGCAATCAGGTATAATGAAAAAACACTCAGACACTTGTAACAGTTCAACGTGCACGGGTGAGAGCTCAAGGGAGACTCACACCCCTGCAGCAGCTCTCTGCCTTTATTTATACACAGCATGAAACATACAAGAAAGGAAGTAACATTCTCTAGTCAAACAGGCAGGTGTGACTTCTCGGAACTTATGTTCAAAAAAGGTCATGTTCTTAAAAGGTCGTTTCTTACTCTTGGGTGGCGGTTTCCTGTTAAAGTTAGATAATGTGAAAGCAAACAAGTCTTTTTAAGGCAAGGTGCAGACAGTTAGTTGTGCAGCTGGTTGAGTGCAAACAGAAATATGAACACTTTTAGCTTTAGTATATCAGCAATAATGATTAATAAAATGTCTTAATAATAAAAATCTCCTGACATTCCCTCCTGTTGTTCAAATTTCTGTAATAACAGCATTGCTATTGGTTCAATTCATAACCTCTTGCCTAAACATTTTCGGTCAGAACGTCATTGAGCAATCCTGGGTTCAATTAGACTACGACATCACTATATGAGTCATTTTCCAAAACAGCTTCCATTTGAGGCAGTGTTACATAAGCGTTGATAGAGGTCATTACCATGTTTGATACCATTTTCTTCAGACAGGGTATTACACATGTTGTGAAAACACATAAAAGTAAAAGTAAAATTCCAACAAAAACAAGTCCTTTAATCAGTAGGGACTTCCAAGAACCACTTAGCAACCATGTGAGCCAATCTTCAGTGCTTGTGACATAGTCTTGTTGCTGAGCGTCCTTAATCTTTCTCAAAGCGTTCAGAGCGTCGGTCATGTTTTGTGAATGCACATTGTCTGGGATGTATGTACAGCATGTGGTGTTAAACAATACACACAAACCTCCTTTTTCAGCTAAAATCATGTCCAGTGCGACTCTGTGTTGCATCACTACAATGCGTATTGCGTCGATTTCTTCATTTTGTGCCTTGTTGATCTTTACTGAGGCATTTAGGAACAATCCAAATCGGTAGTCAAGTGTCTCAATCCTGAGCATGTTTTTTCCAGTTCCCACCCAAGGGAACAGGGAGTGGAGAACTTTTTGACCGGTGGTCCATAACTTGAAGTTCTTAGGCACATCTGATCCATAAATTGAGTCATGTGGCAACACTTCAGCGACTTCACGCTTTGCTCTTGATGTGCGTGCGTGTGTCTCTGCTGTGATCTTGAAGGTGTGGTCTGAAATTAGCACTGGTGCACACAGACTGGTAGAGTTTGGTGGGAGCATGAAGTAGGTTTTAGGCCCGCAGGCCCAAGCGGCTCCTTGGACCCAGAAAGTTCCATTTTTGAAGGTGAGTGTTCCTGTGGATTGGGTCATGTCAAAGGTTTGTGTGCAGTTAAGGTTCCGTCCGACCTTTCTGCTTCCGTCCGAGAAGTCAAAACATATTGGGTGCTGTATGTCAGGTGGCAGAACTATGGCGAATGATCTGCTTTTGGTGTTGCTGGCGTTTACGTTTACCCAATGTTCTTCGTCACAGGCATAGTTCCAGTTTGTCAGATTGTAGGCACAAGGGGTTGTCTGTTTGAATACGACCCTTTACTGTGAGATTGGTTTCATGACACGTTTAACGTCTGTGTCATTACACCATGGAATTTGGTCTTTCTTCTTTGTGCTTTGACCTTTTAGAGCCAGTCCTGTTGTCATCAAATCTCTGCGTGAGCAGTTGCCAGTTATCGCTTTGTTGAATATGCACATCGCTTCGTCGAGTTCAGGTGCCATTCCATATATTGTTGCGTGTATGGCCGTTGTTGACATGTGTGAACACACATAGCACTCCGTGCTGTTGTCGGAGCGGGTTCTGTCGTACACATACCTATACCACGCGTTGTTCATCCATGGGTGGTTGTGGTGTTGGTTCAGGTCGTGCAGGTGCGAGTTGTCATGTGTCCATCTTTTTTCCAGATTTCTTTTGTAGCTGCCTTGCAGTGTGAATATTGCAAAGAGAGCCACCAATGATAGGAGGATCGCTGATAGCAGGAACAGTGTCTTCATGGTGACCAAGCACACTAAAACCTCAGGTGCGTAGACTAGGGCGAGAAGAACAAGGGCGGGCTTTTTGCCCAATCGGCCCTCTCTCCACCACTAGAGCACCGGTGAGATTCTAGGGAGCTGGCGTCTTAGCCTGATGCGTCCTGTACCTTTTTACAGTGGCTTTGGTGTATCCACGAGGGTCTCTCTGCTATTTTGCAGGCGGTAGGTGTGGTAAGAAGGACTTGGTACGGGCCTTCCCACCTGGGAGAGCTCCAATTTTTCCTTTGGAGCACCTTGATCAGGATCCAATCACCTGGTTTTAACCTGCAAGACACTGGAGATACATCACTTGGCAGTTGGCTATTCAACACAATGTCTTTGTTTTCAAGCAGTTTAGTCATCCATTCAGCTAAGGTGGTTTCCCTTACTGATTTGTCTATTGGCTCGCTTGTGATCGGCAGTGGGAACGGTCTGCCATGAATGATTTCAAAAGGTGTGAGTTTTTGAGAACCTTGTGTCAGTCTCATCCACATTTTTACTAGGCCTACACACTCAGGCCATGGCCTTCCTGTTTCTTCCATGCATTTTCTTAATCTTTGTTTTATTGTACCGTTAGTTCTTTCCACTAGTCCGGCACTTTGTGGATGGTATGCACAGTGATGTTTGATGCTAAATCCTAAAGCTTCAGAGACTTTTCTGATTATGTCATTGACAAAATGTGTTCCATTGTCTGACCTTATCAGACTGGGAATGCCGTATGTGGGGATGAAATGATTGCATAAGCATTTTGCTACTGAAATTGCATCAGCTCTTTTTACTGGATAGATTTCTGGCCATTTTTTAAATACATCTATAATTACTAGAGCGTATCTGGAATTTTGGCATTCATCCAGTTCGATAAAATCCATGTGGATTATATGGAATGGGTGAGGTGGTGTGGGAAAATGACCTCTTTTTGGTCTGAGATTTCCCTGTGCATTGTGTTTTTGGCAAATCATGAATGTTCTGATAAATTCTTTTGCTGAATTTTCGAAATTTTGAGTGTAGAAGTGTTTAGAGAGAATATCCAACATTCCCCCCTGTGACACATGTGTTAAACCATGTGTCACTAATGCTGCTGTCTTGTGTAGAGATTTTGGCAATATTGGTTTGCCATTACAGGTCATTAAGTCATTTTTCAGTTGTGCACCACATTTTAACCACTTCTTCTGTTCTGCAGTGGGTGCGGCTTTCTGTTCATCTTTGAGTACATCAAGTGGTATTAACTCTGTGGTTTCAGACATTAAGGTTTCTATTGGCTGATGTGCTGCCTTTTTTGCAGCTATGTCTGCAAAGTTGTTGCCTTTAGTAATTTCAGAGTCATCTTTTTGGTGTGCAGCACATTTACATAAT
Source organism: Neolamprologus multifasciatus (assembly GCF_963576455.1). Classification (NCBI taxonomy): domain Eukaryota; kingdom Metazoa; phylum Chordata; class Actinopteri; order Cichliformes; family Cichlidae; genus Neolamprologus; species Neolamprologus multifasciatus. The sequence goes on along the minus strand of NW_028181976.1, from coordinate 210,346 downwards.
GCCAGCTGTTTTGGCAGTGTTATCACTTCCAATAGTTGCTTTAAAAGATTTCCGTGTTGCACAGGGTTACCGGTAGAAGTAACCATACCTCTGTTTTGCCAGATTTTTGCAAAAGGATGTACTGCTGTAAAAACATACTGACTGTCGGTGTGTATGTTGATGCTTTTTCCTTCATTCAGCTGACAGGCACGTATTACAGCAGTAAGTTCTGCGCTCTGTGCAGAGCTTGAGGAAGTTAAAGGTTGCGCTTCTAATACTGTATCTACTGTGGTTACTGCATAACCAACACAGTTTCGACCTAGGCTATTTTTTGATGCTGAGCCATCTACAAAAATGTCAGTGAAACTGGGTTGGGGTGTGCTGTAAATGTCAGCTCGTGGTTTCATTTCCTCATCTAATTTTTGCATGCAACAGTGTTTTTCTCCGTCTGCTGAAGTGGGGAGAAGTGTGCTTGGGTTTAGCTGTCCACACTTCTCAATTGTAATGTGTGACTGTGATAGCAGAATGCCTACATATGAGAGCTGTCTTGCATGTGTGAGATAAGACAAGTTTGCTTGCAGTAAGATGGAGGTCACAGCATGGGGAACTTTGACAACTAATGTGTGTCCTAGAACAATGTCAGGGGACTTTTTAACTGCTTCTGCTGCGGCTGCGCAGGCTTGTATGCAGGTTGGTAAGCCTGAAGCAACTGAGTCTAATTTACATGAGTAAAAGGCGAGTGGCCGTTGTTTTTCCCCGAAAGCCTGAGTGAGTATGGCCTTCATATAGCCTGCTCCTCCGTCTACATGCAAATAAAATGGTTTGTCATAGTCTGGCAAAGCTAGGACTGTGCGTGTTTGTAGGTGTAATGGTTCTTCTTGATTTGGAAGGAAAAGTAAGCGCAGACAGAGTCCCAGGGAGTGTCCAAAAAGTGATTTATTAAACTCACACGTATTACACAGTGTGGGAGGCCGGTCTCCCCGTTCGGCTCAACACAGAAAGCTTTATACCCTTTATGACGTCAGAACAATTCCTGGGAGTCATCTTATCAGAACAACAACAACCCTTTCCCAGACTTGAAACCAGATGTTTCCCATCATCAGCGTCTGGGAACATAACAATTGTGTAAGACGAGTGTGCTGTTGTGTAAGATTGTTGGTCTCGGCCACCGAAAGTTCAGCGTCCTCATCTGACTTACTGTGGACCCATCACTATGCTGCATGATGAAGCATAGCATCTAGAATGTGTCATTCTGCGTGCCCTGGCCAATATACTGAGTGGTAAATGATACATGATAATAAGGATGATAACCGGATAATGACAATGATAAGTGATGCAGACTAATGAAGTAATGATGAAATAATGATTGTGAATAATAACACAGTGACAGAAAAATAACATTCCTTTACGTGACAACTCCTCCTCTTGGGCTCGCTTGCGAGACCAACTTACACCAGGATTTGTCTCACTCCTCCTTCCAGCTTACAATCTCCTTCAAGGGCATCATGGACTCAAGCGCCGCTGAACCCTTCGAGCCAGAGCTCAGGGCTCTCTCCACCATCTTTACTAAAACCAGCCGGACCAGAGGGATGAGACAACATCCGATCATTAATATAGCAAGAAAAATAACAAAAGAAAACATGGCAGACATAACAACACTCTTCCATTGCCCAAAGACAGACGTGAACCAGTCTCCCAGTCCAGTGTTCACACCTGATTGCTCATGCATGGTTTTAGATAACATTTTCAGACTCTCAAGCGCTCTAGTAACCGTACCGTCTGGGGCCGTATTGTTGGGTATAAAAGTACAGCACATGTCCCCAAACATGGCACACACACCACCCTTCTCAGCCAACAACATGTCAAGGGCCATTCGATTTTGGATTCCCATTAACGACGTCGGTCCCAATTGTTCCGCAAGGCCTTCTACCGCGTCCCTAGTGAGATTAGAGAGTCTCAACACATTATAATGAACATAGTGAATGCGATCAACATTTTTATTTGGAGTTATCCACAGAAACACACTTTCAAAACCGGCCGCTATCTGATTAACTAACTTATATTCATCTGGAACTCCCCTGGGAACTCCTATTGAGTCAATCCAGGTTGGCGAGTCCCATCTTGGGTCATATTTGTGCACACCCCTAACACTTCTCCTACGTCTGGCTGTCAACACACCAGTGTCTTGCTGTGGAACTGTCTCTACTCTATTTCCTATCAGCATCAACGGTGCTCCTAGGCGCACCAGAGCACAGGTTCCCACACTCCCCAGTGGAACCTGTACCAAAAGGGTGTACTGCCCCCAATAATAATATAGCCCACCCCTTGCCCAGGTGCCTATAATAGTATTTGGGTCACTTACATTATTGGTAGTCCTGCCGGGGACTGTCCTCTGACACCAGCTTGGATCAATTCTCCCTAACGTATATCTCACGCTGTCTGTAGAGAACTCAAAACATGTATAATTATCCTTTTTAGGTGTGAATGAACCTGGTTGTGTACGTTTATCAATTGGCGGATATAAACCTGACAAAGTGGTGCAGTTACCTGTGTTTACCGCCTCTCTAGTTAATCTCAGCATACAATCATAACCCCACTCATCCTCTGGATACAGAGGAGCGGGTTCAGTGAACAGACGAGGCCTAGCTGTAGCACAAGCAACACAATCAACCACTTCCTGCTCTTTAGCATTTTGAGCCACCCAATCTAACCAAAGATTCCTATCACCAAAACCTGTGGCACGCTCTATTAACTCCTGAGGTTTTAACCTAGTGTAATCTGTGGCAACAAACCATTTCTCTTCTGAGTCCTGGTAAGTAACTGTCTCTAAGAGATCCATTTGCTCTTTGAGATTCATTACAGTGTCATTCCCTACCGGTTTAGATCTTGGATTGAATAAATTCACCCGAATTATCCCTGTTGGATCTGTCCCTGCTTTATCTACCCCTATTACTAAATAGAACGCACCTCCCTCATAGGCTGCCTCCGGAAGTCTAGTCCACGGTCCTAGGGAGAGAGTGACAGGGTTATGTGTAACAGAATAATCTTTCTGAATGGCTATCCCTTCAAGGGCCTGTGGAACTGTTGGCTGCCATCCTACTCCTGTCCACGCAACCACATCCTGCCAAGAACACCACTGATCCGTTATATAACTGTAAATGTCTCCTTCCTGTGATGGGCCCCACACCGACTTAGGGTAGCATACCATAGGGTGATAACAAATCCACACATCATATGTTCTCCAGCTGCTACCGTCTCCTGGGCATCTAATTACCTCACACAAATCGAATGTGAATGCCGTCGTGGACCCATTAACATACCCAAACTCGACTCCCCCACTGGCCTTGAGACACCCATCGTTCCCACCTGAGCCAACCTCGCGCTTGAATTTTCTCGACGGCTCGATCGGTTTGGACTTTGGAGCGGATAGACCTCTGCGTCTGGGCAATTCACCTGCCTGCCAATAAACAAACAAACACGTTACAACACTTATCAACCCCAACATTCCGGTTAATTTCCAATTTTCCCACAATTTCATGATCACTGTTCCCAGGCTCTTTTACTTTTACTTTAAACTTCGTGATAAGAGTATAAGATTATGAGTATAAAAATATGCGATTAACGTACAAGACTATTACGACTCCTTTAAACTATCAATTACTTTAGACTAGAGCCCTAGCCTATCATGAGCCTGGAATGAATTGATGCTTGGCGCGTGACGCTCCTCTTCTTTCTTCGTCTCCCCAGGTAGACTGCTGGGGAGAACCGCTGCACAGGGGGAGAGGATTATTCTGCCTCTATGTTCCCCCCCGTGTTACTTTGGGTGGAGCTTATCTCGAGTAAGCTCTCGTCCGCCACTGCGCATTGAGACCAATGGAACCAGGTCTCACCCTTTCCCTTCAACCGAACCGCACTGGTGGTACGAGCCGTCACCTCGAATGGCCCCGTCCACCTTGGATCTCTCCACTTTCGCTTAATGACCTTCAGCCACACCGCCTTGGCGTCGGGGACGGACCTGTCCACCGCATTCACCCCCACTCCAACCTGTTGTGTGAAACTAGACACAAGAGCTTTTAATTCTTTCCAACATTCAGCATGCTTTCTATTACTTTTTATACTCTCTTCCGCCGGGACTGTTGTCCAAGGACCTGGAAACTGTCGTCCTGTCAACAGCTCATATGGTGTGAAACCTGTGGATTGATTAACACAACATCTTATTATCATCAATGCAATTGGCAGGGCTGCAACCCAATTTAGCCCCGTCTGAGCAGAAATTTTAGCTATCTTATTTTTCAGGTTTAGATTCATTCTTTCCACCTTCCCCTGGGACTGAGGATGATACACCGTCCCAAATCGGTGCTGCAACCCCAGCTTCTGTTCTACTTCTGCCAAATCTTTATTTTTAAAATGAGTTCCATTGTCTGAACGAATTCTTTTAGGAAAACCATGCCGGGGGATGTAATGATTGATTAAACACTTAATCACACTTTTTGCATCCTCCCTCTTTGTTGGCCACGCTTCGGGCCACCCCGTCAGAGCATCCACACTCACCAGCAAATACCGGACTCCTCCCGGTCCCACATCAATCATGTCAGTGAAATCAATGACAATCTCTTCCCCTGGTCTTTCTGGAATGGGGAACTTACCTGCCTCCGGTTTAATCACTGGCTTTGGATTGTGCCTCCCACAGATCAGGCACGTCCTAGCTTTCTCCTTAATCATATCCCTCAAAAAGGGATGCCACCAATGGCACAGATGTCTCTCCATCTGGGCCACACCCACATGGCCAAGCCCATGTGCTTCTGCAATCTTCTGTTCCGCTAGGTTGGCGGTCAACACCGGTCGTCCGTCAGGTCCTCGCCAGAGACCTCCTTCTTCCCATGCTCCTCGATTCTTCCAGACCCCCTTCTCTTCCGGGGCCGCCTCCTCTTGGGCCTTCCTGGCCTCCTCCAACATGTTGACTCCTACTTCTTCCTCCACACTTATTTGCACGATCTGCCGTAGTGCTTTATAGCCTGCTGCCTCTTTCGCAGCTCGATCGGCTTCCTGATTTCCTCTGGCCACCATGCCAGTCCCCGAGGAGTGACCTTTACATTTTATGATACTCACCTCCTCTGGGTCTAACTACAGACCTGTATCCAACTTACCATTTTTAAGTAAAATTTTAGAAAAACTTGTTTTTACTCAGATTAATGACTTTTTGAGTGATAGACAGATCCTGGAGATATTCCAGTCTGGATTTAGGGTGAACCACAGCACAGAGACTGCTCTCCTAAAGGTTTTAAATGATCTTAGATGTAACTGGGACTCCCAAAAGCTCTCAGTCCTGGTGCTACTGGATCTAAGCGCAGCCTTTGATACAGTAGACCACGCTATTCTCTTAAACAGACTGAAACACATGGTGGGCCTCTCTGGTGCTGTACACAACTGGTTCACTTCCTATCTCTCAGACAGAACTTTTATGGTGAGTATGGATACATGCTCCTCTAAGATCCATAAAATGACATATGGTGTGCCTCAAGGGTCAGTTTTAGGCCCTGTACTTTTTAATTTGTATATGCTCCCTCTCGGCGGTGTCATCAGGAGGCATGGAGTGAACTTCCACCGTTACGCTGATGACACTCAGCTGTACATTTCCATGTCTCCTGATGACACAGACCAATGGATGCCCTTTTTAACTGTATTTTAGATATAAGATCTTGGATGGCAGAAAACTTTTTACAGCTTAACCAGGACAAAACTGAAGTTTTAATTGTCGGTCCTGAGGCTCAGAGAGAGAAACTCTTGTCTAAATTACAGGCATTTTCACTATGTCCTTCGCTACAAGTGAAAAACCTGGGTGTTATTTTTGACTCTGAGCTTGGTTTTATCCCACATATTAAACATGTAACCAAAATTGGATTTTATCATCTAAAAAATATAGCCAGAGTCCGCCCTATTCTCTCTCGGACCAACACGGAGATGTTGATGCATGCTTTTATTACCAGTTCGCATTGATTACTGTAATGCCCTGCTCTCTGGTCTTCCTAAAAGGAATATTTCAACTTTACAACTTTACAAAACTCTGCAGCTCGTGTGCTGACAAAGACGAGAGGGCGGGCCCACATTACAACCGGTTTAGAATCGCTGCACTGGCTCCCCGTGTGTTTCAGGATCGATTTTAAAGTTCTTTTATTGGTTTTTAAATGTCTTAATGGTCTTGGGCCTTCTTATCTCTCAGATCTGCTTTTACCATATGAACCCTCGCGGACCTTGAGGTCCTCTGGTACTGGCCTTTTGATTGTCCCTAAAGTCAGGACACATACTCACGGGAGAGGCAGCTTTTCAGTGGTATGGTCCTCGTCTGTGGAACAGCCTGCCGGAGGAGCTCAGGGCCGCAGAGAACATACATGTTTTTAAGAACAGGCTCAAGACCCACCTTTTTAATTTGGCTTTTACTTAACATTTATTTATTTTACGCTTATTTATTCTATCCTGTTAGTCTATTGTTAATTTAGGTTTTACCTAATATTTATTGATTTTATTCTTATTCATTTTTTAATCTTCTTACTCTATTTATATTTATATTTATATTGTATCCCGTTCTTATTTATTTTATCTTTTTACCCAGTATATACTCTTATTAGGTCATATCTCCAGTGGTTTCCTCAGAGGGCGCTCTCTGCACCGGGGCTGTGATCGACCATGGCCGCTGGGGCTCTGGGGGTCCTCTCAGCCTGGCTGGGGGGCTTCTTTGCCTCCCTCCTGCTGTGTGCCCAAGCCTGGAGGCTGCGGTCTGTGACCGGCTTCCGGTGCAGACGGCTCCCATGATAGTGTTTCCTCACTTGGCTCATGCGTACCCAGTCCAATTTTACTTTTTAAGTGTGCACGTGTGTGTGTGTGGGGGGGGTGGGTGGGTGGGGGGAGGGGGGGCTGCTTTTAACCATGTAAAGCACTTTGTGCTACATTTTTTTTTGTATGAAAAGTGCTTTATAAATAAAGATTGATTGATTGATTGATTGATATATGTGTAAAAAGAAAATGTACGAGCTGTGAAAACTGTTTCTGATAAAATGAAGACTGATATATTAAATATTCGTTTATTGGTTAAGAAAATCATACCATGTCATAACTGCTTTAAGTCATACAGAATAAATATCAGAGCCTTAAACTGGATGACTTCTGCTAAATGGGTCAAACTGGGCAGAAAGTATACAAACACATATCATCCTTATAGAATATGATGTAACACTATAGATCAACTTACCTCAGAATATATAAAGCATATAAACAATTGCAGCATTATGATGCAACAAACACAGCAGTACTACTAATCCAAAATACTCAGCTTCATAGAACTGGAACAAACATTTATTTTTAGGTCGATTCTGCTGCTGATACATACTTTAGGTTTCTGAATATTAAACTTGTTGCTGCCTTTCATAGTGTGTAACTTGAAGGCCCTGAGTACTTTCTCTCCCACACTGAAACACTGGAATGATAAAACTAGTTGAACATTACCTAATAAGACTGATTCAGGACAGACAAATAGTTATGCTAAACTTTTCTAGCAGTCCTTCACAAACAGGGAACAGTCTGTGTATTCTCTCCGTCTGTCAGCTGATGCTGGCTCTTCCTCCTCCTCTTCCTCACACACTGCTGAGTTTGTCCTGGTGGATCATCAGGGGTGCAAAGCCTCACAGATGATGTGCAGCATCCCTCAGTCTGTCCTCACTCTGGACACTTGCAGTTGTCACACATGGAAATCAAATGTGTGATAAGCTGCAGGATTCAAACACAAGTGTAATTTATAAATACATGTTAATACTTTTATTACACAATCAGAGAGAAAGAAACAGAGAGAGAGTGCAGGACAGACAGACACGAGACAGTCTCAGGTGTTTACACTGCTACAAAACAGCACAAATGAAGGAGGATTTAGTGTTTGTGTTATTACGAGTGCTAAACAAGAAGAGTTCCCAGCTGGTACAGTGGACACATGTGTGACTCCTGTGATTAAAGCATCTTTCTTTCAGCGTAACGAGTGAACCGTCAGCTCGTTCGAACACACGTTGAAGTCCGTTTGGCTCGACACCACCGAACAGAGGCAGCAATTTAACATAGCTAACATTAACAGTGCAGTGAATCCTGCTTGTGCCGTGATATTCAGGACTGCAAACCGAGCAGCATCACTGACTTTCAGCTTGTTGTGTTTGTGGATATATGACTGACTTTAATTATCCATAAAATCATCACATTCTTTGTAAGATTAAGGCCGACTATTGAACGGCGTATATTTTGAAGTAAAGGCTTTAAAACCAAGTTAGTACAAACATCACTAATGTCACATAGCTTTCCCGACATGTGGCCAACAGTAATGTTTTAATGTTCTTCATTATTAAACATTTGCGCATAAATAAGTGACATAATATTCATTACTTGCTTTTGAAAGTTTACTCTTCGGCAGCTCCATTTTTTTCAGAAAAATTATCTACACCACCGCCGCGCTATGAAGTCTGGGATATGTTGGGCCATAAAAGCTACAGCGACCCATCCTTAAAATTCAGGGAAATGAAGGACGCATTTGACGGCCGCATTTCGAGCAGCCTTTGAATTGGGACAGCCTTCATCGCGTCACTGTGATGTAATCGGTCTTGAAATGCAGCCTTTAAGGCTGCAGACCCTGGCTGTGTCCTTCAAAAGAGACTCTACGCCAGGGGTGTCAAACTCCAGGCCTCGAGGGCCAGTGTCCTGCAGGTTTTAGATCTCACCCTGGGTCAACACACCTGAATCAAGTGATCAGTTCATTACCAGGCCTCTTCAAGAAATGTTGAGGAGGTAATTTAGCCATTTAAATCAGCTGTGTTGGATCAAGGACACATCTGAAACCTGCAGGACACCGGCCCTCGAGGCCCGGAGTCCGACACCTGTGCTCTACGCGTTCTCAAACGAGGCTCAAAAGGCAAGGTTAGGGAAGCCATGAACTTGGCCTTATCAGTGAGAGATCTGGCCACGTAAGCTTTATGACCTCCATTGGCAGATGATACTCTGGCTTAGTGGGTGGATCCACTGTGCATGTGGCAGGTTAGAACTACCGTTTTTAAGAGCATGATACATGGGAGAAATGCTGTGGCATGCACTTATTTCAAGCAACAATCAATTATTTCAAGCAACAATCAAGCAATATCCACCAGCCACGTGACCAACCCAACACCAGCAGTTGGCTCAAACAGACTCAAACGAACGTTCATGAAAAGTGGGAACTTCTGCCAAACCACGTGGCCTAACGGATAAGGCGTCTGACTTCGGATCAGAAGATTGAGGGTTCGAGTCCCTTCGTGGTTCGTTGTGAGTGCTTGAGGAGCAGGCATGCGTTCCCAGTTTGTTCGCAGCAGGCCGACCTCGCATCCTTTATGTCATCCAAAATTGCTACGCTGTTGTCAATTTCATGTTCTTCAACAGAGACTCTACGAGTTCTCAAACGAGCTCGAATGGCCAGGTTGGGGACTGAAGCCATGAACTTGGGCCTTATCAGTGCCAGGCTCGAGTCATCTTGGCTTAGAAGCAACCATAGAAAGTCAATAACATTCCATGACCTCAAGCGACACAGGTGAAAAAATCACGACTTGGAAGCATGCTGTTGGTGGAACACCACCTGGAAAAGATCCAGTGCGCTCTGTTTCACTCCCCGTTGAAGGCATGTGTTGGACTTTGTTCAAAAAACAGCCATGCCGCTATACTTGAAGCATTTTCATTAGGAAACACAGTGCTTTCGACTGTTTTCATATTTTAGTCTACTAAAGTATGACTTTGTTAGTTTCTCCAGCGACATTGTTCATCAGCTGAACTGCATAGGTGGCTTCTGATCAGTAGGAGCTTCCAAGAGTTGACTTTTATTGGTACAGCTTGAAGTAATTTCTTGTAAACACACATTTCTCTTGTGTTCTTAACAGTTCTTCCACCCTCTTTTTGGTATATTAGTCAACAAAAGGATCAGTTCACACACATGTTGTAGGCCAGTTAGCTCAGCTGGTCAGAGCGTGGTACTAATAACGCCAAGGTCATGGGTTCAATCTAGGGATGCACCGATACTGGTATCGGGTATCGGGAGCGATACTGTAAAATGTGGTATCTGTTAACTCGTGAAAGTTAATCGATACCACGAACCGATACTAACTTATTTCATTAATCAGAGGGTGGACTGTCATTTTTGTTGTAATTTTTTAGATTGGCCACTAGGGGGACATCCCGCGCTAAACAGGCACAGGGTTAGACGAGTGAGACTGGCGGCTCCAGATAAAAAAAGAGAAACTGGAGGCTGCTGTAGCTAGGCTAAACAAAATGTCAGCAGTGTGGACCGGAACAGCCAACTTTAAACTCGGGTTTTGGAAACGCGATGAAAAATGTCAAGAGAAAATCCACGAGCAGTTAAAATAACAGAGGCTCTGACTCATTTTATTGCTCTGGGTGACCAGCCAATGCCGGTCGTGGAAAACATAGGATTGCACCGTCTTCTCAGCATACTCGAGCTGCAATATAAAATTCCCAGCCGCCCACACATCAGGGAGATAATGGTGCCAAAACTTTCTAAAGAGGTAAGACAAGCAGTGTGTGCGATGTCAGTCCTTGGTTTAACGGCACAGTGGACTGATGATCCACGGGCAGATGGGGAGTTCGTTCGTCAATGCCAAATACTTTCGTTATTTTGTTTGTTTGTTTATTATATGGACACTCTGCAATAATTTAAAAGTTTATTTTATTCTCAAACCTAATTTGTATTTATTTTATTCCAAACAGAAGTGTTTATTTATTATTCTGAAAGCTCGAGACAGTGCCAATAGTTCAGTGATATTTTGCTAAATTACAATGTGGAGACTCTGCAATAATTTAAGAGAAGTGCTTATTTTTCACTTGAAATTTTTTTGTGGTCATTTTTATTAAGATAGTATTTATTATCAGCAGAGAATAAAATAAAACCTCTCTTCCAATTCATTGCATTTGTGTGTGTGTGGTAGAAGTATCGGTTTTTGTACTCAGTATCGGCAAGTACTCAGATCCAAGTATCGGTGTCGTATCGGTTTGAAAAAATTGGTATCATTGCATCCCTAGTTCAATCCCCATACTGGTCTTTCCACCAGCCATCCAAGCTGCTGTGTCATGACAGACCGTGGATTTTATTTGGTGGGATCCAAGAAAAAAACCTCTGCCAACTTCCAAGTGAGTAATGTACGCAACTACAAATGAAAGCAAAACACAAAATTCACTGACACATGACACGCTAATGAATACATTACATGCTTAGCTACAATCCCCAAATCACTTTTCCAGCTACTTTCTGGATAAATCACTCATTTCCAAAGTCCTGACACAGCATACTGCATCAAAAACTGCTGCTTTATATCACACCTATCGACCCTAACATTAGAAGACGCACACCATGTATTGTTTTGTTTCAAATTTCTTCTTAAAGCGTTTTTTGTAAGTCAACAGAATACTTTTTTTTCCCACTATGTTGAAGTAATTTCTTGTAAACACACATTTCTCTGGTGTTCTTAACAGTTCTTCCACACTCTTTTTTGGTATATTAGACAAAAAAAGGGGTCGGTTTAGGCACAAGTTGTAGGCCGGTTAGCTCAGCTGGTCAGAGCGTGGTGCTAATAACGCCAAAGTCATGGGTTCAATCCCCATACTGGCCATTCCAGCAACTGTCCAAGGTGCTCTCTCATGGTAGATTGTGGTTTTTTGTTTGGTGGGATCCAAGAAAAAAACCTCTGCCAACTTCCAATGTGACAGATCGGGCCACATAAGCTTTATGACCTCCACTGGCAGATGATACTCTGGCTTAGTGGGTGGATCCACTGTGCATGTGGCAGGTAGTACTACGTTTTTAAGAGCATGATACATGGGAGAAATGCTGTGGCATGCACTTATTTCAAGCAACAATCAATTATTTCAAGCAACAATCAAGCAATATCCACTAGCCACGTGACCAACCCAACACCAGCAGTTGGCTCAAACAGACTCAAACGAATGTTCATGAAAAGTGAGAACTTCTGCCAAACCACGTGGCCTAACGGATAAGGCGTCTGACTTCGGATCAGAAGATTGAGGGTTCGAGTCCCTTCGTGGTTGGTTGTGAGTGCTTGAGGAGCAGGCATGCGTTCCCAGTTTGTTCGCAGCAGGCCGACCTCGCATCCTTTATGTCATCCAAAATTGCTACGCTGTTGTCAATTTCATGTCCTTCAACAGAGACTCTACGAGTTCTCAAACGAGGCTCGAAATGGCCAGGTTGGGGACTGAAGCCATGAACTTGGCCTTATCAGTGCCAGGCTCGCGTCATCTTGGCTTAGAAGCAACCATAGAAAGTCAATAACATTCCATGACCTCAAGCGACACGGGTGAAAAAATCACGACTTGGAAGCATGCTGTTGGTGGAACTCCACCTGGAAAAGATCCAGTGTGCTCTGTTTCACTCCTCGTTGAAGGCATGTTTTGGAATTTGTTCAAAAAAACAGCCATGCCCGCTTGAAGCATTTTCATTTTCATTAGGAAACACAGTGCTTTCGACTGTTTTCATATTTAGTCTACTAAAGTATGACTTTGTTAGTTTCTCCAGCCACATTGTTCATCAGCTGAACTGCATAGGTGGCTTCTGATCAGTAGGAGCTTCCAAGAGTTGGCTTTCATTGGTACAGCTTGAAGTAATTTCTTGTAAACACACATTTCTCTTGTGTTCTTAACAGTTCTTCCACCCTCTTTTTTGGTATATTAGTCAACAAAAGGATCGGTTACTCACATGTTGTAGGCCGGTTAGCTCAGCTGGTCAGAGCGTGGTGCTAATAACGCCAAGGTCATGGGTTCAATCCTACGGTGGCCCCTAGAGACAAAGCACTTGCAAACTCCAAAACACATGCAAACCCCAAAATACATGCAAATTCCAAAACACAACAGAAGTGCTCCAGGACGCTAGGGGCAGTGTTGAGCTTTTGTTACCTAGTAACTACACAAGCTAGGAAGTACCAATGACCGGATTTGGACTGTATCCCAATTCAGGGTCTGCTGCCTTAAAGGCCGCATTTTAAGGCCTATTACGTCACAGCGACATGATGAAGGCTTTCCCAATTCAAAGGCTGCTCGAAATGCGGCCCTCAAATGCGTCCTTCATTTCCCTGAATTTTAAGGATGGGTCGGTGTAGCCTTCATGGCCCAACATATCCCAGATTTCATAGCGCGGCGGTGGTGTGGAAAAAAAACGGCGGAAGCGGAGCTGCCGAAGAGTAAACTTTCAGAAGTAAGTACTGACTATTATGTCACTTATTTATGCGCGAATGTTTTTATAATGAAGAACATTAAAATATTACTGTTGGCCTCATGTCGGGAAAGTTATGTGACATTAGTGATGTTTGTACTACCTTGGTTTTAAAGCCTTTACTTCAAAATATATGCCGTTCAATAGTTGACTTTACTCTTACAGAGAATCTGATGATTTGTGGATAATTAAAGTCGGTCATATATCCACAAACACAACAAGCTGAAATTCAGTGATGCTGCTCGGTTTGCAGTCCTGAATATCACGGCACAAGTAGGATTCACTGCACTGTTAATGTTAGCTATTTTATATTGCTGCCTCTTTTCGGTGGTGTCGAGCCACATGGACTTTAACGTGTGTTTGAATGAGCTGACGGTTCACCCGTTAAGCTGAAAGAAAGATGCTTTAATCACAGGAGTCACACGTGTCCACTGTACCATCTGGGAACTCTTCTTGTTTCGTAATAACACAAACACTGAATCCTCCTTCTCTGGTGCTGTTTTGTAGCAGTGTGTACACCTGAGACTGTCACCTGTCTGTCTGTCCTGCACTCTCTCTCTGTTTCTTTCTCTCTGATTGTGTAATAAAAGTATTAACATGTATTTATAAGTTACACTTGTGTTGAATCCTGCAGCTTATCACACATTTGATTTCCATGTGTGACAACTGCAAGTGTCCAGAGTGAGGACAGACTGAGGGACCCACTGCTGCACATCATCTGTGAGGCTTTGCACCCCTGATGATCCACCAGGACAAACTCAGCAGTGTGTGAGGAAGAGGAGGAGGAAGAGCCAGCAGCAGCTGACAGATGGAGAGAATAGACAGACTGTTCCCTGTTTGTGAAGGACTGTTAGAAAAGTTTAACATAATTAATTGTCTGTCCTGAATCAGTCTTATTAGGTAATGTTCAAATAATATTATCATTCCAGTGTTTTCAGTGTGGGAGAAAGTATTCAGGGCCTTCAAGTTACACACTATGAAAGGCAGAAACAAGTTTAATGTTCAGAAACCTAAAGTATGTATCAGCAGCAGAATGGAGCTAAAAATAAATGTTTGTTTCAGTTCTATGAAGCTTTGAGTATTTTGGATTAGTAGCACTGCTGTGTTTGTTGCATCATATTGCTGTAATTGTTTATATTCTGAGGTAAGTTGATCTATAGTGTTACATCATATTCTATAAGGATGTTTGTATACTTTCTGCCCAGTTTGACCAATTTAGCAGAAGTCAGCCAGTTTAAGGCTCTGATATCTATTCTGCATGACTTAAAGCAGTTATGACATGGTCTGATTTTCTCACCCAATAAAGGAATATTTAATATATCAGTCTACTCTTCATTTTATCACAAACAGTTATCCAGCTTGTACATTTTCTTTTTATAAATATATGTAAGCAATGAGCCAAATTCAGTAATGCCAACATACTGAAGGAACAACATTTGTCTCTTATATATGATACACCTATATATGCACTGTCAAAGATACTTGTCTTTGAGTGAAGATTTAAGGTGATAAGACATATAAATAACTGCAACTTGAATCTGTACTGAAGCTCAGTATTTGACACAGAGTTCATGTTCACTGCTGTAATAGCTAATAATGATTAATATAATAACTATAATATTGGCCATATTATATTTACATTACCAAAGTGATATGACTTTAGTCTCATGAACAACATTAGCTAATTGTTATTTACTAACTAATCTTAAATAACTTTTCAGTCCAGAAATGAAGCCCGAAAATCATGTTTTACTGTCCTGTGGTCTCAGCCTCAGATACTTATCAAATCACACAAAGATCATGTATAAACAAACAAACAAATGAACAAATTATGTTCTCCTTCATTTCTGTCAAACAAAGTTGTATGACACGTTTCCAGCGGTTAGTATCATGGTTGCTAGGCAACCTGGGAAGCGCGACAGAGACTAGACCGTCCCATACAGACAAACTTGCCGTTTATTTTGCAAATCGAGCTCAACACTGCCCCTAGCGTCCTGGAGCACTTCCATTGTATTTTGGATTTTGCATGTGTTTTGGGGTTTGCATGTGTTTTGGATTTTCCAAGTGTTTTGGATTTTCCAAGTGTTTTGGAGTTTGCAAGTGTTTTGGGATTTTCCAAGTGTTTTGGGATATTTGCAAGTGTTTTGGAGTTTGCATGTGCTTTGGATTTTGCAAGTGTTTTGGATTTTGCATGTGCTTTGGAGTTTGCATGTGTTTTGGATTTTGCAAGTGTTTTGGATTTTGCAAGTGTTTTGGATTTTGCAAGTGTTTTGGATTTTGCATGTGCTTTGGAGTTTGCATGTGTTTTGGATTTTGCATGTGCTTTGGAGTTTGCATGTGTTTTGGATTTTGCAAGTGTTTTGGATTTTGCAGGTGTTTTGGAGTTTGCAAGTGTTTTGGATTTTGCAAGTGTTTTGGAGTTTGCAAGTGTTTTGGAGTTTGTATGTGCTTTGTCTCTAGGGGCCACCGTAGTGTAGGAGATTTTCTATGAAGTAAACACATTACGTCTCTGAACACATTTTGTAAATGGGACTGTCACTCACTTGTTGTTTGACGACATACAAAGTTTGTTCCCAGTAAGGTCTCAATTTTCGAGGTCCTCCCCTCTCACTCATGTTACGGACTAGGACACTGTCTCACCAGGTTGGAGAGTGACTGTGTTCTGTGTGTGATGATCATAGTTCTTCTACCCCTTGCACTAGAGTGCTGGCTGTTCTCAGCTGCAATACGATAAGCCTCTTCCATCCACAAAGCCCACTTTTTAGCATAGCTCTGAGGTGTTTCAGTCCCATCTCTGGCTAACAAGCCAAAAATGAAGTCTACTAGGAGACGGGGGTGTCGACCAAACATGAGGTAGTGGGATGAAAAGCCTGTTGCCTCATGCCTGGTGCAGTTGTATGCATGTACTATCTGAGGCAGATGCTCTTTCCAGCTGCTCTTTGCCTTCTCCTCCAATGTCCTTAGCATTTGAAGAAATGTCCAATTGAATCACTCAGCTGGGTTGCCATTTGGATGGCATGGTGTTGTCCTTGAGTGAGCAGCTCCAGCCAGGTGTTGTAGGGTTGCTGATGTGTTTGACTGGTTTCTTTTGCTTAATGCAGGGGTGTCACGGCCTTTTATGTTCCAAACACCAAAAAAAGTCCAAGAAAAGGCCGTGGGTGGCAACGGGAAGTTTGTTTTAGAACGCACTTCTGACTCCATTGTTTAAAAATCATATGTCGTTTATTTCGTGGAAAATTATAAACAAAAATCAACCAAATAACTTCTTAAAACTTAAAATTAAACGAAAGTTAACTCAATTTGCTTTAACAACTTAAAAAGTGGTCAAAAAATCATTTTCTAACCCCCCCCCCCGTCTTCCCATCAGACATTTGGCAAACAAAAAACCATCTTTACCACACCCCTCCAGGGTGCTCTTAATCCCCTGATTAATGGGAGGGTCCATAAGCCAATAAACCAATCACTTTCCAAAAACTTTCCAATAAAATGAATTACAAATTTACATAACAAAAACTAGGTCAGCATATTCTTACAACTTTAAAGAAAAAACAAAAATTAATACAAATTGTGTTTTATAAACATTCAACAAAAATGCCCACAACACAGGGGTGTTTTCTGGTCACATACGCCTCAATGTCCCTCTTCATAAAAGCCCAGTAGAAACGGTCCCGTGCCAAGTGAATGACCCTCTTTGCCCTGCGTGACCCAAGTCATCATGGAGATGTTGAAGCACTAGGAGTTGATATTGTGCTGGCAGCACAAGCTGCCTTCGCTGAGCCGCTGTACGATGTTGCAGCTGATTTTCCATATGAAGCTTTCCCCACTCATGCATAAGCTTTCTCATGGGGCCACTGGCTCTCCTTCTGCCATCATTAGTTATTACTGATTTTGTTTCTTTCAGTTTGATAAGTTAAATGATAGAGGGATCCTTCCTTTGGGATTTTACCAGGTCACTGTGACAGGCTGCAATGGTGACATGTTCACAGGTGTCTCTGGCTGGGCATTGTAATGGTTCTTTTTGATTTGGAAGGAAAAGTAAGCGCAAACAGAGTCCTAGGGAGTGTCCAAAAAGTGATTTATTAAACACACACGTATTATACAGTGTGGGAGGCCGGTCTTCCCGTTCGGCCCCGATACAGAAAGCTTTATAGCCTTTATGACGTCAGAACAATTCCTGGGAGTCATCTTATCAGAACAACAACAACCCTTTCCCAGACTTGAAACCAGATGTTTCCCATCATCAGCGTCTGGGAACATAACAATTGTGTAAGACGAGTGTGCTGTTGTGTAAGATTGTTGGTCTCGGCCACCGAAAGTTCAGCGTCCTCATCTGACTTACTGTGGACCCATCACTATGCTGCATGATGAAGCATTGCATCTAGAATGTGTCATTCTGCGTGCCCTGGCAAATATACTGAGTGGTAAATGATACATGATAATAAGGATGATAACCGGATAATGATAATGATAAGTGATACAGACTAATGAAGTAATGATGAAATAATGATTGTGCATGTGAATAATAACACAGTGACAGAAAAATAACATTCCTTTACGTGACAACTCCTCCTCTTGGGCTCGCTTGCGAGACCAACTTACACCAGGATTTGTCTCACTCCTCCTTCCAGCTTACAATCTCCTTCAAGGGCATCATGGACCCAGGCGCCGCTGAACCAGCTGAGCCCAAGCTCAGGGCCCTCTCCAGCATCTTTACTAAAACTCGCCGGACCAGAGGGATGAGACAACATCCGATCATTAATATAGCAAGAAAAACAACACAAGAAAACATGGCAGACATAACAACACTCTTCCATTGCCCAAAGACAGACGTAAACCAGTCTCCCAGTCCAGTGTTCACACCCGATTGCTCATGCATGGTTTTAGATAACATTTTCAGACTCTCAAGCGCTCTAGTCACTGTACCGTCTGGGGCCGTATTGTTGGGAATAAAAGTACAGCACATGTCCCCAAACATGGCACACACACCACCCTTCTCAGCCAACAACATGTCAAGGGCCATTCGATTTTGGATTCCCATTAACGACGTCGGTCCCAATTGTTCCGCAAGGCCTTCTACCGCGTCCCTTGTGAGATTTGAGAGTCTCAACACATTATAATGAACATAGTTAATGCGATCAACATTTTTATTTGGAGTTATCCATAACTGGCCGGTTTTGAAACACACTTTCAAAACCGGCCACTATCTGATTAACTAACTTATATTCATCTGGAACTCCCCTGGGAACTCCTATTGAGTCAATCCAGGTTGGTGAGTCCCATCTTGGGTCATATTTGTGCACACCCCTTATACTTCTCCTACGTCTAGCTGTCAACACACCAGTGTCTTGCTGTGGAACTGTCTCTACTCTATTCCCTATCAGCATCAAAGGTGCTCCTAGGCGCACCAGAGCACATGTACCCACACTTCCCAGGGGAACCTGTACCAAAAGGGTGTACTGCCCACAATAATAATATAGCCCACCCCTTGCCCAGGTGCCTATAATAGTATTTGGGTCACTTACATTATTGGTAGTCCTGCCGGGGACTGTCCTCTGACACCAGCTTGGATCAATTCTTCCCAACGTATATCTCACACTGTCTGTAGAGAACTCAAAACATGTATAATTATCCCTTTTAGGTGTGAATGAACCTGGTTGTGTACGTTTATCAATTGGCGGATATAAACCTGACAAAGTGGTGCAGTTACCTGTGTTCACCGCCTCTCTAGTTAATCTCAGCATACAATCATAACCCCACTCATCCTCTGGATACAGAGGAGCGGGTTCAGTGAACAGACGAGGTCGAGCTGTAGCACAAGCAACACAATCAACCACTTCCTGCTCTTAGCATTTTGAGCCACCCAATCTAACCAAAGATTCCTATCACCAAAACCTGTGGCACGCTCTATTAACTCTTGAGGTTTTAATCTAGTGTAATCTGTGGCAACAAACCATTTCTCTTCTGAGTCCTGGTAAGTAACTGTCTCTAAGGGATCCACTTGCTCTGTGAGATTCATTACAGTGTCATTCCCTACCGGTTTAGATCTTGGATTGAATAAGTTCACCCGAATTATCCCTGTTGGATCTGTCCCTGCTTTATCTACCCCTATTACTAAATAGAAACGCACCTCCCTCATAGGCTGCTTCCGGGAGTTTACTCCATGGTCCTAGGGAGAGAGTGACAGGGTTATGTGTAACAGAATAATCTTTCTGAATGGCTATCCCTTCAAGGGCCTGTGGCACTGTTGGCTGCCATCCTACTCCTGTCCAAGCAACCACATCCTGCCAAGAACACCACTGATCCGTTATATAACTGTAAATGTCTGCTTCCCGTGATGGGCCCCACACCGACTTAGGGTAGCACACCATAGGGTGATAACAAATCCACACATCATATGTTCTCCAGCTACTCCCGTCTCCTGGGCATCTAACTACCTCACACAAATCGAATGTGAATGCCGTCGTGGACCCATTAACATACCCAAACTCGACTCCCCCACTGGCCTTGAGACACCCATCGTTCCCACCTGAGCCAACCTCGCGCTTGAATTTTCTCGACGACTCGATCGGTTTGGACTCTGGAGCGGATAGACCTCTGCGTCTGGGCAATTCACCTGTCTGCCAATAAACAAACAAACACGTTACAACACTTATCAACCCCAACATTCCCGTTATTTTCCAATTTTCCCACAGTTTCATGATCACTGTTTCCAGGCTCTTTTACTTTTACCTTAAACTTGGTGATAAGAGTATAAGATTATGAGTATAAAAGTAGGCAATTAACGTGCAAGACTATTACGACTCCTACTAGAGCCCTAGCCTATCATGAGCCTGGAATGGATTGATGCTTGGCGCGTGACGCTCCTCTTCTTTCTTCGTCTCCCCAGGTAGACTGCTGGGGAGAACCGCTGCACAGGGGGAGAGGATTATTCTGCCTCTATGTTCCCCCCCGTGTTACTTTGGGTGGAGCTTATCTCGAGTAAGCTCTCGTCCGCCACTGCGCATTGAGACCAATGGAACCAGGTCTCACCCTTTCCCTTCAGCCGAACCGCACTGGTGGTACGAGCCGTCACCTCGAATGGCCCCGTCCACCTTGGATCTCTCCACTTTCGCTTAATGACCTTCAGCCACACCGCCTTGGAGTCGGGGACGGACCTGTCCACCGCATTCACCCCCACTCCAACCTGTTGTGTGAAACTAGACACAAGAGCTTTTAATTCTTTCCAACCTTCAGCATGCTTTCTATTACTTTTTATACTCTCTTCCGCCGGGACTGTTGTCCAAGGACCTGGAAACTGTCGTCCTGTCAACAGCTCATATGGTGTGAAACCTGTGGATTGATTAACACAACATCTTATTATCATCAATGCAATTGGCAGGGCTGCAACCCAATTTAGCCCCGTCTGAGCAGAAATTTTAGCTATTTTATTCTTCAGGTTTAGATTCATTCTTTCCACCTTCCCCTGGGACTGAGGATGATACACCGTCCCAAATCGGTGCTGCAACCCCAGCTTCTGTTCTACTTCTGCCAAATCTTTATTTTTAAAATGAGTTCCATTGTCTGACCGAATTCTTTTAGGAAAACCATGCCGGGGGATGTAATGATTGATTAAACACTTAATCACACTTTTTGCATCCTCCCTTTTTGTTGGCCACGCTTCGGGCCACCCCGTCAGAGCATCCACACTCACCAGCAAATACCGGACTCCTCCCGGTCCCACATCAATCATGTCAGTGAAATCAATGACAATCTCTTCCCCTAGTCTTTCTGGAATAGGGAACTTACCTGCCTCTGGTTTAATCACTGGCTTTGGATTGTGCCTCCCACAGATCAGGCACGTCCTAGCTTTCTCCTTAATCATATCCCTCAAAAAGGGATGCCACCAATGGCACAGATGTCTCTCCATCTGGGCCACACCCACATGGCCAAGCCCATGTGCTTCTGCAATCTTCTGTTCCGCTAGGTTGGCGGTCAACACCGGTCGTCCGTCAGGTCCTCGCCAGAGACCTCCTTCTTCCCATGCTCCTCGACTCTTCCAGACCCCCTTCTCTTCCGGGGCCGCCTCCTCTTGGGCCTTCCTGGCCTCCTCCAACATGTTGACTCCTACTTCTTCCTCCACACTTATTTGCACGATCTGCCGTAGTGCTTTATAGCCTGCTGCCTCTTTCGCAGCTCGATCGGCTTCCTGATTTCCTCTGGCCACCATGCCAGTCCCCGAGGAGTGACCTTTACATTTTATGATACTCACCTCCTCTTGCACATGGCTTCCTCCATGTTTCAACTCCCCAATGAGACATGCACAAGAATGTTGCACCTTCTCTCTAAAACAATCTCCGGCCAACCTGTAACCTTGTGTAAAAACATTACCTCAGCAGTTACATGTTAAGCCTATTTAACTCCCAGCTCCACCTGGAGACTGTATCCTGCAAAACAAATCTGTTAAATCAAACTTCTTATTTACAACCAACTATAGATCATGAGAGCAATAAAGTATTCAGCACAACAGACAAGTATCATGTGCAGGTTTTCTCCAATCATTAACTCACTATTATTACCATAATTTGTCTCCAATCATGAATCATCCCAATTTACTCCACAATTTACTCAGTGACTTTCCTTAAGCAATGTCACTCCACCCCTTTATCACTAGGAACTCAAAAAGTGGCCAGCTAGTGAGCTCCATGTTGAACTATTCCATAAACACTGCATCTCTTATTTGTTTCCTCATGTCACTTGTCTGTTTTCTACCGAATCCTCCACATGCACCTGCACTCTTAACAAAAGCAAAACAAACGTTAGCCACACACATTGACCATCCCGGTGATCAGGCGTCATAACCTATAAACACAGTTTTCTTCACACATAAGCCCAGAAATCCTGTAGTGGAAAAACCAAACGTCAATCAATTGTCCAGTGGTAAATCACATGATCAAACCACATGAAGAACTGTAATGCTGTAGAGAAGAAAATGCAAATGTTAGCGCTGCGCAGATGTATACACTTTCTCACAGTTACATCTGTGAGCAACACACAACACAAACCCATGAATAACACAACCCTGGTAAATTTACAAACACAGAAAGTGGCATTTAAAAGTTAAAACGGCAGGCCAAAGCTCCCGCAACCTCGGATGTTGCTATCATCTTTCTGCTCCTGTAAAAGAAACACACATAAATTCATCCACCCTTTCGTCCTGTCTAGGTGGAGGTTAACTTTGAGTCGTGGTCAAGTCTTATCAGCTTTTGTCAGCTTTTACCAGTCAGTCAGTTTGTTTTTATTTCCATTCATTCATCCATTCATTCTTTCTTTGCTGATAGTGGAAACCATCGTCGCATTTGATCTCCACCCTCAGCAAAATGACGTCATTTCAAAAAAGAACTTTAGATCGGATTACCTCGCTGAATCCTTCTTAGGCCGGGACTCTCATATTCTAATTGTCCCCAATAAGTGGCTTCCCCAGAGCCCATTTTAATGTGGAGAAACTCACTTGCAACAACCTTCTGGACGACGTGTAGCGCTTTTAATTCCCAACGTGCAGATCTGCTCAAAGAAAAGAAATTCACAAACAAAATCAGTGCACTGTTCAAAAATAAAAATAAAATAAAAATAAAATGAAAAAAATAAAAGATAAAACTGAAAAACAAAAGTAAATAAAAATACAGAAACCCGGTCTTAGGACTTGTCACTCTTATAAGTGAAAAAATACCAAATCTAAACTTGGTGGCATGGTAAAACTTTCCCCATACTTCAGAAACAAAAACAAAACAAAACAAAACAAAAAATCTGCTAGTTTCACTCATTTAAACTCTGGGTGCAGGATTCTGTTCACCCCTGCTATCATCTTCCCCAACATAAGACTAATTCAGTCTATGTATCAGTTCTCAATCCACTTAATAAACCAGACAGGATGCTGGTAACCGTATTACCTTCTTAAAATTGTGTTTGATCCTAATGAGCTGATCGCGTATGTGTGTGTGTGTGTGTGTGTGTTAGTCGGGTTAATACATTTTCTATTTCTATGTATCCTTTTATGTACCTTCCCCCTTTTTTCTGAAACAAACTCCGTTCACTCCTAAGTTTGTTTCAGAAACATCTAAATGAAAAACTCTGACATAGTCAGGCACAGCTAAACCCCAAATGTTTGCAGGTTACCATCGGCAACCACACTGTGTGTTGTTAACCCCCTCCTACAAATGCCCTCTTTTAATGTGTTACACTTTATGTATGATTCTGTGTTATCTCTAGTGCATATCATGTGAAGGTGTGGTGTTATCTTTTCATTTTTTCTACCAGTACACTTGCATACCTCAGTGCTTGTCTTCCTCCCCCTTTTGTGGTGGTCTGGACACTGTGTCAATCCTCCACTCCCAGGCAGGCGCTTGTCTCCCCGGATTCCTTAACCCAATTTAATTCCCCAAACTACAACAGCAGCCTCAGTCCTCTTCTGCTCCTTTCCTCTCCGTTCTTTTCTCCCACTTTTCAGTCCAATGGCAGTCAGTTCTCTTCAGCTTTGTCCCGTGTATCTCTTTGTCCCACTGTCTCTCTCACTGCCATCTCGCTCCAAACATGGCAAATGTCAAACTCAGGCAGTCTCCTCAAAGGTCCTTCACACACAGTGAGGTTGCAGCTTGCTGGAAACGCATCTCCATCCATCCAATCCAGATGGTGGATCTTCTCTTTCTGATGCCGTTTGCCCACAGCGCTGCTGGACCTCTCTGCTCAGAACTCCGGTATTGTCTCTTGGACTTCTGTCCATTGTTAATGTTCATGCTCGTGCTTCTGGAACTGCACTCTGTGTCTTCAGGGAGAGATTAGCTTCCTTGGAGCTTGCTTGTTCAGGATGAGGATGGGAAGCTGCAAAACAATTCAGCCAAAAATTCTGGCTGGGTGTTCCTATTTTTGTTTCTAATGATTTTAACCTATAATTTTCTTCCGACTGCTGCCCATGGAGAAGTGATTCAGGTCCGTTTCCCCACCTGTAAACGACAGACTGAGAGACTCTCATTATTCACTGTGACTCCAGATGTTTTCATCACTCCTAAAACAACACATCTCTACTTATTTTGTTTTGAACTCTACTGACTTTAAACCCCAAATGTGAATTTTTAGTTGTTCATAACCGCAAACACAAAAAATCTTCTTGATGTTGTTATCAGTTATTTTCGTCCACAACACTCCAAATTATGTTTTCATTTTGTGTCCAGCAGGGGAATAAGGTGACCTCTAGCATCACTGCTTCACCAGTTGGAGACAATTTCTCACTCACACTTCCACACTTTTATTTTCTTTGCTTATTTTAGTTCCTTTTCTTTCTCTTTTCCTTTCCTTTTTTCTTTTCCCGGGTTTCGGCACCAAAATGTAATGGTTCTTTTTGATTTGGAAGGAAAAGTAAGCGCAGACAGAGTCCTAGGGAGTGTCCAAAAAGTGATTTATTAAACACACACGTATTATACAGTGTGGGAGGCCGGTCTTCCCGTTCGGCCCCGATACAGAAAGCTTTATAGCCTTTATGACGTCAGAACAATTCCTGGGAGTCATCTTATCAGAACAACAACAACCCTTTCCCAGACTTGAAACCAGATGTTTCCCATCATCAGCGTCTGGGAACATAACAATTGTGTAAGACGAGTGTGCTGTTGTGTAAGATTGTTGGTCTCGGCCACCGAAAGTTCAGCGTCCTCATCTGACTTACTGTGGACCCATCACTATGCTGCATGATGAAGCATTGCATCTAGAATGTGTCATTCTGCGTGCCCTGGCAAATATACTGAGTGGTAAATGATACATGATAATAAGGATGATAACCGGATAATGATAATGATAAGTGATACAGACTAATGAAGTAATGATGAAATAATGATTGTGCATGTGAATAATAACACAGTGACAGAAAAATAACATTCCTTTACGTGACAGCATGTTAGGCACAGGGCAGCGACATATGCAGCATCTTGTCTCTTTGCAGACTCACAACCCTTCTTTTTTAAAATTATAGTTCTAAATTGGAAGATTATTGTGATCTTGAAATATTAACATAAAATTATATTTTAGTATTTTTGTTGCTCAAAATAAGCGTCGCATAACGTGGAAGCCGGTGTACCCGCCAAAACGCCGTGCGTTTATGGAGACTTTCAACCCCGGGTCGGCCAAGTATGGAGAAATGTAAGAAAAGAAAAATATCAGAAGAAAATAGAACATTTAATGATGCCTGGGCAGATTCATTTGCATTTACTTCTGACGAGAGTGGCCTACCAGAATGCCTAATTTGTGGAGAGAAACTGGCTAACAAAAAAAGGTTAAATATCGAAATAAAAACACAGCCTTTGCTGAAAAATATCCAGAGGGAGAAGAGAGGAAAAAAGCCTTTTTGGAAGTGATTTGGAAGGCTGATCTGTGGAAAAATCAATTCAAGAAGTGGATGAAGTCTGCATATGCAAGTTTTGTGGCCGCTCAGGAAATGGTCAGGCGTGGGAAGCCGTTGACAGACAGAGAATATATGAAGGAATCATTCATTAAGATTTCAGAACACCTATTCGTTGACTTTGAAAACCAGAGTGCACAATCTCTGTGCAGAAAATCCGAGCGATGCCTCTCTCTGCGAAGACTATCAAAGACAAAACCATCAAAATGGCAGAAAATATCACAAGACAGCAAATTCAAGACATCAGTTCAGCTGCAGCGTACAGGAACATGCACAGCTGCTTAAAGCAGTAGTGCCCAGATTACTTACATCTACTTCCGTGCAACTGATATAAGATGCGGTAAGCTGAACACAGCTTCCTCGTGGGTTCACAGCTTGTGTTGAAAAATAGTAACGCGACCGCACCGCATTTTCTTTGATTTGATTTGATTTGATATACCTTTATTAGTCCCACAAGGGGAAATTTCATAAGGCTGCCGACCTATTACACGCAATGGCGGCGCCATCTTACCCTCCGACTATACATACATTACACAAACATCACATGGGGAAGACAGGTCAGAGAGGTATAACAATGGAAAATGCACCACACGAGGAAAGATAAGGAGAAAAAAATAACTCCTCCCAGACTGAGCTCCAACAGGGAGATCAGTTTGAGAACAGAAAAAAACACCTCTGCACATGAAAAAACTCTTAATACACCAAAGAAACACATGACAAGTAACAGGGGTGGGTAAAGGGTGAGAGACAGCCGAATTAGACACTACATCCGGGCCTGCAGCCTGTGCGCTGGTCTCCTTGATCCCCGTCAGCATCGGAAGGGAATAAGCATCGAAGGCGTTTGGAAAGGGAGGGGGGATGAGTGTGTGCATATCAGTGTATATGTATGTGTGTGCGTGTCCAGAGTTCAGCTGAGACAGTGTCCTTCGCCCTGCTAGGCTAAGTAAACAGTCTTCCAGCCAACCCAGGTGGCCTTGCATGGAATGGGAAGGAACAGACTAAACACAGTCGTTATCAGGGTGTTTTTGTTAGGGTATCCGCATGAAGTGATAGTGGTTTTTACTTTAGTGCGAACAGCTCATATGAATTTCAAAGCAGTTCTACAGTCCAACACTGGTCTCTCAATCTCCCGTTGGAGAGCCGCGAGCTTCGCCATACTTGCGTTCTGTGACGTTGTCATTTCTTGTGCTCAAGGAGCCGATTCTGAGAACTCACGACCACAGTGTGCCTCCCCGAGATGTAATCCAGTCTGCACTCAGAGATCTTATTCTGAGTATTCACAGCAGCCGTAACCTTTCCAAGATCTTATCAATCAATCAATCAATCCCAGAGGGCAGCCTTGTGGGGGTTTGAACAGCCGGTTCCGCTTTCTTAATTCTTTGATAAGTCAGGGCCAAGCCAGCTCCGATCAGCCAGAACCCTGTTACCACGGTTCCGAATAGGTAGATATCTTCAGCACTCAGGCTCACCCAAGCCCAGACTTCTCGTTGAGAAAGGGGTGTCAATTGCATTTAGGGACCAGTTGATCAAATCCAGAATTCCTCTTTTAGGTTTTAGAGAACAGACTGTGAGAGAGTGTTCCAGGGAAAAGTAACACAAAAAACACCAGACTAGACAAGGACGCAAGAGGCTAAGCAGGAGCGCTAAGGGAGAGGAGGAGGAGGAGAGGAGAAAAGTGTGACCGCCTTCGTCAAGAGCAAGAGCAGGAAGAAGTTCTTGCTAGTAATGGAAACGGCGTTGTAACAATAAAAATAGTAATTAGTTAGATTACTCATTACTTGAAAAGCAACACCGTTAGTAACGCCGTTACTTGTAGTGCCGTAATTCCCATCACTGCATATAAGGCATTCAGCTTGATGTCATGAATTCATACAGCTTGATGTCATGAATTCATACAGCTTGATGTCATGAATTCATACAGCTTGATGTCATATAGGTCACACAGTTTGTCATCAAGCCACTCTCATCGGCACTTTCTGGTGATTTCAGCTCTGGCTTGACTGACTGGGATTGATATTTGACATCACAGAAGAAAGACGACTCCTGTATTGATATTTGACATCAAATATCAATGCCAGAATGTGTGCCGATGTATGTGCATTAATGTGTGCATGCATAGAGTCCTGAGGTTGGCTGGTAGGGTGGACCTCTACACATAATCACAAGTGTGTGCAAACATTACCATGTTTGGATTTCTTGGAATTTGGTTTCTTTGGGGGATTTCTTCAAGTTTTTGTAATGCGACAGGTTAAAGAATTAACATTCAGCTTACCCTCTGAAATGTCAGTGTGCATCTCAGATGTGTTGTTGTCATCAGGGATGATGTGACGTACCAGCCAATCCATCACCGCACCCAGCTGCAAAACTGTGACGCAATCTGCTGTGGTGGCATTAAAGTCCTGCCAGTTTACAGCGGCTGATTTGGTCCCTAAAATCCAGAGAGTAATTATTCATGGTAAGGAAGTCATGTGGACTCTAAGCGTGTGGGCAGGCAAGGACATTTAAACAGTAAGGCTGATGACCTACCATTTCTTCGTGTGACTGCTTCTGGTCTAAAAGGGACTCCAATACCAAAATCGATGAATTTGACACATAGAAATGCTGGATGATCAGGCGATGTGTCAAACACAATGTTGTCTGGCTTAATGTCTAGATGGTAGACACCCTTGGATTGCATTTCAGCAGCTGCATGTACCAGCTGTCTCATTATGACCAGACAGACAAATGAAAAATACGTTCAAATAATCAGATTTACATTATCCATTAAAGTTTGCCATATATGTTATCTTGCCACTCGCTGACCTTAACCTCCCTCTCGTGCACAAAGGTTCTTCTGTTTGCCAGGTAGGCTTCCAAGTCTATGTTTTTTTGGCCTTTCAAAGACCATAATGAGTTCGTCTTCCAAGTCATACCAGTCGTTTTAAGCGGGCGTCACATTGCTCACATTGTCAGTGTTCAAACATTAGGCTGTTTGAGGTACACGTTGGGGGAAAACAACAGAAAAAGACAAACATTTCTTACCACTGGTAGGTAGCTGACTAAAAACTGAGCAACATGCTTAATCACCACCTGCATTACAGAGAAAATGTGTTTTAGAAAAAGAGAACAGGAGGAACTAGAAGAATTGTAAAGTGCACACATAAGAAGACATACTGGGAAATTGTCTTCTCTGCGTTTTCCAAAGAAGACAGTCCCAAAGCCTCCTTCACCCAGCTTATCCTGCTCTTCGTATTCTTCTTCAAAGTCCTCAACAGAGAGACAAAACAAATTGAATTTAACAGGTAAAGGAGACTTTACTCACCTAGATATTTACGCACACCCACAGCACGTGGTGTGGTAAAGGTCGGCCAAGATTTTGACCACATGTCAGAAACTGGATCAAAATTGGACTAAACTCACTTGAACTCTGACTTTGTCTGCACTTAGAACTATCACAAGACATTAAAACAAAACATCGGGCATTGATGACATCACAGGAATCTAACATTCTAATCTATGCAAACTGTCGCCATGGCTACATAATATCAAATTAAATCATAGCAAAGGAGTAAAAAGCAGGATCAGTCTTAGGGTGTATGTTACATGTTTGCCAGTTTGGATGAGTGAGTGCAATACTTCATCGGCCTGTGTTGTAGCAACCTGTTGAACCTGCTGAGAAACTTTTCTTTGTCCACTCTGCCCCAAACTTCACATGCTCCACGAAAGTCGAGGCCTAGAGACCTCTGCATAGTTATTAGCATTAGGTTATCAGTATCATCTGATATATATGACATTTACAGTACAGTACTCACACATGACATAGGAGGAATAAATATGAACTTTTTGACATAAATTTGATCATATGAAATTGGATATTTTTAAAAATATGAAACTTTTTCCTTCCGTCATACTTCAGAAATATAATATATTAAGTTTTGAACATTTTAAAACATTTAAGTTTGCTCGTTGTATTTATAAGATCCTACATGGACGTGCTCCACAATCATTGGTCAGTCATGTTAAAATCCATTATCAGTGGAAAACAAACCTGATCCTCTACTAGAGGCGATTGTGCAATACCTTTTAGACATAACACTCAGAAAACAGTTATTATTAGTTAAGGTCAGTGAGATCTGGAGTGATACGTGACACATGACGGAATAAGACACGCAGACTTAGCATGACGAACCGACGAGGAACACGTACACTGTAAATACATACAGAGGGAAAAGAGGACTAGAGATGAGACATGGACATAACTAAGCACAAACAGAACATGATGGCTGGGGGGAAAACACACGTGACAGAAGGAATGGGTCATAAGGGCAAAACATGTAAACGAGAGGAGGAGACGGGAGAAAAAGACATTACTGAAATACATGAAGGGCCAGGGCTGGGGCAGCCAACCAGTCACAGACAAACAGCCACATTTTTTACTGTGTCACCGCAAAGAGCCACATCATACACCTGGGCACACATGAACATCACCCATCCCTTCCTCTGTCCTGCGTTCAGTTTGGGGTATCAAACTCAGGACCCTAACCCCATCAGGCCGGGGTCTTTGTGTGGAGTCTGCATGTTCTCTCCAGCTTCCTCCCACAGTCTAAAGACATGCAGTCAGTGGGGGTCTTCTCGCCCCGTTCACATTCACACAGAGATGCATTGAAGATCACCTTGTGGTTAGTGCCTTCTATTCGATGTACAGACTGAATAATAACACCTTCTAATTAGTTCTGTCTCCTATTGGTGCTCTTCTACGAGTAATCAGTGCTTGATGGCTTACTAAGCTTAACTTTTTTCACAACATTGATAACAAACACACTCAAAACAACAACAACATATATTATCTAAAAAAAACTTGATTGGACCACATTTTGATGTTCATCCTACATGTTTATTGAGATTGTCTAATGTCTGCGACGGTATCTTCTCCCACGTCTGCGGACACCCGAGGCCTTGTGGGCTCTCCTGCGTCTGTGAACGGGGCGAGAAGCACGTTTGCGTCTATACCTGTGTCGTGGCATCGTCCAAAACGACAGTACCTGCTCCACGTCACGGGTTCTATTTATGGACTCACCTGGCAACTTTAGTGATGTCACTGCTGATGTTGTCACTGTTGGTGTGACCTCATGACTCATTCATCCCATCTGAACTGTGGTGTAATTATGAGGTCACAGGGGGATGTGAATTTATTCACAAATTTGAAAGAGAGTTTGGGTCATAACTCAAATACACAATGATGCAGTCAAATCATTGGAATTAAATATCTGTAAATTACACGATTTAGAGGGGTCTGACATCACATCCAGTCTCTCTGTTGTGATGTCAAATAACAATGCCAGACTCGCTTCTCTGTTGTGATGTCAAATATCAATGCCAGACTCGCTTCTCTGTTGTGATGTCAAATATCAATGCCAGACACGCTTCTCTGTTGTTGTCACGGTGAGTGAGATGAGCCGTGTGGAAAATAAAGGAGGATCCAAACGCAGGCACTTGTAAAGGTGTGATGGTCGTTCATTAAACACAATAAAAATGGACAAAAGGCGAACCGAACAAAGACTAAACTATACTGGGAACAAACTGAGTACAGAACACGAACCTGAACATGAACGAGAGTGAGCAGAAACAGATTGACAGCAGGGAAACACACAGGTGAAGCAGGGTGGATACACAGACGGACCAGCAACTACAAACACAGAAGACACGACTTAAATACACTCAGAGAATCACAGGGAGATTACACACAGGTGGGAGACACAGCTGGGAGTCATTAACCAGACGAGAGGTAAAACTGAACACACTCACATGAGACGCAGACCTTCACAATAAAACAGGAACAAGAAACCATCACACTAAGACGCAGACTCGACATTGAGAGACAGACAGAAAATGACACATGGAACTAGACATATACTAAGCAGACACAACCGAAGAACAAATCCTAAACACAAACAGAAACATGAAACTCTAATAATAAACATCATAATCATCATCATTAACACAACAAGAGAACAAGAAAACAATCCCTGATGCAAAATTAAACCAAAACATAATAAACTCAAAATACTGGGTGGAAACTGACCCAGAACCGTGACAGTACCCCCCCCTCCAAGGGCTGGCTCCCGACAGCCCTAAACAGAAAACAGAACAACAAAACCGAGAACCAGACCAGGGCGGGCGGAGGGGGTCCAGGAAGGAGGGTCTGAAACAAAAAACAAGGAGCACAAGAGTCCAGATTAAACCAAAAACCAAACAAAAGCCAAAACAGATCAGGGGGCCAACCGTGCACACGGCAACGGGCAAAAAGGCGGTGTGGCAACCGCAGGACCAGACGAGGCATGACCAGACGAGGCAGGACCAGACGTGGATGAAGGCACGGAGGCAGGACCAGGCGTGGATGAAGGCACGGAGGCAGGACCAGGCGTGGATGAAGGCAGGGAGGCAGGACCAGGCGTGGATGAAGGCACGGAGGCTGGACCAGGCGTGGATGAAGGCACGGAGGCTGGACCAGGCGTGGATGAAGGCACGGATGCTGGACCAGGCGGCAGCGGGACGGCTGCGGGACCAGGCGGCAGCGGGACGGCTGCGGGACCAGGCGGCAGCGGGACGGCTGCGGGACCAGGCGGCAGCGGGACGGCTGCGGAACCTGACGGCAGCGATGCTGCAGGCGGTGATGTAGAAGTCGCGGGGGATGAGTCAGCAGATGACGGCTGAACAGACTTCCCCGGACCGTCAGCAGATGTGAGGATGTGCTGGCTGGGTCCTCCAGGACCCTCAGCTAACGAGGCGTGGTGCTTGGTGGGCTCCTCGGACCCTCCAGCAGACGTGGCATGAGGCTGGATGGGCTCCTCGGACCCTCCAGCTGACAAAACTTGAGGCTGGCTGGGTTCTCCCGAACCCCCAGCAGACGAAACCTGAGGCTGGCTGGGTTCTCCCGAACCCCCAGCAGACAAAACCTGAGGCTGGCTGGGTTCTCCCGAACCCCCAGCAGACGAAACCTGAGGCTGGACGGGCAACTCGGGCCCTCCAGCTGACGTGGCGTGAGGCTGGACGGGCTCCTCCGGCCCTCCAGCTGAGATAGATGGCTGAATGGGTCCCTCTGGTCCTCCAGCAGAGGACAGGGGCAGAGGGGTGAACTCACTGGAGCTCTCAGCAGGGGATGACGGCTGAGACTGCTCAGTAAAGTCCTCTAGTGAAGCTGCTGGTGCTGGCATCTTGACCTCTAGGGGTCCAGACTTGGCTGGTGACTGACACCCAGCCTCTGGGGATGCCCTAGAGGGAGCAACTGTCTCTGAGATGGCCAGCTTAAGTGAACCAGCTAAAGTTTGTATGAAGTGTGTTCCCTGCTTTTAATGAGGCTGTGAGGATGATGACTGAGTGAATGAGTGGGTAGGCTGCTGCTAGTGGCGACTGAGCTACAAGTAGCAGAGACGATTGTAGTGGAGGCATAATAGATGGTGAAGTGGCTGACTGAACTGCGGGCAGCGCGCCTGCTGACTGAACTGAGGGCAGCGCGCCTGCTGACTGAACTGAGGGCAGCGCGCCTGCTGACTGAACTGAGGGCAGCGCGCCTGCTGACTGAACTGAGGGCAGCGCGCCTGCTGACTGAACTGAGGGCAGCGTGCCTGCTGACTGAACTGAGGGCAGCGCGCCTGCTGACTGAACTGCGGGCAGCGCGCCTGCTGACTGAACTGCGGGCAGCGCGCCTGCTGACTGAACTGCGGGCAGCGCGCCTGCTGACTGAACTGAGGGCAGC
The DNA here is from genome assembly GCF_963576455.1 of Neolamprologus multifasciatus. Taxonomy (NCBI): domain Eukaryota; kingdom Metazoa; phylum Chordata; class Actinopteri; order Cichliformes; family Cichlidae; genus Neolamprologus; species Neolamprologus multifasciatus. The sequence continues at coordinate 176,923 of NW_028181976.1, read as the reverse complement.
GCGCCTGCTGACTGAACTGCGGGCAGCGTTACAGGCCTGGCATTTGACTGGGATGGAAGTGAGGATGGGACAATGGAGCGGACACGGTCATAAACATGGAACGAGGGTTCAGAACAGGCAGTCTTAGAGGCTATGGCCATGGGTGAGAAATCATTGTTATCCTCAGTAGAAATACAAAAAATTGCCCCAGAAACAACAGTCACAGAAGCAACAGAGTCAACAAAAATGTCCCTTTCACTCACCACAGCCGGCTGCTCTGACATTCTGAACTCCGGCTGTGGGGTGCCACGCCGGCGGCGCGAATGTCGCTTCCTCCGTGGAGACGGCTCCGACGGGCCGGGTAACTCCTCATCCGGGAGTACGGATGGCACGTCCTCCGTTGAAGCGAGTGGGCGAGCAGTAGCGGTGGGGGGGGGGGGGGGGGTGTGGAGGTGTAGTTGGTGGAGAATGAAGTTTTTTACGAGCGGGTGCAGTGAGTCCAACAGCCAGGGATAATCGGAAATAAGCTGTTGTAGCCTGATTTCTAGAACGTAGAGAAACGCTTCTCCCTCATGCTCGAGCCACAGGTTGATTAGTTTCGACACTGAGTCCGTTATGAGCTTTCGAAGCTCCGTGGGTGGGGTGAATGCCGCTGGATCCATATCTGGCTTGTCCGTACTGTCACGGCGAGTGAGATGAGCCGTGTGGAAAATAAAGAAGGATCCAAACGCAGGCACTTGTAAAGGTGTGATGGTGGTTTATTAAACACAAAATAAAAATTGACAAAAGGCGAACCGAACAAAGACTAAACTATACTGTGAACAAACTGAGTACAGAACACGAACATGAACATGAACGAGAGCGAGCAGAAACAGATTGACAACAGGGAAACACACAGATGAAGCAGGGTGGATACACACACTGACCAGCAACTACAAACACAGAAGACACGACTTAAATACACTCAGAGAATCACGGGGAGATTACACACAGGTGGGAGACACAGCTGGGAGTCATTAACCAGACGAGAGGTAAAACTAAACAAACTGACATGAGACGCAGAACTTCAAAATAAAACAGGAACAAGAAACCATCACACTAAGACGCAGACTCGACATTGAGAGACAGACAGAAAATGAAACATGGAACTAGACATATACTAAGCAGACACAACGGAAGAACAAATCCTAAACACAAACAGAAACATGAAACTCTAATAATAAACATCATAATCATCATCATTAACACAACAAGAGAACAAGAAAACAATCCCTGATGCAAAATTAAACCAAAACATAATAAACTCAAAATACTGGGTGGAAACTGACACAGAACCGTGACAGTTGTGATGTCAAATATCAATCCCAAATTCGCTTCTCTGTTGTGATGTCAAATATCAATGCCACACTCAATTCTCTGTTGTGATGTCAAATATCAATGCCACACTCAATTCTCTGTTGTGATGTCAAATATCAATGCCACACTTACTTCTCTGTTGTGATGTGAAATATCAATGCCAGACTCGCTTCTCTGTTGTGATGTCAAATATCAATGCCAGATTCGCTTCTCTGTTGTCATGTCAAATATCAATGCCAGACTCGCTTCTCTGTTGTGATGTCAAATATCAATGCCAGACTCGCTTCTCTGTTGTGATGTCAAATGTCAATGCCAGACTCGCTTCTCTGTTGTGATGTCAAATGTCAATGCCAGACTCGCTTCTCTGTTGTGATGTCAAATGTCAATGCCAGACTCGCTTCTCTGTTGTGATGTCAAATATCAATGCGAAACTCGCTTCTCTGCTGTGATGTAAAATGTCAATGCCAGACTCGCTTCTCTGTTGTGATGTCAAATATCAATGCCAGATTTGACCTCTCTGTTGTGATGTCAAAAATCAATGCCAGACTCGCTTCTCTGTTGTGATGTCAAATATCAATGGGAAACTCGCTTCTCTGTGGTGATGTCAAATATCAATGCCAGACTCGCTTCTCTGCTGTGATGTAAAATGTCAATGCCAGACTCGCTTCTCTGTTGTGATGTCAAATATCAATGCGAAACTCGCTTCTCTGCTGTGATGTCAAATATCAATGCCAGACTCGCTTCTCTGTTGTGATGTCAAATATCAATGCCAGATTTGACCTCTCTTTTGTGATGTCAAAAATCAATGCCAGATTCATCTCTCTGTTGTGATGTCAAATATCAATGCCAGACTCGCTTCTCTGTTGTGATGTCAAATATCAATGCCAAATTCATCTCTCTGTTGTGATGTCAAATATCAATGCCAGATTCGCTTCTTTGTTGTGATGTCAAATATAAGTGCCAGACTCGCTTCTCTGTTGTGATGTCAAATATCAATGTCAGATTCGCTTCTCTGTTGTGATGTCAAATTTCAATGGGAAACTCGCTTCTCTGTGGTGATGTCAAATATCAATGCCAGACTCGCTTCTCTGCTGTGATGTAAAATGTCAATGCCAGACTCGCTTCTCTGTTGTGATGTCAAATATCAATGCGAAACTCGCTTCTCTGCTGTGATGTCAAATATCAATGCCAGACTCGCTTCTCTGTTGTGATGTCAAATATCAATGCCAGATTTGACCTCTCTTTTGTGATGTCAAAAATCAATGCCAGATTCATCTCTCTGTTGTGATGTCAAATATCAATGCCAGACACGCTTCTCTGTTGTGATGTCAAATATCAATGCCAAATTCATCTCTCTGTTGTGATGTCAAATATCAATGCCAAATTCATCTCTCTGTTGTGATGTCAAATATCAATGCCAGACTCGCTTCTCTGTTGTGATGTCAAATGTCAATGCCAGATTCATCTCTCTGTTGTGATGTCAAATATCAATGCCAGACTCGCTTCTCTGTTGTGATGTCAAATATCAATGTCAGATTCGCTTCTCTGTTGTGATGTCAAATATCAATGCCAGACACACTTCTCTGTTGTGATGTCAAATGTCAATGCAATATTCAACTCTCTGTTGTGATGTCAAATATAAATGCCAGAGTAGCTTTTTTGTTGTGATGTCAAATGTCAATGCCAAATTCGCTTCTCTGTTGTGATGTCAAATGTCAATGCTAGACTCGCTTCTCTGTTGTGATGTCAAATATTAATGCGAAACTCCCTTCTCTGTTGTGATGTCAAATATCAATGCCAGAATCGCTTCTCTGTTTTGATGTCAAATGTCAATGCCAGACTCGCTTCTCTTTTTTGTGATGTCAAATGTCAATGCCAGATTCGTCTCTCTGTTGTGAGGTCAAATATCAATGCCAAACTCGCTTCTCTGTTGTGATTTCAAATGTCAATGCCAGATTCATCTCTCTGTTGTGATGTCAAATATCAGTGCCAGACTCGCTTCTCTGTTGTGATGTCAAATGTCAATGCCAAATTCGCTTCTCTGTTGTGATGTCAAATGTCAATGCCAGAATCGCTTCTCTTTTTGTGATGTCAAGATATCAATGCCAGATTCGCTTCTCTGTTGTGATGTCAAATATCAATGCCAGATCACGCTTCTCTGTTGTGATGTCAAATGTCAATGCCAGATTCGCTTCTCTGTTGTGATGTCAAATGTCAATGCCAGACTTCGCTTCTCTGTTGTGATGTCAAATATCAATGCCAGACTCGCTTCTCTGTTGTGATGTCAAATATCAATGACAGAACTCGCTTCTCTGCTGTGATGTCAAATGTCAATGCCAGACTCGCTTCTCTGTTTGTGATGTCAAATATCAATGCCAGATTTGACCTCTCTGCTGTGATGTCAAAAATCAATGCCAGACTCGCTTCTCTGTTGTGATGTCAAATATCAATGGGAAACTCGCTTCTCTGTGGTGATGTCAAATATCAATTCCAGACTCGCTTCTCTAATGTGATGTAAAATGTCAATGCCAGACTCGCTTCTCTGTTGTGATGTCAAATATCAATGCGAAACTCGCTTCTCTGCTGTGATGTCAAATATCAATGCCAGACTCGCTTCTCTGTTGTGATGTCAAATATCAATGCCAGATTCATCTCTCTGTTGTGATGTCAAATATCAATGCCAGACTCGCTTCTCTGTTGTGATGTCAAATATCAATGCCAGATTCGCTTCTCTTGTTGTGATGTCAAATATAAGTGCCAGACTCGCTTCTCTGTTGTGATGTCAAATATCAATGTCAGATTCGCTTCTCTGTTGTGATGTCAAATATCAATGCCAGACTCGCTTCTCTGTTGTGATGTCAAATGTCAATGCAATATTCAACTCTCTGTTGTGATGTCAAATATCAATGCTAGACTCGCTTCTTTGTTGTGATGTCAAATATAAGTGCCAGACTCGCTTCTCTGTTGTGATGTCAAATATTCAATGTCAGAATTCGCTTCTCTGTTGTCGATGTCAAATATCAATGCCAGACATCGCTTCTCTGTTGTGATGTCAAATGTCAATGCCAGAATTCGCTTCTCTGTTGTGATGTCAAATGTCAATGCCAGACTCGCTTCTCTTTTTGTGATGTCAAATATCAATGTCAGACTTCGCTTCTCTGTTGTCATGTCAAATATCAATGCCAGATCACGCTTCTCTGTTGTGATGTCAAATTTCAATGCCAGAATTCGCTTCTCTGTTGTGATGTCAAATGTCAATGCTAGACTCGCTTCTCTGTTATGATGTCAGATATCAATGCCAGATTCGCTTCTCTTTTTTGTGATGTCAAATGTCAATGCCAGATTCGCTTCTCTGTTGTGATGTCAAATGTCAATGCCAGATTCGCTTTTCTGTTGTGATGTCAAATATCAATGCCAGACTCGCTTCTCTGTTGTGATGTCAAATATCAATGACAGAATCGCTTCTCTGTTGTGATGTCAAATATCAATGACAGAATCGCTTCTCTGTTTTGATGTCAAATGTCAATGCCAGACTCGCTTCTCTTTTTTGTGATGTCAAATGTCAATGCCAGATTCGTCTCTCTGTTGTGATGTCAAATATCAATGCCAAACTCGCTTCTCTGTTGTGATGTCAAATATCTATGCCAGACTCGCTTCTCTGCTGTGATGTCAAATGTCAATGCCAGATTCATCTCTCTGCTGTGCAGAGATTGGCAGTAACAAGTACAAGTACAAGGGCAGTACAAGTAACGCGTTACTGTAATTGGATTACTTTTTTCATGTAACGAGTAAAGTAAGGGATTACTATTACAAAAACGGTAATTAGATTACCGTTACTTTCCCGTAGGAACGCTGCGTTACTACGTTACTAAAACCGTGATCTTTTGCGAGAATGTCTCATGACAATGACGTAAGTGAGTGTGACGGCTGTGGTAGCGCGTGTGTAAATCAACAATAGAAAACATGGAGCGAGAGATAGAGTACGATCGCACAGCATTTAATACTTGGAAATACCGACATTACTTTGAATTTGACTCTTTAAAAAGCGACAAAAACATAAGCGTACGTTGTACACTCTGCATCGGAAGTAAACCTCTTTCTACGTCGAAAAATTCCACTTCCAACCTGAGCAAGCACATAGCACGCTGCCACAAGAATGTTAAATTGACAGAAAACCCCCAGGATCCCCTCACTGAAGTGACCGCTGTGGCTACCACATCTACTTCCACCAGGCAAACCTCAGATGGACCCACTCCTGCTAAACAGGTTAAACTAGACGTAAGAACGACAGGACTTATTAGTGCCGCTGAACTGAAGAAGCTCGTCGCTGCCTATATCGTCGAGGACATGTTGCCGATTTCCACTGTAGACTCTGAATCATTCCGACGCATCGTAGAAAAAATACCAACTAAAAGTGGTGTCAAGCTGCTCCAGAGAAAGTCATTTGTAGGACAGCTTGAGAGAGAATATGACAAAATGAACTAACTTGAAGGCTACACTCGAAGAGGCAGAGTTTGTTTCCACCACTGCCGACATCTGGACGGTAAATAATAAAAGTTTTATGGGTGTAACAGTTCACTGGATTAATTCCACATTACAACGCAACAAGGCCGCCCTAGCATGCAAGAGAATTAGAGGCAGCCATACCTATGATGTAATTGGAGCAGAGATTGAAGAAATCCATTCATCATATGGACTACAAGGCAAAGTTATTGCCACTGTAACGGATAATGCATCCAATTTTGCCAAAGCATTCAGAGTATATCAGCCCTGTCATTTGGAGTCTGAATCTGAAAATGAAGAGGGTGATGACGAGGAACCGACCTTTACTGATGTCATAGAAGCTCTTTCAACTGCATCTGGTGATGCACAGTTTAGCCTCCCTCCACACTACAGATGTGCATCGCACACAATTAACTTGATTTCAACAAGCGATGTTGACAAACATCTAAATTCCTGTGCAGACACCAAGGCTGTATATAGGAGTAGCATTGCAAAATGTTCTGCTCTTTGGACTAAAGCAAGTCGATCAACATTAGCCTCTGAACAGGTGGAGGAAGTCAGCCGGAGGAAACTAATGGTACCAACATCCACAAGATGGAATTTCCTGTATGAGGCCATTTCTAGAATCATCACAATTCCCTTGAATGAACTTAATCCCCTGTGTGTAAAACTGGGAATCAAGTGCCTTAATGAAAGGGAGTACCAGTTCTTGAAAGAGTACTGTACTGTGATGAAGCCCCTGACAGTGGCTCTGGACATTTTACAAGGGGATGAGTGCACCTATGGGGCTTTACTGCCAACACTCACAAGCCTGATGTCAAAGACGCTTGCCCTGAAAGATGACCTCTCTAGAATGACAGCCAGCCTTCCAGATGTCATTGTAAAGGTAAGATTATTATTAATTGCTTTGGGTGGATTTGTTAAATTTATTATACCATTCACAGTGGGTGGATGTTATACTTTGTTTTAAGCAGCGTGTACAATTATTAAAATGATAGAATAAAAGACCAAGTATTCACCCCTTGTTAAATATCAGGGACATTGATCATCATTAATCATGAATATTAATCATAATATCAACAAAAGCCTCAACCAAAATTAAATCTCAGACAGTATTGATAATAGAAAATATAGATGGTTTAGAGCTGTAAAGCCCACAAAATAATGACAATAGGTAATTATATAGTAAAATAATTTTATTCTTAGATGCATCATATTGTATGTTACAGGCCATCAAGACTCGTTTTGATGCTGTTCTGGATAGCCAAGAAGGACTTCTCGCAGCGGCCACTTGTCCCAAGTTTAAACTTCGTTGGCTGAGAGATGAGCATAGGAGAGAGTATGTGAAGGAGCTCCTGATAACAGAGTGTCGTAAAGCTGCTCCTGCAACTGAGAACACTAATGTGTCCCAAATGCCAGCCAGCCCAGGCAAAATGGACTTTTTTTAATTTCAGAATCAGCCCACAGAAAGCTTCTCAGCAGAAAAAGAAGTAACGGACTTTTTAAGGTCAGGCTATGAGCTTGAGATTCTGAATCAGTTCCCAAATCTCAAAAAGATGTACATGAAATACAACAGTCCAACTCCATCCAGTGCACCAGTGGAACGGCTGTTCAGTTTAGGTGGATTGGTGCTTTCCCCAAAAAGGAACAGAATGTCTGATAGAAGGTTTGAGAAGCTTCTGCTGATGCGATATAACCACTGTTTCAGTCCAAAAGAAAATAATAAAACCAAGGTATTTTTCAGGGTTGCCACAAAATGAGACTGGATTAAGAGCCTAAATGTAGCATGCAATAGCAATTTCTGTTTTTGTAATCTCAATATTATGCCTCTCTGCACTTTACCAACTGTTAAAAGATGTTATTGTTAATTTTATTTATTTTATTTATTTATTTTTTGCTGTATTTATATGAAAGGATGTGTGTGTGTACACACAAAAATAATTTATGTTACATGCTGGAGTATGCAGAAATACAGTTTAAGTCTTTATTTTCTTAAAATATGGTGTAATGTGCAGAAATATGTTCAAATGTTAAACAAATTTATTAAAGTCAAAGACTGTTCAATTTAATAAATTTTTTGTTTGATGCACTGTTTATAAAGTTAAGATTAAAAGTAATAAACAATTTTTTAAAAAGACACTTTTCCATTTGATTCACTTTTATATGATGGATTATGCAGAAAAAATAGAATTGGCCCAAAAGGTCTATTGCTTTATCACGCATCCAGGTAGTGTATCATGTTTTTTTTAAAAGTAACTAAGTAACTAAGTAACTAAGTAATTAATTACTTTTGAAAATGGGTAATCTGTAAGGTAATGGGATTACTTTTTTGAGAAGTAAGACAAGTATGTCTGCCTGACATTGAGCTCCTCTCTGTGTCTTTGAGGCCGTTTTATCTGCCGAGGGAATTCCCACAGATCAACGTCACCGTCGTTTACGTCCATCCTAAAGCGAATCCTAAGAATGCAACTGACACCATCTCTAACGTCATCCACTCACTACAATCTCTCTCTCCTGAGGCTCCTAATATTGTTCTTGTTGACTTTAATCGCTGCGACTTGAAGAAAACACTGAGCAGTTTTTATCAGTATGTGAACTGTCCCACACGCTTCAATAAGACTCTGGATCTATGTTACGGTTCCATAAAAGGTGCGTATACATCTGTGGCTGGCCCCGCCCTCGGATCCTTGGATCACATCACGGTGCATCTTCTGCCAGTTTACAAGACTGTGCTGAGAAGAGAGAAGGTGAGGAAACACCGCATAAAGGTTTGGAGTGATGATGCCTCTTTAGCCCTGCAGGGCTGCTTTGACTGTACAGACTGGTCAGTGTTTATAGAATCATGTAGAGACATTAATGAACTCACTGATGTTGTCTGCAGCTATATCTCCTTTTGCAGAGACATGATTATCCCTTCAAAGGTTGTGCATTTTTTCCCTAATAACAAACCATGGTCTTCCAAAGCTCTTATGAGGCTGATTCATGAAAGGAAAAAAGCTTTTACTGAAGGGAATATCTTGAAAGTCAGAGAAATTAGGAAGGAGATCAGATCAGAAATTAAAAAAGCCAAAATAAAATACAAGGATAAGGTAGAGGCGGAGATGGGTAGCAATAACTTAAGGGTGGCCTGGGCAGGCATGAAACACATGACTGGTCACTGTTACAGTGACTGTAATAAGATGAGTCTCCCTGGTTGTAGTTCAGACTCTCAGTTAGCCAATGAGCTGAATAGATTTTATTTGAGATTTAATGATAATTATAATTCAAGGAATACACTTGATTTCTTAATAGAGAGCACCAGAGCCGCCCCCCCCCCCCACCCCCCCAGCTTTGTTCTTTGATGAAAGAAGGGTGGGAAATCTTTTTAAAATGAGTAAGAGTAACAAAGTCCAGGTCCTGATAATATTTGTGGCCAGTTGCCTAGAACATGTGCTGAGCAATTATGCAGTGTTTTTTATTACATCTTTCTTTTATCTCTTCAGCAACAGAAGGTTCCAGAGTAAAAAATCAATTATTTCTCCAGTCGCTAAGACCACAAAACCTACATCATTAAATGATTTTAGGCCTGTCGCTCTAACATCTTTAGTGGTGAAGTACTTTGAAAAACTTGTGAGGAAGGAGATCCTGCAGCAAGTAGAGAAGCTTATAGACTCACTACAATTTGCATACAGGCCTCGTAGAGGTGTTGATGATGCAGTGGTCACTCTGTTGAATTTCCTCTATCGCCATCTTGATGGCGCCAAAGCTCATGCTCAGCTCTTATTTATTGATTTTTCTTCAGCTTTTAATACTATCCAGCCACATCTTTTAGTTGATAAACTTCTTAACCAGTTTAAACTTGATTTTAATCTTGTTGGTTGGATTTTAGACTTTTTAACTGACAGATCTCAGTGTGTGAGAGTAAACGGTTGTTTTTCCAAACAGCTGAACTCTTCTACTGGCTCACCCAAGGGCGTAGATTTGGCATGGATGGAAGGGACATGTCCCCACCAATAATTTGATCTCTTCGAGTAAAGAAAAACAAACCCGATAGAAAGAAAAAAAACATCTGTCGACGTCTCATTCACTCAGCGGTGCAGAAAGAGTTAAATTACGTTCTCTACTGGAGTCCTACGTCATGTGACAAATATGGCCAATGTGATTGGCTGAGCCTTTCAGGGAGCTCTGTTTAGTTTTAGCAGCAGCAAACCTGCTGCGAGGAGGAGAGGAAGACGGCAGCAAAGAGGAAGAACCTGGATATAAGAAAGTGTTTTTCAAAGAAACCTGTAAGTCACTTAAAGCCAAGTTCACTCATAAAATGTGTCACAATAACGTTACAGGCTATGCTAGGCTTTGGCCCACATCCGTCTAAAATTGTAACCATGAATAACGTGTTTTGGAAACTAACTGCACAACAGGCAGCACTATTAGTTCTCTCAGTCTCAGAGCAGCATTTCTAATTTTGATTGAAACTGTCAGAGAAAACAGAGCCTCGAGCAAGCCAGGATATTAGTTTACAGAGGCTGTTAAAATTATATGTCTATCGTTAAAATGTTGGTGACACAATAATTTCATCCTGATGGCACTGACATATTCATAGGGTTAATTTTTGAGACAAAATATCACGAGGTAGTCATGATTTTTGCAAATATTCCAACCAACACAAAGCTCAGAGAGTAATGGTGACACAAGATCACAGGTGAAACTGGATGATGACTTGTTGGTTCATGACTGTATTTGAAGCACATGTGTGACTGCATGTATGTGAATGTCTCACTGTTATTGATCAGGTGACAGAGGCAGCTCTGCCATGTTGTAGCTCAGAGGTGAAGAGGCGAGGTCACAGGTGACTGACTGATGATTTGGTGCTGTAGATTAACTAGTATTTATTATCATGACAGTTGTTAGGCTGCTGATGTAAATTGTTTCATTAGTGTATATTTGACAAAGAATCTGAATTGACATGTCTCACTTTTTATATGGCACGAATCAATGTGTTATTTTATCAGGTGGCAATATGTCCTAGTGCATTCAGAGGGGAGGAGCCAGGGCCAAAGGTGAGACACATCAAGCACATAATAATAATTTTAATCTGAGGATAAAACGCATGTACTGAGGCTGAAAGAAGCTTCAGTGCTCTCAGAAGACTAAAAACATGGGTAAGGTTAACAATGACTCAAATGAGATGAAACAATGCTGCTGTATGTCCACCAGGAGAGACTGGACAGTATAGATGTAAAACAAACATGCCAGCAGTTTATCTCAGTTAACGAGAGGAGCAGGCATGTGTTTGGCTCCTTCACATAGTGGACATTGAGTTGTTGTGTGGGACCCCAGTAGTCCATGTCTGTAGCTGTAACAGTAGTTCATGTTTAGAGTAAAACATCCCAGCTCACTGATTTGATCGGGGCAACAGTGTGGCTAAAATGTTGCATAATGTTGCTGAGAGATCTTTTACTTTGTGGTCATCTTAGATGAGTAGTTTTATGGACAAAAACCACCAGGTCATTCAGTGTTCCCTTAGTGCTAATGTGTCAGAGATGTTGGTGTACTATAACTGAAGTAATGTTGTTAAGTCCTTAAAGTCATATTCTTTTATTGTCATGACTGTATTTGAAGCTATGTTTGTATGATACCTGATTTATATGGATTATGGTTGAACTAAACTCTAAAATACTTAGTCAGTCATTTGTTTAATAGTAATTTAACATATTTAACATATATAATTCAAATGTAAAACTATGAATTGTAATTTTAAATGGTTTAAAAGCATGAAGAATAGCATATGTAGGCAAGTATATTTCTCCTTTTTTTAAATCAAGAAGCAAAGACAAAAAGGAAAAAGCAAGAAACAGGGCAGGGTTTGGTGGTTGAATCATCCGTCCCCACCAATGCCAAAACCAAATCTACGCCCTTGGGCTCACCACAAGGTTGTTGTCTCTCTCCTCTACTGTATATTTTGTACACTAATGACTGTCGCAGTACACAGGCCAACAGGCATTTCATTAAATATGCAGATGACACAGTCATTGTAAGCCTCCTTCATGGTGAAGAGGATTCCCATGGGCCTGTTGTGGATGAGTTTGTTTTCATGGTGTGATCAGTCCTTCTTAATGATTAACACCTTGAAAACCAAGGACATGGTTATTGACCTCAGGAAGACATCCCCCCATCCTGCACTAACAGTGGTAAATGGTGCAGCCATTGAACTGGTGGACAGTTCTAAGTATTTGGGGGTTGTTCTTGATAAGACTCTGTCCTTTGAGTCACATGTTGCTGCTACAGTGAAAAAGGTTCAACAAAGACTGCACTTTTTAAGGAGGTTGAAAGGTTTTAATGTTTCATCTAAAATGATGACTCTTTTTTATAAACGTTTTATTGAATCTGTTTTAACTTTCTGTATCATTGCTTGGTACGGTAATATGTCCCTGAATAATAAGACCAGACTTAACAACCTGGTTAAATTGGCTGGCAAGATTTCAGGGAGGTCTCAGGTCCAGCTTGTGGACTTTTATAACAGGCAGGTGCTGAGGAAGGCAACCTCTGTCCTATTGTGTTCAGATCATCCTCTCTTTAATGATTTTCAACTGCTTCCATCAGGTCATCATTATAAAAATATATATAATATATAAAGTGCCTGCAGTGAAGACAAAGAGACATAGATTGTCTTTTGTACCTACTTCTATTATCATAGTTAATAACACTAAACCATAAGTGTTGTTGCCATTGCACATTGCACTTTTTTGATGAAAAATCTAGGTTGTTTTCTCAGGCTTATATTATATTATATTATTTTGGTGAGTGTATGTGATGTGTTGGTTGTCCGTTTGTTCGTTTGTACGGACATACTGCAAATCAATTTCCCGTTAGGGACAATAAAAGTTACCATTGACCATTGGCCTGACTTGACATCATACTGTATGCCTATATGACATCATACTGTATGCCATATATGACATCTGTCACGGCCCAGCGGCACGAGGTAAATCGGATGGACACAAGTGCAAGATCCAAACCGGAAGCGAGACAGTAAGTGAACAAAAAGGTTCATTTCTTCCCCCACAAATTAAACACACAAGCCAAATTTAAATGAAGCCACTACACTAGTGGGTGCACTGTCAAAACTAAGGCAACTAAATTAAAACTAGACAGCTCTAGAATACAGCGGGACAGCTGTGGCAGTGGGGAGGTGGAAGCTGGCTGGGAAAAATACTGTGAAGAGACCAGGGCATTGGTTTCAGGTGAAGGGGACAGGTGGGGGGCAAGGCCCAGATGAGGTGGAGGTGCGGGGAGGCAGGCAGGTGAGTTTCAGGCTAGTTGGCAATGCTGTACCAGCAGCTGGTGGCCCAGGTCCAGAAAAGCGGGGATGACTGAGGCGAGAACCCCACTCCAGGAGCCGACTCTGAAGACAGGAAAAAGCAGGTAAGTTTTCACACAGGATCTGGACTGAGCAATAAAACATCACTGACTAACCTGATACTCAAGCCATGACTGATTGAGTGCACAGATCTTATATGCTGCTGGAATAATTGCCCACAGGTGCTCAGCCAGGGAGGAGCAACCGATCTCTGATCCCAAAGGAAGAGGACCGCTGCTGGAAACCTACAGGTACGCACCCAGACCATGACAACATCAAGCTGGATACCATACATGAAATGAAGCTGTATGCAGACATGACATCAAGCTGTCTCGATCCAGGACTTCAAGCTGAGGGCATACATGAGATCAAGCTGTATGACACAAATGACATCAATCTGTAAGACTTATAAGACATGAAGCTTGTCAGGGTTATATTGTTGATTGTCATTTATGCTTAGAAATATCTACTCATATATGCTTAGAGTTTTATAATCAATGTCATGTTGGTAGAGGGTTGATCCTTAGGAGTCTGCAGAGACTTTGTGTGCATTCCAGAGTGTTCTGGCATTCACACCCACATCCTGGGAGCATGGGAGAGGTCGTACCTGCTCTTATTGTTTTGTGGTAGGATGAACGTATCTATATCTGTTTTACTCTAAGTGCCTTTTGTTTAGATGAACTGCTGGACTTCCAGACCAGCAGGTTTAGGGAAGTTTTTATGGGGTCAAACTCTGACCCCACACACACACACACACACACACACACACATACTTACACAACGCACAGGCAAGGTACTCTTTGTTTGTATGTATATGTAGCCGCTAAACTGGTGGACCTAAATCTTAACCACCACGTCCGTATATATATGCAAGCGGAAAAGGGAGTGAGTGGGTCAGCGCTCGGAGAACAGAAGCTAAGCCAGCTTTAAACACACCATTTATTTTTAGGGTAAAACACAGTCAGAACCCCCAAATACAGGCTAAAATCCCCGCTACACAATAAAAATAATGTTCACAACCCGCTAAAAGCCCTGCCGGCAGGAATAACTATACACTAAAAACCAAAACTAAATAAATGTTTTTTTTTGTATGATAAAAACTTCCCCCCCAGAGTCCTATATTCCCTCTTGTCCAGCCACACACATGCCGGCAAATGTTCCTTAGCTGGAGAAGAGACAGGAGAGGAACTCCTCTTCCGGGATGGTAAAACTCGCCAGCAGCAGACCAGGGAGGAGGCTCCTATCTCCGCCTGACTGTACGCGGCCGCGCAGTCCAGCCACTCTCCGCACCTGCACACGGCCTCCCTCGCAGCCCCGCCCTGAAACAACAGACACGGGCCAGCAACGTTGTCGGCGCAGCCGCTGTTATCCTCCCCCGGCAAAGCTACGCCTAGCGCCCAACAGTGGGAAAGCGATACTCACAAATGCAGGCAGAGGCGTCCCCCTGCCCTACTGTGGATTTCACGCGTCGCCTCCCACTGTTGCTATTTTGTCCATCTGGACTGGATTGCCGGGTTATGCTGGCCGATCGTCGGATATCTCGTGACGTCCCACAGGCAGGCCGGTCTTTCTTTACAGGTGCTGGGCTGCACACGTTTTGTTTCCTGCTTCTCGTGTGTCTCTCCTCTGCCGTCTTTGTGCTCACTATCCCCCTTAAGTCCGTTTGGCGGCAGATAGGCCACCTCGGGGAACGCCCCCACAAAACAGGTGCCTACAATTGTCCGCTTAATACACAGTGGAATAAAAATACTATACAACACCAAACACACACTATAAATATGGGGATAAAATCATGCAATAAGAATATCAATTGAAAAAAAACATGCAATATCACTATTACAATAAAAACATGCAAATAAAATCGACACTATGTACCAACACACAGTAATCCCAAAACAAAATATAAAAACACAATTTTCCACTGTGTGACATCCCCCCCACACTTTACCTGTGACAGTCCCTGTCACACTAGTCAAGCGACCTGTAACGGGCGGGTGGCTGACCAAAATTAGGCCTCGTTGAGCGGCGCACCTCTGACAACTCTCCTGGCCGCTGGGCTGGAGCGCTAGGCGCAACACCATAAAATGGAGGCTCAACTAGCATCTCTCCTTCACGGCTGACTCCCTGCCCCTCTGAGTGGTAGTCTGCTGCAGGGGTAATGCACAACTTTAGTGCATTCCGATGGAGGACCTTCCCCCCCCCCCCCCCCCCCCCTTCTCCGGCTGCACCCTATACACTGCACCTGTATTGCCAACCTCTTCCACTACCACATACGGCTCTGAGCTCCAACCTGGGTGCAACTTGCCTTGTCCCTGCCTATTCCTGTCCCTTATCCAAACTCTCTCGCCTGGCACCAATGGCAGGGCCCGCACACTTCGGTCATAAGCCCTCTTGTTTTGGGTGGCTGCTGCCTTCACCTTCTTCCTAGCCATCTCATAGGCAAAAGATAATTTCTGGTGATGGTCCTTAACCCACCCTCCCAGGTCGTGGCATGGGGATTCCCGCTCAACACCTAGGTTTAAATCCACCGGCTGTCTCAAATGCCGCCCAAACATCAGGTACGACGGCGCATACCCTGTGGCACTATGGACAGTATTATTGTATGCTTGTAAGAGCTCTGGGAGATATTCTGGCCACCTCTGTTGTCTCTCTGACTCTAGGGACCGAAGCATGTGCAGCAATGTCTGGTTCATCCTCTCAACCCCACCATTTCCAGCCGGATGGTATGGGGTGGTCTTGCTTTTCGTAATGCCATAGCACTTACACAGCTGGTACATCAGGGCAGACTCAAAACTTCCACCTCTATCTGAGTGTAGCCTGGTCGGGCAACCGAAGGTCTGAATCACGTGAGCCCAAAGAGCATGCACAGCAGTCTGAGCAGTCTGGTCTTTAGTAGGAACTGCCCAGGCGTACCGTGTGAAAAGATCAGTCATCACCAGAATATTCTGGTACCTGTCTGTGGGCCTCCCCAATGTAAGAAAGTCCAGGGCCACAACCTCAAGGGGATACGACACAGTAATGGGATGCAAAGGGGCTCTAGGCCTATTTCTATCTCGCAGGCTACACGCAGCGCACCCTAGCTGGAATTCACGCACCTCCTCTTCCATGCTGGGCCAATAAAAGAAGTGACGTATCCTGGACAGTGTCTTTTCCACTCCCGCATGCGCCGCTGCCTCATGATACTTCTCCCACACCTCCTTGTGTCTCTCTGCAGAACATAGGATCTGAAGGTAAATTTCGTTAGTGTTAGGGTCCCTTACCTCTCTGCACAGCGTACCCTCACAAACCTGCAGCTTTCTCCATTGCTGTAATAACTTCTGTACAGGGCTAGGCAGGGCTCTCCTCGTTGGTGCATCAGGGGGAATTCCCTCTTCCACATACTCCCTCAGGATGCGCAGATCCATGTCCTTTTCCTGCGCCTCCTTCCAGTCATTCATCTGCGGCACCAGCCCCTGTGGATCCAGACGTGGAGCACTCGTGGTGTTTATGTAGGCTGTTTGACAGTCTGTGGGAAACCTAGAGAGAGCATCAGCATTAGCATTCTCTTTTCCAGCCCTGTACTTAACCTCGAAGTCAAAGGATGCCAGCTGTGCCACCCAGCGTTGCTCTGTTGCCCCAAGTCTAGCATTCTGTAAGTGGGCCACGGGATTGTTGTCGGTATACACAACAAACTTGGCACCTGTCAAGTAATCCTTGAACTTCTCAGTGATGGCCCATTTTAGAGCTAAAAGTTCCAGTTTGAAGGAACTATAGTTTTTGTCATTTCGCTCGGTGGGGTGTAGGCTCCTGCTGGCATATGCAATCACCCGTTCCTTGCCATCTTGCACCTGAGCTAACACAGCACCTAAGCCTTGATTACTGGCATCAGTATAAAGTGCAAAGGGCTCCAGGAAATCTGCATAAGCCAGAATAGGGGGCTCGGTAAGAGCACGTTTCAAACTGTTGAAGGCTTCCTGACATTCAGCAGACCACTGGACCTGCATGCTTGACCTGCTAGAAATTCCCACGAGCAGAGCATTTAAAGGTCGAGCCAACCTAGCAAACCCTGGGACGAATCGCCTGTAATAACCTGCCAGGCCAAGGAAGGCTCTGACCTGACGGGTGGTAGAGGGAACAGGCCAGTTCTGGACAGCTTGGATTTTCTCAGGGTCTGGTCTTACCCCTTGTTGGTCGACAAGATGCCCCAGGAACTTCACCTGACGGTGAAACAGCTTACATTTGTCCAGCCTCAGCTTCAGCCCATGTTGCCACAGCTTCTGCAGGACATTCTCCAACTGCTGTAGATGAGTAGAGAAGTCAGGTGAGTAGATTATTATATCATCCAGATATACCAAAACAGATTCAGAAAGGTGACTACTTAGACACCGCTACATCAGGCGCTGGAAGGTGGCAGGGGCATTACAGAGTCCAAAAGGCATGCGATCAAACTCAAACAAACCCAGAGGAGTGGTAAATGCAGTTTTCTCCCGATCCTTAGGATCCATTTCCACTTGCCAGTATCCACTGGCAAGATCTAGTGTGGAAAACCACTCAGCTCTGGTCAGACATGTTAAAGTCTCTTCAATTCGGGGGAGTGGGAACGCATCTTTATGAGTTACTGTGTTTAATTTCCTGTAGTCTATACAAAATCGCCAACTGCCATCCTTTTTCCTCACCAACACAATGGGGGCTGCCCAGGGACTGCTACTCTCCCGAATGACACCTTTTTTCAGCATATCTGCTAGAAGTATCTTAATCTCTTTGTACATCAGTGGTGGTAAAGGGCGATATTTTGTTTAATGGGTGGTGCATCACCTGTGTGGATCTGGTGTTGGACCAAATCAGTTCTTCCGTAATCCTCCTCATTCACAGCAAACACCTTTCGCCACCTCTGCAGCAGGGTCTGGAGCTCGGCCTTCTGCTGGGGGGTCAAGTCTATGCTGTTAATCAGTTGACTCACCTCCTCTTCAGGGATCGCAGGCTCTTCGGGCCCAGCTGCTTCAACTACGCCCACCTCGATCACACCATCAGATCCCATTGTCAGGCTAAGGTCACTGTCCAACTCCACATCCGACTCCTCCACCTGATACAACTGGCCCATTTTCTGGTAGCGTCCTATAGTCACTTCGTATGGATTAGGGTTACAGACCCGGATAGGGAGCCTCCCTCCTTTGACTACTGACAGGGTTCGGGCCACCCCCCAGGGTCCAGCATCAGGCAATGCCTCCACTAGTGCCAAGCGTTCTGTCCCACCCTTGCCTTTACACGTCCGGCCCCAGACCATCACTTCACAGTTTGGGGGCACCTTGATTCCCCTGCGGCTAGCAGGTTGAACATAGCCTAGGAAGCCATCAGTCTTGGTGGTGACAGTCTGTTGGCAGACGGCAAATGCCTCTTTCCATGCTCTGCGGGACTTCAGCTTTTGAGGGTGAAAAGCAGACTTGCCTTTGGCAAAAACATCATTCCAGCATGCACTAATAACATTCATACCAATAATTAAAGGGTGCGTGGAACAGTCATTTCTCACAACCACAACCTCTTTTCCTGGTATCTCCACCCCTTCTACCTCAAAATCCATAACCGCATAGCCTGAGTATGGTATCTCAAGTCCATTGGCTGCCTTTAAGGTGAACAACAGGGGTGTGTCAGTTTTATTCACTTCAGGGAAATGGAGATCCATTACCTGCTGCTGCACCAGTGTAACCTGAGAGTCTGTGTCTAATAATGCCGTCATTTTAACTCCTCCCATACACACCTCAATAAGTGGACATTCTCCCACAAAAGCTGTACTGGCCCCCTGATTGTTTGAAATGTCCCTTGTCCCCACCGCCTGGGCCTCAGCAGTGGGGTTTATTAGTTTAAAGGTGGTTGCTGGTCTAGTGTGCTCGGACAGAATCTAGCAATATGCCCAGGTTGTTTACAACGATGGCAAATAGGTTCTCCCTCTCGGGTCCAGTTATTAGCATACCCAGAACGCTTTGGCTTAAACCTTGATTTATTAAAGCTGAGCCGGCTGGGCTTTGCTGTGGCAAGAGCGGTTTAATTTCATTAACAACATCTTTGACAAGATCTCGCATCTGACCCTTGACATCCTCCATAATTTCTTTTTTAAATGTCTCTTTCCAGTCTGGTTCATAAGGTGGCTTAGCACACCTGGACTCACCCACTGCCAAGCACGTAGTTTGTAATCCCTGGTGTCCCAGCTGTTCCTCCTCTAGGAGCAACGCCTCCCGATGGACTGTTGCGAAATCCTCTTCTGGATGGTGACGCACATAGGCTCGCAGGGTTTGTGACAAGGGGCCCTCCCGCAGGCCCAGCAGCATCTGCTCCTGTAAACACTTTTCAGTAGGTGCTTGATCTGGATTGAGCTGTTGTAGCCTGCAGTGCAACTCCCTCAACCTTAAGGTAAAAGACTTTACCGACTCATTTGGTTTTTGTATACAGCTAAAAAACTGCGACCTCAGAACCGCTAGGGCGGTATTGTCACCATATAGAGAATCTAGATATGCGAATAATTTCCTAATCTGGTCTCTATCTTTTTCTTCTAACACGCTTACTTGACGCTTTGACTCACCGCTTAAAGCCCCAATTAAAATTTCTACTTTCCGGGCCTCAGCTATTTCTTGAGCATTCAATAAACCTTGTATTTGTTCTTTCCAGTCTCCATATGAAACATCTGCTTCAGGACCCTTGTATTTTGGTACCCAAGGGGCACCCGGATACACTGGCATCATCATCTCTGTATCTGCACTCCAGGCGCTGAACACTGCTCCCCAAACTTGTATCCTGTCGACAACACCAAAATTATGTAGCCGCTAAACTGGTGGACCTAAATCTTAACCACCACGTCCGTATATATGCAAGCGGAAAAGGGAGTGAGTGGGTCAGCGCTCGGAGAACAGAAGCTAAGCCAGCTTTAAACACACCATTTATCTTTAGGGGAAAACACAGTCAGAACCCCCAAATACAGGCTAAAATCCCCGCTACACAATAAAAATAATGTTCACAACCCGCTAAAAGCCCTGCCGGCAGGAATAACTATACACTAAAAACCTAAACTAAATAAATGGTTTTTTTTGTATGATAAAAACTTCCCCCCCAGAGTCCTATATTCCCTCTTGTCCAGCCACACACGCCGGCAAATGTTCCTTAGCTGGAGAAGAGACAGGAGAGGAACTCCTCTTCCGGGATGGTAAAACTCGCCAGCAGCAGACCAGGGAGGAGGCTCCTATCTCCGCCTGACTGTACGCGGCCGCGCAGTCCAGCCACTCTCCGCACCTGCACACAGCCTCCCTCGCAGCCCCGCCCTGAAACAACAGACACGGGCCAGCAACGTTGTCGGCGCAGCCGCTGTTATCCTCCCCCGGCAAAGCTACGCCTAGCGCCCAACAGTGGGAAAGCGATACTCACAAATGCAGGCAGAGGCGTCCCCCTGCCCTACTGTGGATTTCACGCGTCGCCTCCCACTGTTGCTATTTTGTCCGTCTGGACTGGATCGCCGGGTTATGCTGGCCGATCGTCGGATATCTCGTGACGTCCCACAGGCAGGCCGGTCTTTCTTTACAGGTGCTGGGCTGCACACGTTTTGTTTCCTGCTTCTCGTGTGTCTCTCCTCTGCCGTCTTTGTGATCACTATCCCCCTTAAGTCCGTTTGGCGGCTGATAGGCCACCTCGGGGAACGCCCCCACCTCACAGGTGCCTACAATTGTCCGCTTAATACACAGTGGAATAAAAATACTATACAACACCAAACACACACTATAAATATGGGGATAAAATCATGCAATAAGAATATCAATTTAAAAAAAACATGCAATATCACTATTACAATAAAAACATGCAAATAAAATCGACACTATGTACCAACACACAGTAATCCCAAAACAAAATATAAAAACACAATTTTCCACTGTGTGACATATACGTCATATGTTAATGAACCTATGTATATTCATGTAACCTCAATAAAAGAGCAGTGTTACGAGGGAGCGGACGAGAGCGACTGGGGTCAAGCAAAGGAACGGCGTTTGTCCAGTTCTCTCCCTTTCACGAGAAACATGAAGAACTTTGCCTACTCGTGTCTTGCTTTGCTGTGTAGTTAAATTGTCTTGAAAGTTCCAGCGAATAGGTTTGAGCTACAAACCTATCAAAGTTGCATGTCATACATGACATCATACTGTATGCCTATATGACATGAAGCTCTTTGCCATGAATGACATCATACTGTATGCCTATATGACATCATACTGTAGCCTGGGAAATGGTTAGCCACACAGGACACAATTACTGGGTTCTTAATGTGCAGTTTTATTGTCAATGCCGACTGAATAAACAAAAAAATGTCCTTTGACCTTTACTTTTGTCAAACAGCGGCCATATGGACTTGTACTGAACATCGACAGCACGAGAAGTAACGTGGCAAAGTAACAGAATAACCGACTAAACAAAGATGCGCCAATACAATACGAGGAATAAAGGAAATGAAATACAAAACACAAAAATACGGCAGTGACCTCTGTGTGCAGAACAAAATACAAAGAGCTAAATCACACAAGGCTCCTTTAAAAAACTGTGGAAGTGTTACATACATTTTTATAAACACTTACATTCCACAGAAATCTCAGCTCACTCGGATACTGGAGCACACAGACGATCTCGCAACTTATCCCTTGCATGGAGAAAATGGCCGCTCCACGCTGCACATACAGGTCCTTTGCATCATACATTTCAGAAATACATCATCTTGTTAAAATACTGACGTCTTGCCACTGCACTACAATTATACCAATATGTTTCAATGAGTTATGTGCATATTTAACAATTCCTTACCAACAATATAACTCCTTCACAGCATTCCCGTTCCACATCCACAACAAGAAGAAAAGTTCCGAGATGCAGTTCTTGTTACGTCTTTTTTTGGAAAACTGCAGTTAACCCTTAAGAACTGCCCCCCCCAGTGACCACAATATGCAACTACACAAACCTATAAAATTAACAGCTTCAAGTGCACGCAACATGCAGATAGCCAAAGAAATAGCACAAGCAATAACATTAAATTACCCAATAACATTCTTGTCTTACCATACATGGAAACAAAGAAACAACATTTTAAGACATTTTTTTGAACCTTAAATGGACATTTGGTTAACTGAAATGGAAAATATTATTATTAATTTACCACTCGGCTACAACACTGGATGCCTATATGACATCATACTGAATGCCTATATGACATCTTACTGTTCTTACATGAATCGAACCAATAATACAGACTTGTAATGAACGCTCTTCCTTACCAGTGAGTCCTGAAGTTCTTTTGGAATATCCTGCGTTGTCTGTGCTTCCAAATCCATGAGAGATGCTTGAACATGAGTCTCCTTTTATATGAACTCAAGACTCCTCTTTCAGTCCAACCCACATTTAAGTCAATGACATTCAGTCATGAGACTAATGGTTGGCTAACGACTGTAGTAGCGTCCATTTGTATTTTGGTTTCCTCTTTTGTCTCCAGTAGCTGTTGAAGGTTTTGTGCTTTTTTTATTCACAGTTATTAACACATAAATCAACGATTCCCTGAACTATTCAAAATAAAGAATTCCCAAAATTGGAGCAATTAGTAAAGAGGAAAACCACAAGTGTTTCCATTTGAGGGGTCTCTACTTGAAATGTTCTGTAAGTGAACCGTGTTATCTAAAGTTTGCTTCAAAGTGTCTAATTGTTGTAAACTCATATGCAAGGTCACTTTGAGTGGGTGCACTTAGGAAAACAATCACCATCAGTGTCTCCATTCAAAGTGATCTTGATATGAAACATAGAACTCAATTTGATAGACCTAACATGGGGGGTCAGGTAGAATTTGTAGCAGTCGATGAGCGTGTCTATTTGAGATGTTCTTTAAGTGAAACATATAATCTAAAGTTTTCTTCAAAGTGTCTAATTGTTGTAAACTCATATGCAAGGTCACTTTGAGTGGGTGCACTTAGGAAAACAATCACCATCAGTGTCTCCATTCAAAGTGATCTTGATATGAAACATAGAACTCAATTTGATAGACCTAACTTGAAGGGTCAGGTAGAATTTGTAGCAGTTGTTGTGTACAACTGGTCCAAGCAGATGCACTTACTGAATTCAAGAGACAAGTTCTTGCATGAGTTGGACCAATAATACAGACTTGCAATGAACGCTCTTACTTACCAGTGAGTCCCGAAGCTCTTTTGGAATATCCTGTGTTGTCTGTGTTTCGAAATCCATGAGAGATGCTTGAACACGAGTCTCCTTTTATATGAACTCAAGACTCCTCTTGTGGTCCCACCCACATTTAAGTCAATGACATTCAGTCATGAAACCAATGGTTGGCTAACTACTGTAGTAGTGGCCCATTGTATTTTGCTTTCCTCTTTTGTCTCCAGTAACTGTTGAAGGTTTTGTGCGGCTTCAATCAGAGGCATCTTATTAACACATAAATCAACGATTCCCTGAACTATTTCAAATAAAGACTTCCCCAAATAGGAGCACAAAGGCAAAAGGAAAACCACAAGTGTTTCCATTTGAGAGGTCTCTATTTGAGATGTTCTGTAAGTGAACCATGTTAACTAAAGTTTGCTTCAAAGTGTCTAATTGCTGTAAACTCATATGCAAGGTCACTTTGAGTAATGAATGCTCTTACTTTGTTGTTGTATTTGTATTTTGGTTTCCTCTTTTGTCTCCAGTAGCTCGTGAAGGTTTCGTGCAATTTCAATCAGAGGCATCTTATTAACACATAAATTAATGATTCCCTGAACTATTCAAAATAAAGACTTCCCCAAATATGAAATGTATATGATGTATATATGTATGTATGTATAATAATAATATATAATAATAGTATAATAATAATGTATATATCAAAATGAGCTACAATTCATAATGCAAAGGTAATTTTACAGTGATTGTTGGATGTAGAAGACATCAACAACACAACAACAATCAGCACTTACTATATTCAGAATTCAAATAAGTGCTTATGTTGTTGTGATGTTGGTGACTTAATTTAGCAAAGCACTTTAATTAAAGAAGTGTGATCTGTGATTTTTTTGTGGAAAACAAATCAACCTTTTCTTTAAATAAATAAATAAATAAAGCTTAATTGTATCTCGAGTCACAATTCAACATTATGGGCTAGGAATATAGTTTAGCAAATCATTTACATACACACTTACTCTTTCAGAAATCAACCTAATCCTACTGTTTCAGTCAGTTCATGGTTTGTTGTGGACAACAGCATTACAACAACAATTAGCACTTGATGCTTTCAGAATTCACTTAAGTGCTGATGTTGCTGTTATCTTGGTGACCAATTCAGAAGTTTATATCATCATGTGACCCTGATAGAACTATAAATAGACACCTAACATGATCAAGTACCTTAACAGAAGTACTTTCTTCATTAAAACACAAAAAAAAACCAAAGTTACTGTTCTTATGATAAGTATACTTTGGATTACTTCCATCAAAGGATAATTATAAACAGAACTAAATAAGACAATGTGGTAATAACAATCATAGAACATAAAACCAATGGGTCAATAACAGATATGTAAAGAACATGCTTACTTACCGATGAAGTTGACCATGGTTTGTAGCATCTGCCATTTGGTTTCCCTTTTGCAGTGGATGTGGTGATATACTTATAGGGTACTCTTAACTGCTGGGTGCTGCCTCTTCCACCCAATTCCGCCTTCTTTTACACCAAATTTCAATGGTCTACTTAATGGTCGGCCAACGACCAAACCATGATTAACAAAGAACCATTGTCACACCTTAACTCAGGTCATCAGACATTCGGGAGTTAGATTTACTTGATAGAACTAGGGCTAAAGTGATATTTAGAAATGGCTTGAAAAAAATTAGAAATAAGAACTTTCAGCCAAAAGTTTTTAAAATGTCCTTAATACAGAACATATATAAGTCATATTTGTCTGTGATAGCAAACTATGGTTTCCCATATGTCATTCATCAGTTAAATTCCTCACTTATAGCATTTAACTTGGGGTTAAAAAATAATGACTTAACTCTATAATGATATTTTCATGACTACTGAGAAAAGGACCTTAACCTGAAAAATGAGCACTTACTTTAGTGTAAGTCAGTGAAAGTTAGAATAATTATGTTATGATTAAGTCATGAGTGTTAGTGGTAAATTTCAGATTTACGTAATAAATTATATAACATAAACTGTAATAGGATTTTATGATTTTTGTAGTTATCTTAACGTGAAAGCTGATATATTGTTCACTGATACTGTTGTATACCTGATAGGATTTATTATGAACCAAACTGTGTTTTAATGCAATCTTGGATTGTCTTTTTTTACTTGCTGAGTGGTTTCAAACTATAATTCCCTTCTCTCTCTTTTGACATGTTTCAGCTTTTTTTGATGCAGCTGCAGACAAATATTTATTTTAGAGTCTCCGAACAATTCATCTCAATTTCAATATACTAGTGCCTGCTGAGTTTCACACCTACAGTTTCACCTTCAAGTCTGTGTGTCTTCCACTTTCTTTCTCTTTGTCTCTTAAACTAATTTGCATACTCACGCACACACACACACACACACACACACACACAGACACACACACCGCCAAAACTGTGCTATACACAATTTTGTCAACACCATGGACAAAAAAACCAAAAAACAAACCAACTTAAGAAAATGCATAAATTAAAGGTATATTTTCTTGAATAGTCTTTTGAATGTAGGTTAGTCTTACGATTGTAAAGAGACTGTCAGCTTTGCTGCTTTGTAATTCTCTTGTTTGAATCCCTCAGCAGCACGCTTAAAAACTGTGAGGTTATGAATCTCTCCCTATCTTTTGTTTGTGTGTGTGTGTGTGTGAGAGACAGAGAGAAAGAGAGAAATGGTGTTTAACAAATCAGATCACATCCAATACGACTTTGGAGGAATGGAGACCACAGAGGAAAGAAGGATCAAGAATGGTGAACGATGGAAAGCTCCATACTGTTCTCATGAAATGTCTCAAAGAGAAAACTGACAGAGGTCATAAAACTGGTTTCACAAGGCGCAATGTTAGCCGGAGACAACAAACTGCAAATTTACCATAATGTGATATTAGCCACAATGTTTTTAATTAGATGACAGTTTAAAGCCAAGGATGGAGCTTTCTTGAAATCTCAACCAAAGGCCACCGGTGTGCTTGTCCCTCTCTTCTCTCACTCATAAGCCCAGTAGCGGTGGGGCGGCATCACGGGGCATCGGCAAAAAAACAAAAAAATGCTCGTACTCGTGCTGCCCCGACGTCAGCCAGCGCATATTGGGAATGGCATAGGCACTGATCAGTTTTCTATCACCCATTTACTGGGAGTAAGGGCGCCCTTCGTTTATGAGGTGCGCCTGCTGCTTGCGGCGCAGAGACCAGTGGGTGGGGCGGCGGGGGATTCTCTGACCGGCTGGAGCAGCATCTAATAACCAACTCGCAAAGTAAAACAAAATAAAAAAAAACCAACAAACACGAAAACACCAGACATTATAATACAGACTTATAATTTGCACCAATGTTTTTTCGAAATTCTATACACGAAAAGTGAGCGCGAAGTCAAAGTAAACTTTATTGTCATCTCCGCTACATACAGTCCAGTATATAGAGAGACGAGACAACGAGGCTCCAGTTACAGCAGTGCAAGTAAACAAACAATATATATAAGAAGAGTAAGAAAATAAATATACACTTTAGGACTCTGGGTAAAGGGATCAATAACAATTTAAAATTTACAGTTTGATGATTTAAAGTCTCACACACAACCCGTCGAAAGAGGAGGGGGGCCGGCTGCTTCCAAATAGAGCGCATTTCATTTATAATGTTGTAAATCCAAGCCCATTATGTATTCATGATTTGAATCCTGGGTTGTGTGAAATCTCAGAAATGCACCCACAAAGTGAATCTGGGCGCCAAACAGGCTAGGACCGCCACTGCATAAGCCCCTTTCAACAAACATATGAAACCTGTGAGTAGTAATACAATGGCACTTTTTTTGCCGGATTCGTGCGTGTGCGCATGCGCGTTCAGATGTGCTCGGCGCATGCGCGTTCAGGTGTGAAAACACACCCTCTGGGCGGTAACGACTCCTCCTAGTGGGATGGCTTAGGTTATATAGGTATAAAAGTGATCCTTTCACATTCTAAGACCATCACCGCCACGGCCTAAGGAGCACAGACACATCGCGCTAAGGACCCCCCCGACTCACCGACCTAAGGAGCACAGAATACCATCTGTATCAACCATGACAACCAGCCAGGACATCGCCCATGCCACAGGCGTTCTAGGTATGTCTACAGGAGTATGCAGCCTGGGTCCTCAACGTAAAAAGCAACGCTGTGAAAATGCCGTAGATGGGACTGTATTTAAGTTAGAATATCGCGGCGCTGAAGGGTATGTGTATACCATTAAATATACCGAAGGGACAGTTGTGCTTAGTGTAGATTGTGGCGAGGGATTGTTTTGGGGGGAACCCCAAAGCATCTCTACCAAAAACTGGAAGCTCTTCCGGACCGTAGTGTGTGCGGACCTGGACAATGTGGGCTTCCCAGAGGTGCTGTATGTTTCCCAGTGGAACAGTGCATCAGGCCCTGAGCTTTACAGGGTTGAGGCTGATCGTTTCAATCGCAACCCTGAAGACTTTATTTTTTCTCAGTGCATGTGATGACAGGGATAGTCTTATTGCTTCCAGAGGGCTTGAAAACTGGAGGTTAAATCCTTACCCTCTAAACCTTGAAGAGCGCACAAGATGGTTTAAGGACTTGTTTTTTATACAGTGGTGCGACTGGAGAGGTTTGTCGCGTCTGTTTAGCCAGATTGACGACGCGATCAAGAGGGACAGACTCAACACTGCGTACGAGAGTATTAGAAAACGCCTTGTTTTTGACGATCTGGCGAGTTGTCCGAAGACTGGTTTGCCTGCTACCCTGTGCAAACCTAAAATCATAAGACCTTCCGACAACTAAACAATAAACTGGTAGGTTTAATGTGAGGGGTGTGTGTGTGGGGGTTGTGTGTGTGTATCTATGTGACAAATTAAGAGCTTGTGGTTTTCATTTTACAGAGAATGACTCGCCGTCGTGGGACCTGTCAGAGTCACCATCAATAGGGCTGCTAATCCCGACCCCCCAGACTCCACCACCCTCACCATCATGCTCGCAGGACCCCCTCATATCAGACCTGTGGGAGGAAACTGTAATCGACATCAAACTCGCAACTCTCCACCTGTTGATGTTGGCGCTGAATGAGTTTCTACAAGAGACATGTTACGGATGCCAAACAGGCCACCCCAGTCAGGTGCAACACAGCTGCTTGCAGGAATTGTCTGAGTATTTCTTCGACACCTACTATGACGATGTGATGATAAGGCTCAAGACTGACCGATCCCAGCCATCCAGCTGTTTGTACGCTCAAACACCACAGATGGGACTGGAACACAAATCCGCAGAGTTGCAGAACACCTCATGTGTGAACTGAGATCAGAGCAAAATATAGTATGCGCCATTAATGACAACATTGTGGACCGCTAGAAGCAAGTACTTGCGCCCGACGTGTTAAACCAGCCATGCTCCGCATGATTGGAAACTACTGGGTGGGAGACACCTGGTTTAATGTGTGCTGTTCAAGTATCCATTGTCTGGATTGTGTCTGTGTGAAAATTAAATAAAAAGACGTGTTAACACCAACTTCTTAGTCATTTGTGGTTTGCACAGTCATGGAAAGCACATTGCATAAAATATATCATGATCCAGCCCATCCTGCGGGGTTGGCCAGTTTAAATAAGCTACGTATAGCGGCAGGGGAGGCATCAGGTGTAACACCTCCAATATCTCAGGTCAAACATTATTTAGAACAAGACGACACTTACACACTCCATAAACCTGTGAGGATCCATTTCCCCAGAAATAGAGTATTGGTGACAGGGATCGACAAACAGTTTCAAGCCGATCTGGTTGACATGTGTGAATATGTGTCAGATAATGATAATGTGAGATATCTGCTAACATGTATAGATGTATTCTCAAAATACGCATGGGTTAGATGCCTAACAAACAAGACAGCGAATGTTGTATCAGCTGCTTTTGAGGATATACTTAGTGAGGGTAGGATCCCTGTGAAACTACAAACAGATGAAGGCAAAGAGTTTTATAATACAACCTTTAAACACCTAATGGAGCGATATAATATCAAGCATTTCTCAACAGCTAGCGAGGTTAAATGCAGTATTGTCGAGAGATTCAATCGTAGCTTCAAGGGTAGAATGTGGAAGTACTTAACATCAGCCAACTCCCGGAGATATGTAGATGTCATACCAGATCTCACACAAGCATATAACAATGCTTATCACAGATCTATCCAAATGGCTCCGGCAGAGGTGAATAAGGATAATGAGAAGTCGGTGTTTAACGCGCTGTACAAAACGAGGCCTCAGAGGGAACTGTGCTTTAAATTTAATATTGGCGACACTGTACGAATATCAAAACTGAGAGGAAAGTTTCGAAAAGGATACGAGCAGACCTACACCGATGAGATTTTCACAGTCAAGGAACGTATAGGGAGACAGCCCCCAGTGTACAGACTAGCGGATCTAGCAGGAGAGGTATTGAAAGGGCCATTTTATGAGCCTGAGATACAACGTGTGGTTGTTGATGAAAACAAAACATTTAAAATTGAAAACATATTGGCTAGAAAAAAAGTGGGTCGGAAAAAGCATGTGCTAGTGAAATGGCTAGGATGGCCCGACAGCTTTAATTCGTGGATTCCAGAGAAAGACATCGTTGAGGCGTAATTAACTCAGATGACGCAGCTCTACACACATTCATTCAACACTGAGCATAGACGGAGAAAGCATGAATAAAAAGAACAACAACAATGCAGGCTTCTATGTAAGCCTCTTCTCGAATGCTTCGGCGCATGTTACCCGGGTAATAAGATATCTAATTTTAGAACAAAGCTAGCAAAAACCTATCGTTTTGGATCAGCCGTATGAGGTTGCTGTTATAGAGATACAGTTACCCAACGCATATGATGTCTTTCCACAATCAGATTCGCAAGTGGAAATTCATGACCCAGTCAAAGATGGAACCATCGCCGTAACCATGATCGAACTGTCTGTGGGTCATTATGCATCTGTGGAACAGATAATAAAGAATTTAATTTTAAATGTCAGCAGTACCAAACCACTGGAGACCTTAAAATGCAATACAACACAGTTACTAACCATGCCTGTGTTATGGGACCTAGGGGCACTATTCTCACATTTAGAGGGAGACTGGCGGAAATCCTAGGATTCGAACAGGAGAGCCGTTTGTACTTCATTATAAAAACACATATGCCCGCACCCCGCAGACATATACGGGGGAAAATATAACATCTTTATTTATGCAGATATCGTTGATTACCAGCTTGTGGGTGACGCCCACGCGAGGCTATTTAGAGCTATAAATATCACGGACCGATGACCGCCGCTTGCCTATTCTACAATTGACAGCCCCACTACACACCTGTGTCAAAGACATTGATCGACGACATAGAAATTGATTTGAAAGACGATCGAAATCAACACATACCCCTTTTGTATACGGCAAGGTGTTTGTCAAGTTACACTTCCGACCGATAAACCCAGCATTTTTGAAAAAAAAGGATGGCCGTCTACAACACTGATGACTCAAAATATGTAAAATACTACTTATCACAGGCTGGTGGAGAGCTCGGAGGGTATGTTGGACCAGTACGCATATGGGTCAGGCTGGGGGGGTTGTTCCGCAGCTTGTTTAGATTTGCTGTACCACTGTTTAAAAAGGAGTTAGCATAGTCAAACCACACCTAAAAACAGCCGCATCGGGCATAGTGTCTGATGTCATAACCACATAACC
Source organism: Neolamprologus multifasciatus (assembly GCF_963576455.1). NCBI lineage: Eukaryota > Metazoa > Chordata > Actinopteri > Cichliformes > Cichlidae > Neolamprologus > Neolamprologus multifasciatus. The sequence continues at coordinate 145,862 of NW_028181976.1, read as the reverse complement.
AGACCCTCAACCACTAAGCAGGACGGTAGCGGATTGTATGTGTATACGCCCAGACCATCTAAGACCCCACCCCAGGGCAAACCGTTGTCTAAAAAGCGTAAAACCACAAAACCTAGCAGGAGAGCTAGCAAACGGGACACCGCCACGCAGAGTGAAAAGACCCAGAACCAGTCGTTCTAAAACTGCAGCGTTTGACATATTCTAAATGGCACTGTTACACAGTCATTCTGGAGAATGTGTAAAAACAGAGCTGGACCTGTTTTACTGTTCCCTACACACAGACTAGCATTGAGAAAAGTACATTTATCGAATCCCACCTGTATCTGCAATCACTGATGGAGGGCTCCGATCGAGTTTTACATCTCATCGTCCGGTGAAGAATTACCTGGATCTAAATGACTCATATATCTACACACGTGTGAGAATCACAAACGCTGATGGCTCAAACCTGGCTAGGGACGCTAATGTAGGATTTATTAATTATCCTGGATGCAGCATATTTAGTCAAGTTGATGTTAATTTGGGAGACCGGCTCATTAGTCAATCATCCAACACATATCCATACAGAGGTGTGATAGAATGTCTTATCAATTATAATAAGGACACTTTAGACACACAGTTCAGCACCGGGTTATTCTGTAAGGATACATCATCACACATGAATGACACATCTATAGAAGGAGAGAACCAGGGCCTGGTGACCAGAGGTGGCTACACAGCAAATAGCAGTATTGTTGAATTGATTGCACCAGTACATGCAGACCTGTTTTTTCAAGAAAAACTGTTACTTAATGGAATCGACCTGTCACTGAAATTTGTGCGCTCTAAAGACGAATTTGCTCTCATGACAGCGGATGCCAATGCATACAGAGTTAAAATTGTCTCAGCCAGTCTCTTTGTCAAGAAAGTTAGTGTATCACCGACCGTCAGACTTGCACACAGCAAGGCATTGCACCATGCAAACGCAAAATACACGGTAGACAGAGTGTCTTTAAAGACCTTCTCCATACCTGCAGGGGCTAGAATATCAACAAATGACAATTTATTTATGGGTAGGATACCTAAATTTGTGATCATTGCATTTATAGACAATGAAGCATACACTGGCTCCTACCAACGTAATCCATTTCATTTTGAAAACTGCGATATAGAATTTATGTCTTTATATGCTGATAGTCAGGCTTATCCTGCTAAACCATTCCAGCCAAATTTCCAGAGAAAACACTATACCAGAGAATTTTACCAGCTGATACAAACCACAGGAAGACATTTAAAGGACAGATCCTTAGCTATTACGCGTGCGGACTTTGGTAACGGCTACACTTTATTCTGTTTCAATCTGGAAGCTGACGAAGGACATTCAGGGAATGTGTCGTTAATTAAAACAGGGAACGTGAGATTGGAAAACCCGTTTCAGAAATCCACTACCCCGTACAGTGAACCTCTTGTGTTATTCGGTATTTGATTCAGTCATTGAATATCTAACATGAGAACAGGTGCTCTTGGACTACTATTGAGACAAAAACGGTCATGAACACTATAGAACTATCAGCCGTGATCGGCAGCATTATCAATAAAAACACACATTTCCTAGGCGTGTTAGCCTATGATCAGCTAACCACTGAACGGCTTCAAAGACTCCCTGCTATGAGTATTGTAAACACCCACCCTTCTACGATGCCCGGGGAACATTGGCTTGCTGTTTATATTTCGAGAGACAGACGCGGTTATTTTTTTGATAGTTTTGGTCACTCGTTAGACAGTTTTCCCCCCAGCAATAAAGATGTTTCTTCTAAAAAAACTGTTCCACTGTTTTATATTCAGGAAAACAAGTGCAGAACGACTTCTCCATCACATGCGGTCAACACTGTGTATTTTTTTATATCATGTGCAAAATGGTGTATCTTATGAGCGTCTGCTTAACATGTATGGGTCTGATTTAATTTGTAATGATGCTATGGTGTGTCGATTTGTCAACAACATACAACCTGTTGCTGTATGCAGTGATTACGTGTGTGTGCAATGCGGATACTGACATGTACTAATGAGAATAATAAAAACAACATGAGAGCATGATAATCGAGTCAATGGTATTTATTATCAAATCTCGTATATAAATATATAGATTTACAACATACATTGTTTAAAACATAAATAAAAGAAATCAAACATTAACCCGTAATAAAAAAGAAAAACAATATATTTAACAGTAATAAAGACATAATATATTTAACAGTAATAAAATAAAAAAAAACAAAACAATTTAGCAACAATAAGTGAAAAAAAAACATTACAGTAGAAAAAACACCAAACAGCAAATATTTTTAGCAGAAAAACAATTTCAGGTGCAATAAGAAAAAACCTGAATTCAAAAATCCAACCACTCTACAGGACCCCCTTTAATTTGTTTTTTTTATTCTTTATTTTTTTTAGTGTACTATGTCGGCAGCGGTCCGCCAGGGGTGATCTTTTTTGGTGTGTGTTTTAAAAAACCAGGGTCTTCAGACAGTGTGTGATCGGTTTTATACATGGCGACGGTCTTACGTATGCCTGTGTTAGATATGGCTGATAACGGTACGTTTACATCTGAGACAGCTTTTAAAAACTCTGTCCAGACCGATAGGTCTCAAACCCTCAGAGGGTGTGTGTGTGGTTGTGACGCCTTTAATTAGATCATAAATGTGTGAACCAGGGATGGTGTGTTTATCACAACAATTTCGGCCTTTGTCGTTGTAAGAGATCAAGTGTGTCGAACGGCTCACCGCTGATAGAATAAGTTCTGCATTCCTCCTACTCCTTTTAGGTATGTGTGTTAAAACATTCTCCGCAACAAGATCCCTCACCCCTGCATCACCATGAACAGGCGATGTGTCCGCCGACTGGGGTTGCACATCCCTGTTAAATTGTTCAGGTAATGATAAAGACAATACATTCTTTTCACGGGCACCTTGTCTCACAAGGGTAAGGTATCTTTGGAGAATATCGCTGTATTTTTTAGCCTTCTCATACACATCTATGTCAGAATCTTGTAACACTTGTAACATCTCCTTGTCCAACTCGTTCTGAGACTGTTGTCTGATGCTGCCTGTTTGCTGCTGCTGCTGCTGCTGCTGCTGTTGCTTTATTAAGTCCAACTGGTGTTGGGGTACCAAAAACATCTTTTGCACATGTTCCATTTTCACCTGTTTGCTATCAGACTGGTTATGAAAGGGATTGCAGCCCCTAATAGCGGAAGTAAAAACCCTCCAGATTGGTTGATTGTCTTTCTCTTTTTCAAAGTTTTTATTTTTTTGTCTGCAATCAGTCTGATTATTGATTTTTTCTTTTTCAGCTGTTTGTACTGCTGATTGGTCAGTGGTATGTTACCATGCAATACATTAAAGGCTATCTCACACAGTGCATTGATAAAATCTAAGTTTGAATTACTAATAATAACTCTGCGTAGAGTAGGAGGAGCCCTGTATATCATCTCCAACAGAGACAGATTCCTCCGCATGCGTGATGACATCCTTTCACCTCTTTGCTGATTTTTGTTTTGGAATGTAAACAACCGGACGCTCTGATAGTAAATTTGTTCTGAGTCTTAAATAGTCCGGGGTCTTAGCTTTATAGTCTATTAAAAGATACCCGTATGTTGTGGATGTGGCATCATTAAACGCTTCTATAAAATATTTAGTATTACCCGGAAACATTTGCCTACCTAAAAGCATAACCTGATATTTATCTCTCGGATTTTTAAACAATATTAGATAGTTAGTGTTCAAGGAAATGGTTCTACTGGATTTTCCTTGAATAAACAAATTCTGAACTAGATATATACAACTCAAATTCCTATGATGCACATACTTTGTGAACACATTTTGTACTTCTAAATTGTTAGCTGCATCGTTCATTACATCGTCTATAATTAACAAATTGTTCTTTTCTGCAGGAAGAAGGGTGTCATCAGCAAGAGATTCGGGTATACCGTTAACAAAGTTTATGTCTCTTATCTTAAGAAGCTGGTCATATAATGGCTGCCAGCATGAGTATATATATACAATATTGTCAATGCTGCATGATATAATCCTGGAAGAATTTTCAATTATGCTTTTAACAAAAAAAGTCTTGCCGCAGTTACTGGGACCGCTGACCACCATACTGAACGGGTGCTGCAACCGGGCGTCAAACCCCTGGTCTAATTTAAAATCCATAAGGTACGGTTGTATAGTCTGGGAGCACACGGCGCTTATTGTAAACAACTTTAACTTTTTTCACAATGGTGTTATTCTTCAAATGAAGCTTCTTTTTATCGCGTCTGATGCTATCAGACACGGCAACTAGGTGTGCGTCTGATGTCTGATTGGTTACAAACTTGTGGACTAAACCTTTCAAGGATTCATGGGTGACAACTTTTGAGTTTAGTGCGTTCAGTGTCACGCCTTTACATTTGACCTGGGTCTTGCCCAGCGATGTGTGATACGCGTAGCATTTTGGCCCACCGGAAACAAATTCCGCTATGTAATCCTCCACACCACCCTCTCCACAGTCTAATTCGCTTGTGAGATCCCCCAGAAACGGACCTAGAGGAGGCATCCACTCGCCAGGGCGTGCCGTGAAAATGACACTGTCCGTGTCACAATACAGCACGCGCTGCTGCAAGTTGTCTAGCAAATCATACAGCATGAGTCTGGCGTGTGCAGTGGTCATGGCCCCGACAAAAACATTAACGTCCTTCACACGGGAAGCTCTACCATCAGCATGCGCGCCACTGCCATTGCGACGTCGTCAGAGATGAAACAAAACTGACGCACGTCGTACTGGTCGCTAAACATTAGCTGGCTAAATCTGGAAGGGTCTGTAATGAGCTCAGATGATGCCATATTTGACCTCATGCTGAAACGACCCCATAACGAGTTTAGCAACAGCTTGTTACAGTTACGAACAGCTTTATTTACACAAATCTTGGATGGGTCTAGCATTATTCCCTCCTTCTCATAATACTCGTCTATGTACTTCTTCTGTTCGTCAGGTGTCTTGACGTGTTCAGGATACCCCGAGGCCTCCTGTTTGAGTTTTAGGAAGGCTTTCACATAGTCTTTAAACAATGTGTCGGTCTTATTGGGGAAATGCCACACCTCATCAATAGCAAGAACCCTGTATCCCTTCTCAACAGCTTTTTCAAGCTCAAATGAGACCCACGTGCCTTTCAATACCCGCTCACTGTCCCTGTGCCCACATGCAGTATGCTGGTTTTGGTCTTCAGCACACATGCTGCAGAGTGGAAACATCAGTTTTCCGTGGCACCTGTAGGGAAGGACGGGGTGAAAAAGACCCTTAGGGGGGAGCACTGTGCATTTAACAAAGCCAAAATAATTTTCTAGCTTGTCAAAGTTGGTGTAAATGACTTGAGGGTGTCCTACAGGATAGTCTTTTTTAGACTGCACTGTGGGATAGAGACTGGTGAAGTCGTAGTAAAATATTTTTTCATCACAACCAGTCTTGTGGTACAGCTTTATAGCATTTGTGCGACCTCCAAAAAGGGCGTCTCGGGGATTCATGCGTTCTGGCTTTCTGTATGTGTGCATGAAAGCCACAACTGTAGGGTCTGTCTGCTTCAAGGCAGCCCATTCACATTCCCACATCACTATTACGCTCACACTGTGTTGTGATCTCAGTGCATCAACTTTGTCACAAAACATGCAATGCAGCAGTCCATAGGATGCTTTGCTGACAGGATTAACTTCACTCTCGGGGTAACATTTAACACAGCCGTGGTGAAAACATCCTGCAAATTCATAAGCTGTATTACTTGTGGGGTCAAAACCGTCCACAAAATACGGTCCAACCCTCTGTTCGCCTCCTCTGAGAGCATGTTTTACCACTTTGTTGGTGGTGTGGGACACGTATTGAAGCCATTCGATAGAGACGTTAGAAAACGTCTTATTCTGCTCAACGTATGCCCCGTCATACGTGAGAGCGAGCGTGTCTCTAGGCAGAAACAGCGTTTTATACACACCCATACTAAATGCAGCCAAGGTGGTATACATGAATGGATCAACTTGTGTACAACCCAGTAACGTGTCACGATAAATGCTGCATGCTTTACGCAGGACATCAACATCGTTAACACAGTAACGCCTGAGTTCAGCCTGAAAATCAAAGGGATTCTGTGAGGCAACCTGGTACCATTCCATGAATCGCACCTTATCGCTTTCAGACATGTGCTCATAGCCGTAGAAGGAGGGGTCTGGGTACGGGCCCACATAATGCTCATTATCCCTCGTATTAAACCTGTGTGGGAAATGGCCCTTCTGCAGGTCTTGAAAACCTAAAGCAGAGGGTATTTTGGCAAGGCCCATGGGCAAAAAGCTGAACGAATCAATCCATCGCTGGTCATAGTCCCTGTCCTACATCAAAATCACACGGCTGCCTTCATTATGACACTAGGTGTTATGCACTGTCTGACAAAGTACTCGAGGAGTATGTAGTTGTCAAAGCCAGATGCATTATGTGCTATGAAAGTGTACCCACGAAACCTTGGGCGTCTGTAATGTTGCACAAACGCCTCCACACACTTAATGTGTTAAATGTGAACTTATTGCCCTTCAGATCAGACGCACACACAAGTTAGCCTCGTGGATTACCGTTGTGGTACCTAGTCTCGAAATCATATAAATGTATTGTCGGTAGGCTTCTGTTTTTCAACAGGCCTGTATGAAACACTGATGGTCGGAGTCTCCGGGTAATTTAGGCATCGCGGCAGTGCTCGCATCTAGGCTGGCACATCTGTGTGGCGATTTCTTGGATGCTCTATATGTGGTGCCACAGTGCATGCAATGTTTCATATTATCACAGGGGATCATGTTGTGTTTTAATTCTGGTAATTTGTGTTGCTGGTAACAGTTGTGATTTGCGATCGGTTACAGTCGCTGCATTTCACTGTGGGACCCCTGTGGTGTTGACAGAGTGTATACTATGTGTTACATCTGTGTTTAACAGCTATGATGTAATGCTGTATTATATGTACTGTACAGAAATTACACACATAGGATGCACCAAGAAAAGCGGTGGGTTTAAAATCGTGTGGTAATGTGATTATGGAGATACATCATCAACGTGTTTGTGTTTGGCTCTTCATGTGTGAAAAAACCATTCCAGGCGTTTACGCCTTCTGTGTGGTAATGATTACAACTTAATGTTTGAAGTGCTCTCAATTTACTGACATCGGTGAATGATACTTGCCTGCTTTGTCGCATAGACCTACTTCAGCATGCATCCGTTTAGCTGTAGCGAGTTTTTTCTAGCTCAGAGGCTGATGAGTTTAATGAATGTGCTATACATAGGAGAAGCACAAATTGTTGGTGTGTTGTTTGGTGTGTATAAATGTCTGCCTTTCTTTGAGAGAATCTCATCATAAGGGATTTGTGCCAGTCCTTAAGCGAGCCCCACCACTACTGTTCTGAGCTACCGTGACAATAAACTCTAATTCATCATCACCGATAGATTCATCATTACTCTGCATAACTTGTGCAATTCGATCGAGAAACAGCTCCGGATCATACGATCATCAGGCGTTTAAAAACAGCCTGAACATCTGAAGCCAGCGAGGGGCCACGCAGGACTACGTTTAGAACACTGCCCTGTTGAGATCCAGCCACAGCTCGGTCTACCACATTGGCTAAGCACTCGCGCACTCGCTCAGGTACTTGTTCTGGATGATCAAGACTTATAACCCCTAAAATCAAGGCGCTCACGCAATTCCGCGAGCATTAAAATTAGGTATCTCTCTAATGTGTGGCTGGGAGCGCCTTGCCAGATCCAGATTGCACAACGGGCTCAATCACGATAGTATCACTTTGTGAGAAATTTACAATGACTGAGGGGGTGTGTGGTGTTGCAGCGGTGCCCGGACACGCATGTGCGTCTGTAGTACTAGTAGAAGCGGTAACAGACTCAATAACAGCAGCAGCAGCAGCAATACGGTTAGCATCAGTAACAACAGTGGTCCGAGCAATCACACTGATGTACTATCACTATTATTAACAACAACAACAATAGCCCCATCAGCAATAGCAGGCGTAGGAACAGTCTGACGAGGATGTGTATCAGATGAGGCTGATGCAGGCACACTATTAAGTCTAGCTATAATATTGTCTAATTTGTTATCTGTTTCTTCAGCCCACTGCATAAAAGTCTCTAAGTCAAAACATCTAACAGGAGTGGAGGTTCCGTTATTATGCTTAAATAATTTATTTGGAGGGTCCATGGTCTGGATTTTAAAAGTCAGGGACTTGAAATTTTGTTGCAGATGATGTCTAATGTACTACACACTTTTTTTATGAATTTGATAAACTGTTGGTTTTGTATCTGTGCTTCTTGGTGGTATTGATTGAGTCTAGCTTCAATCAAACATAATTTATCAACTAATGAAGCTATATGACTCTGTTCAACAGGTTGAGCGTCTGAAACCTTCATGTAAGCATCATACGCCGCTGATATTTGAGAGTCTGTTATACCGTCGTCTTCAAAATCTATGTGTGAATCAATGCTATTTCTGACACATTCTGGTGTGGTGGGTATATGAACAAGATCGAAATCTGATATACTGTACTCAAAAACATCAGAGAAATCACGAGGCACGCACTCACTCGGGGGTGTTGCAGGACCGCTGATGAAGATCGCTTCTGATTCTCCACTGTTGCACAAAGCTCCAGGTTTTTGTTGTTCTGGGAGGTCGATACTGTTTAAACATTCCAAAAACGTCTGGAGTACGGTGTCCTGATCATTATGAGGAGGGGTACTGTGCTGCAGTCTGTGAAGATAGATATGTGTTAAAACATTTATACATGTACCCATTTCAAACAGAATAAGCGTGTCTCCCTCTCTAATCTCTTTTATTCTAATTTATATATACCTATTGCTTACCTTGTAGTGTGTGTTATTCCTGACGGCCCTGGTTCTCCGCACATAAGGTTCTCTGCGTGGCTCTGTATGTGTAAAACGGTCGTTTTTAGAACATTTGGAATTGTTTAAACCCATTTGCTGTTTTTTTAAATACACAATTATACACCCTGTTGTATACATACCTTTTGTAAGGTTGGGCTCTGTGGTCGCGGTGTCTGAATGTTTTCCTGCTCAGTTTGTTAACCCTGGAACAAATCAAAGAAAAACTCTGTTATTATATAATTAAAAACAATCGCAAGCTTAAACATACATACGATTAAAATCGCGTAATTCTGTACACACCTTGTGCCTGTTAGAGATGTTGTTCCATCTTTAAAAGCCCGCAGTTTCTAAAGAAAAGGGTGCTGTGCCGTTCTCCCCGAACTCCTGAAAATTAAGCTTTTGTTTTAGGAAAAAGGATAGTTTGAATATCCTATAATATGTTAACATTAACACTTTTAAAATAACAATAATAGAGTTTTGTTTTACTTACCAGTTTAAGATGTCCATGTTATAAAGAACGATGATAGTTTTGATGGTCTCAAAGAAAGTGATGTTGTCGCGACGAATGCTGAGTTCACCCTGAGCTTCCCATAGGTCCTCAGTTAAATACCTTCTCAGGAAACAATGCCAGTACACAACTGTTTCACACCTTAAGTTCACACTCCCTGCTACTTCCCAGAGTTCTCGAAGAGACAAAAGACACGTACTCTGGAGGTCCTGTTTCCCACCAACAACCTTACTACACCCCACCCCCCTACCATTTGTCTAGACAGGTTTGTCTTAGATTCAACATGCGAATCCCGAATTTTTAATAAAATGATAGCATCAACCCTGGAAGAACCCAGTAGATGTGTGGAAAACTAGTTAAATTAAATAAAACGCTGGTGAACATGCCGAACATTACCATTCGGAAGAAATTCCCACTTGTGCCGTTTTTAAAATAAATGCATGCATCGCAGCAAGCTGAGATATTGTCAGGTTTATAAAATAGTCTAGCCTCAGTACACAACTGTTTCACACCTTAAGGTTCACACTCCCATGCTACTTCCCAGAGTTCTCGAAGAGACAAAGACACCTAGTCTGGAGGGTCCTGTTTCCCACCATCATCCTTACTACACCCCCCTGCCATTTGTCTAGGTTGGAAGGGGTGGGAGGTGTGGGTGGAGGTGTGGGGTGGGGTGGGGGGTGGGGGGGGCAAAAAAGTGCCATTGTATTACTACTCCTGTGCAGTGCTAGGAAGGTAGCCTCAGAGTATGTCATTTCCTCGTTTTACTTTCAATCATGGTCATCGAGTCTCTGACAATAAGAAAATGTGTTTACATCATTTTTATAGATCCCATAAATAATTGTGTCTATATTACAGAACAGCACTGTTCATAATAAGTGTAACGTAATGAAGGAGAAGGTTATGTTAACAAGAAGATTTGCAAAAGAAATCAGCAATTACTTGTTTTAGACCAGGGGTCGCAAACTCGCTGCGTCCCACATCACCCCTACTTGTATATTGATGTGAAGAAATATAATGCAATTTGGCCCTTGAACTTTTTTTGTTAGAGAGGATTTGTTTGTTGTTGAGTGCAATGGTAAAATAAGTTCTTTAAAAAGCAAAAAATGATTTAATATGAAGACAATGTGAATAACAAGTTGAGGGATTGGCTGTGTTAGTTGACATTAGACAATCTCAATAAACATGTAGGATGAACATCAAAATGTGGTCCAATCAAGTTTTTTTAGATAATATATGTTGTTGTTGTTTTGTGTGTGTTTGTTATCAATGTTGTGAAAAAACGTTAAGCTTAGTAAGCCATCAAGCACTGATTACTCGTAGAAGAGCACCAATAGGAGACAGAACTAATTAGAAGGTGTTATTATTCAGTCTGTACATCGAATAGAAGGCACTAACCACAAGGTGATCTTCAATGCATCTCTGTGTGAATGTGAACGGGGCGAGAAGACCCCCACTGACTGCATGTCTTTAGACTGTGGGAGGAAGCTGGAGAGAACATGCAGACTCCACACAAAGACCCCGGCCTGATGGGGTTAGGGTCCTGAGTTTGATACCCCAAACTGAACGCAGGACAGAGGAAGGGATGGGTGATGTTCATGTGTGCCCAGGTGTATGATGTGGCTCTTTGCGGTGACACAGTAAAAAATGTGGCTGTTTGTCTGTGACTGGTTGGCTGCCCCAGCCCTGGCCCTTCATGTATTTCAGTAATGTCTTTTTCTCCCGTCTCCTCCTCTCGTTTACATGTTTTGCCCTTGTGACCCATTCCTTCTGTCACGTGTGTTTTCCCCCCAGCCATCATGTTCTGTTTGTGCTTAGTTATGTCCATGTCTCATCTCTAGTCCTCTTTTCCCTCTGTAATGTATTTACAGTGTACGTGTTCCTCGTCGGTTCGTCATGCTAAGCCTGCGTGTCTTATTCCGTCATGTGTCATGTATCACTCCAAATCTCACTGACTTTAACTAATAATAACTGTTTGCTGAGTGTTATGTCTAAAAGGTATTGCACAATCGCCTCTAGTAGAGGATCAGGTTTGTTTTCCACTGATAATGGATTTTAACATGACTGACCAATGATTGTAGGAGCACGTCCATGTAAGGATCTGTAAATACAACGAGCAAACCTTAAATGTTGGAAAATGTTCAAAACCTTAATACTATTTATATTTCTGAAGTATGACGGATAGGAAAAAGTTTCATATTTTTAAATATACAATTTCATATGCATCAAATTTATGTCAAAAAGTTCAGATTTCTTCCTCCTATGTCATGTGTGAGAGTACTGTACTGTAAATGTCAGATATATCAGATGATACTATAACCTAATGCTAATAACTATGCAGAGGCTCTCAGGCCTCGACTTTATGGAGCATGTGAAGTTGGGGCAGAGTGGACCAAGAAAAGTTTCTGCAGCAGGTTCACAGGTTGCTACAACACAGGCCGATGAAGTATTGCACTCACTCATCCAAACTGGCAAACATGTAACATACACCCTAAGACTGATCCTGCTTTTTACTCCTTTGCTATGATTTAATTTGATATTATGTAGCCTTGGAGACAGTTTGCATAGATTAGAATTTTAGATTCCTGTGATGTCATCAATGCCCGATGTTTTGTTTTAATGTCTTGTGATAGTTCTAAGTGCAGACAAAGTCAGAGTTCAAGTGAGTTTAGTCCAATTTTGATCCAGTTTCTGACATGTGGTCAAAATCTTGGCCGACCTTTACCACACCACGTGCTGTGGCTGTGCGTAAATATCTAGGTGAGTAAAGTCTCCTTTACCTGTTAAATTCAATTTGTTTTGTCTCTCTGTAGAGGACTTTGAAGAAAAATTCGAAGAGCAGGATAAGCTGGGTGAAGGAGGCTTTGGGACTGTCTTCTTTGGAAAACGCAGAGAAGACAATTTCCCAGTATGGCTTCTTATGTGTGCACTTTACAATTCTTCTAGTTCCTCCTGTTCTCTTTTTCTAAAACACATTTTCTCTGTAATGCAGGTGGTGATTAAGCATGTTGCTCAGTTTTTAGTCAGCTACCTACCAGTGGTAAGAAATGTTTGTCTTTTCTGTTTTTTTCCCCCAGCGTGTTCCTCAAACAGCCTAATGCTTGAACACTGACCTTGATGTTCTCTTTCTCAAGCTTCTTAATGGTAAAATGACCGAGATTCCCAAGAAGGTGGCATTGCTAATAATAGTGGGGGCAGGACCAGAGGCTACGAGCAGCAATGTGACGCCTGCTTAAAACGACTGGTATGACTTGGAAGACGAACTCATTATGGTCTTTGAAAGGCCAAAAAAACATAGACTTGGAAGCCTACCTAGCAAACAGAAGAACCTTTGTGCACGAGAGGGAGGTTAAGGTCAGCGAGTGGCAAGATAACATATGTGGCAAACTTTAATGGATAATGTAAATCTGATTATTTGAACGTATTTTTTCATTTGTCTGTCTGGTCATAATGAGACAGCTGGTACATGCAGCCGCTGAAATGCAATCCAAGGGTGTCTACTATCGAGACATTAAGCCAGAAAACATTGTGTTTGACACATCGCCTGATCATCCAGCATTTCTATCGCCTGTTCATCCAGCATCTTCATCCAGTCAAATTCATCGATTTTGGTATTGGAGTCCCTTTTAGACCAGAAGCAGTCACACGAAGAAATGGTAGGTCATCAGCCTCACTGTTTAAATGTCCTTGCCTGCCCACAGGCTTAGTGTCCACGCGCTCAGTGTCCACATGAATTCCTTACCATGAATAATTACTCTCTGAATTTTAGGGACCAAATCAGCCGACTGTAAACCTGGCAGGACTTTAATACCACTACAGCAGATTGCGTCACAGTTTTGCAGCTACCTGGCAAGTAATCACTTGCCTTAAAAGTGTCGCCAGTCCCCTAGGCAACATGTGAAAGTGTTCCAGTGTGTACATCTGATCTGGGACCGCTGCAATCTTCGACTGCGCCTCCAGCTGACCCGATGTCCACATCATGGGGGAGGTAAGCGTTGGAGGTGGCGTTGGATAGGGAGGGTGATGCGTCAGTGAGTGCTTATAAGTATTGTATGTGTGTGTGCGTGTCCAGAGTTCAGCTGAGACAGTGTCCTTCGCCCCACCAGGCTAAGTAAACAGTCTTCCAGCCAACCCAGGTGGCCTTGTAGGGAATGGGAAGGAACAGACTCAACACAGTCGTTATCAGGGAGTTTTTGTTCGGCTCCAGCCTTGAGCCCACAGCTGGCGCCGAAGGGGTAGCCGCATTATGATGCTTTTCTTTTGCAAACAACTCATGAGAATTTCAAGCTGTTTTTAACACTCCGACACTGGTCTCTCAATCTCCCGTTAATAGCTGCGAGTTTCTCCATGATGTTATTAGCCATCGATTCTGTGGTCTTGTCACTCTTTTGCTCACATAGCAGATTCTGAGACCTCACAACCGCAGCCAACTGATCCGAGATGTAATCCAGCTTCCGCCCAGAGATGTTGTTCTGAGTTGATTCTTTCCTGATGTAATCCAACATACATACGCTCAGAGGTGTTATTCTGAGCATTCACTGCAGTCGTAAGCGCCTCCAAGCTCTTAACCATGCTGCCTTCAGTGAGCCCTTTCTGAGAAGTCGCACCTGTCGTTCCAATCCCAGCGGGCAGCCTCGTGGGGGTTTGAACAGCTGGTTCCGCTCTCTTAATTCTCCGATAAGCCAGGGCCAAGCCAGCTCCGATCAGCAAGAAACCTGTTATCATGGTTCCGAATAGGTAGATATCTTCAGCGTCCTCGATCGACAGTCCCGCCAGGCACACGATCCTCTGCCACCCATCCATCGTGTATCCGGCAGGGAAAGTACCTCCAGGGCACTTGGGTTCTCCCGAGCCCAGACTTCTCGTTAAAGGGTGTCAATAGCATTCAGAGACCAGTTGATCAAATCCATAATTCTCTTTTAGGTTTTAGACACAGACTGTGAGAGAGTGTTCCAGGGAAAGTAATCCAAAAAAGACACGAGACTAGACAAGGACATAAGAACTAGCAGGGAAGACAAGGGAGAGGAGAAAAAGTGCATCCGCCTCCTCCGAGAGCCAAAGAAATGAAAATGTTTGATGCTGAGCTTGTGGTGATACTCTAAGTCAGTACTGTACTCTGGCTGTTTCAGAGTTTTCACAGTCACTGCTTTCAGGTGTCTCCATCCAGTCACGTCTCCCTAAACGATGACTTCTTTTCTTTTGGTTCCCTCGACGTGGAAGTGGTCCCCCAGTGGTCAACAGGTAGGTCTTTCACGAGGTGTAGTACGGTGGCCCCTAGAGACAAAGCATGTACAAACTCCAAAACACTTACAAACTCCAAAACACTTACAAAATTCAAAACACATGCAAACTCCAAAACACAACGGAAGTGCTCCAGGACGCTAGGGGCAGTGTTGAGCTCGAATTGCAAAATAAACGGCAAGTTTGTTGCAAACACATGGGCTGTATGGGATGGTCTAGTCTCCGTCGCGCTGCCCAGGTTGCCTAGCAACCATGATACTATCCGCTGGAAACGTGTCATACAACTTTGTTTGACAGAAATGAAGGAGAACATATTTTGTTCATTTGTTTGTTTGTTTCTACATGATCTTTGTGTGATTTGATAAGTATCTGAGGCTGAGACGACAGGACTGTAAAACATGATTTTTGGCCTTCATTTCTGTACTGAACGGTCATTTTAAAATTAGCTAGTAAATAACAGTTAGCTAATGTTGTTCATGAGACTAAAGTAATATCACTTTGGTAATGTAAATATAATATGGCCAATATTATAGTTATTATATTAATCATTATTAGCTATTACAGCAGTGAACATGAACTCTGTGTCAAATACTGAGCTTCAGTACAGATTCAAGTTGGAGTTATTTATGTCTTATCACCTTAAATCGTCACTCAAAGAGAAGTATCTTTGACAGTGTATATATAGGTGTATCATATATAAGAGACAAATGTTGTTCCTTCAGTATGTTTGCATAAGTAAATTTGGCTCAATGCTTACAAATCGTTCCCTATCGTGGTTGGACAGACGCACTCTTTCTGCTGCTCTCTTGCTTTCCTTCAGAATCCTTGTAAGAACAAAAACAAAAATGGACAAGGAAAAACAGAGAGAAACCGAGAAAACTCATGCTGTCTCACCAGAAAAACAACGGTGTTCACTGTTTGTACAAGAACAGGAGTTGCTAGAGAACAGGAGGCTAGCAACTGCCGCAACTAGCTAACGTAAGCTAAAGTGGCAGTTTCTGTTTTTGTTTTTGACGCTGTTGCCGATACGAGATTTCGGAATGGCACCACTTACCTCAGCATCCAGTTGTGAAAGCTGCATCAGCCAAAAAGTGATCGAGCTGGAACAAAGGATATCCACGCTATACAAAATCCAGGGGGCTGAACGCGAACTTGACACGATCCTCCTTGGCAAAGCTCAAACCACCGCTACTAGCGCTGAGCTAGCCGACAACACAGGCTCTCAACTTGTGTCGCTGGTGTTTCTGCCACGGACGAGAACTCCTGGTTTCAGCTAGGGGCCAGACCCAAGGCTCTGGTCAGCTCCACTCCACTCCAACCAGCGCCATGGACCATGGTTGAGACGCGCGGTGGCTGCAGAGGGGCCAGGAGGATCCGTCTCTCGCACCCTCACCCCTCTGGCGCGGTAGTAGTGGAGAATAAATTCAATGTCCTGGATCCTGTGGACTTTCCTCCTCTGGCCGCTAGCCCTTGCCATCCCGCTGTGTCGCTGAGGTCTGCGCCATCTCCACCACTACGCCCCCGGAGTCGCGGCGGGCAACCCGACGCTGTGGTGCAAACTCACCACGGAGAGCTGTGCTCCATGGTGAGAGGTGAGAGCCGATGCCGATGGCACCTCCTCTCTCCACGCTGGTCCTCGGGGATTCCATCGTCAGGAACGTGCGGATGAGGGGGGCGCTCACGCTGTCGTTCCCGGGAGCCACCGTTGCCGACATAGTGGACAGAATTCCCAACATTCTGGCATCCCACCCACAGGCCAACCGGCTCATCATCCATATCGGCACCAATGACATCCCCAAACAGCAATCTGAGCTGCTGAAGCTGGACTTCCTCCAACTCTTCAGCCTCCTTGGTCAGTTGCAGGTGAGTGCTTTTATCTCCGGGCCCACCCCCACCTGTGGCAGAGGGATAGGCCATTTCAGCCGGCTGCTCAGCCTTAACACCTGGCTTTCCTCCGCCTGTGTCTCCCATGGTGTGGGTTTTATTAACAATTTTGATGCCTTCTGGGAGAGGAGGCATCTTTTTGGAGCAGACGGGCTTCACCTCAACGCCTGGGGACGCCGTTTGCTGTCCGCCAATTTGGCATTTGGCGTACAGCACTCCCGCACACCGCCCTGTCACTACCCCAAACCGACATTACCTGCTGATCTGTCTGTCACTGACTGATGTTCCCCTGGTCCCAGCTCCTATATTTGTTCCACTTTTAACAGTAATACACAAAACTCTGGACTCGGACCTTTCTCTCCCACAGTCAACACAATACCCGTTATAATCACAAACAGAGAGCAACAGAATTATCATAAATCCAGTAACTCCAAAAACATTAATAACCTCCGGCCTCTTCAAAAATGTCAACATCCATTCAACTCTGTTGTCAAAAATCCACCGGTCTCAATCAGTATGGCACTTTTAAATGTCCGCTCTCTGTTGAATAAGTCTTTTATTATTAATGATTTAATTTTAGATAATAAACTTGACTGTTTATTTTTAACTGAAACATGGCTGGGTTCGGATGCACCAGTTGTTCTCACTGAGGCCTCCCCACCAAATTTTAATTTCTCTTTTTCTATTAGAAGTGGTAAGAGAGGTGGTGGGACTGCATCTTTAGCCAACAACACACTCACCACCAAACACATTTTATTTGATCATTTTACCACTTTCGAATTCCATGCTATTGTTTTCAGCAGCCCTCCAGTTTTATCTGTCACAATTTATAGACCACCTAAAGACAGTGCTGCTTTTATCAAGGAATTCTCAGAATTTTTAACAAACATACATTCAAAATATAATATGATAATTTTAACCGGTGATTTTAACCTGCACATAGATAATCCTTCTGACCCTGCATCAAAAGAATTCTTAAACATTCTTCACTGTTTGGATTTTACCCAGCACATCACGCAGCCGACTCACAACAGAGGACACACCCTGGACCTGGTCATCACCCATGGGCTGTCCGCCAGTGTGTCCTCTGTTGTTGACTTGGCTGTCTCTGACCACTACTGTGTGTTTTTTAACATCACCGGTTTTATTCAGCGGGAGACCTCAGTGCGAACTGTGAGGAGGCGCTATGTAACCTCTGAAGTGGCTGCAAATTTTACCAGGGTTTTAGACGAATGCCCCTCTGTGATTTTACCTGCACCCTGTGATTTTATTTTTAGTCATTTTAACAGCAAACTGAAGAAAAGCCTTGACTCCGTTGCTCCACTTACCACCAAAAAGATTAACGTAAAACATGCATCACCCTGGAGAAACGAAGAAGTCAAAAAATTCAAAAGAAATTGCAGGGCAGCAGAAAGGAGATGGAGGAAAAATAAAAATACAATCAACCATGAAATATTTTGCGAGCAACTTAAAATGTACAATAATACATTAAGGAATTCAAGAAATTCATACTTTGCCAAAATAATCAGTAATAACAAAAATAATCCAAGGTCCTCTTTTCCACCATAGATCATTTATTTAACCCTGATTTTAACAGCTCCCACAGAACCCCCACAGACTCGCTCTGTGAGCAGTTTGCAGACCACTTCAGGGGAAAAATCAGCGCCATCAGATCTGATATTTTATCTTCTCACGATATGATTTTAAACACATCTGAGGACTCGATTGTACCTGAGGAGACACTGGACAGCTTTGTCCTGGTTAATGCTGAGAACCTTAAGAAAGTTTTCTCCACAGTGAGACCCACCACATGTCTTTTAGATCCAATCCCTTCTTCACTCTTTAAAACACTTTATGGATCTTTTGAAGCTGAGCTTTTATACATGATGAATTGCTCTCTTCAGTTGGGTGTCTTCCCTGCTGCCTTTAAAACGGCGGTGGTGAGGCCCCTTCTGAAGAAGAGCAATTTGGATTGTAATGATTTTAATAACTACAGACGTGTATCCAACTTACCATTTTTAAGTAAAATTTTAGAAAAACTTGTTTTTACTCAGATTAATGACTTTTTGAGTGATAGACAGATCCTGGAGATATTCCAGTCTGGATTTAGGGTGAACCACAGCACAGAGACTGCTCTCCTAAAGGTTTTAAATGATCTTAGATGTAACTGGGACTCCCAAAAGCTCTCAGTCCTGGTGCTACTGGATCTAAGCGCAGCCTTAGTAGATACAGTAGACCACGCTATTCTCTTAAACAGACTGAAACACATGGTGGGCCTCTCTGGTGCTGTACACAACTGGTTCACTTCCTATCTCTCAGACAGAACTTTTATGGTGAGTATGGATACATGCTCCTCTAAGATCCATAAAATGACATGTGGTGTGCCTCAAGGGTCAGTTTTAGGCCCTGTACTTTTTAATTTGTATATGCTCCCTCTCGGCGGTGTCATCAGGAGGCATGGAGTGAACTTCCACCGTTACGCTGATGACACTCAGCTGTACATTTCCATGTCTCCTGATGACACCAGACCAATGGATGCCCTTTTTAACTGTATTTTAGATATAAGATCTTGGATGGCAGAAAACTTTTTACAGCTTAACCAGGACAAAAAGTTTTAATTGTCGGTCCTGAGGCTCAGAGAGAGAAACTCTTGTCTAAATTACAGGCATTTTCACTATGTCCTTCGCTACAAGTGAAAAACCTGGGGGTTATTTTTGACTCTGAGCTTGGTTTTATCCCACATATTAAACATGTAACCAAAATTGGATTTTATCATCTAAAAAATATAGCCAGAGTCCGCCCTATTCTCTCTCGGGCCAACACGGAGATGTTGATGCATGCTTTTATTACCAGTCGCATTGATTACTGTAATGCCCTGCTCTCTGGTCTTCCTAAAAGGAATATTTCAACTTTACAACTTTTACAAAACTCTGCAGCTCGTGTGCTGACGAAGACGAGAGGGCGGGCCCACATTACACCAGTTTTAGAATCGCTGCACTGGCTCCCCGTGTGTTTCAGGATCGATTTTAAAGTTCTTTTATTGGTTTTTAAATGTCTTAATGGTCTTGGGCCTTCTTATCTCTCAGATCTGCTTTTACCATATGAACCCTCGCGGACCTTGAGGTCCTCTGGTACTGGCCTTTTGATTGTCCCTAAAGTCAGGACACATACTCACGGAGAGGCAGCTTTTCAGTGGTATGGTCCTCGTCTGTGGAACAGCCTGCCGGAGGAGCTCAGGGCCGCAGAGAACATACATGTTTTTAAGAACAGGCTCAAGACCCACCTTTTTAATTTGGCTTTTACTTAACATTTATTTATTTTACGCTTATTTATTCTATCCTGTTATTCTATTGTTAATTTAGGTGCTGCTTTTAACCATGTAAAGCACTTTGTGCTACATTTTTTTTTGTATGAAAAGTGCTTTATAAATAAAGATTGATTGATTGATTGATTGATATATGTGTAAAAAGAAAATGTACGAGCTGTGAAAACTGTTTCTGATAAAATGAAGACTGATATATTAAATATTCGTTTATTGGTTAAGAAAATCATACCATGTCATAACTGCTTTAAGTCATACAGAATAAATATCAGAGCCTTAAACTGGCTGGCTTCTGCTAAATGGGTCAAACTGGGCAGAAAGTATACAAACACATATCATCCTTATAGAATATGATGTAACACTATAGATCAACTTACCTCAGAATATATAAAGCATATAAACAATTGCAGCATTATGATGCAACAAACACAGCAGTACTACTAATCCAAAATACTCAGCTTCATAGAACTGGAACAAACATTTATTTTTAGGTTGATTCTGCTGCTGATACATACTTTAGGTTTCTGAATATTAAACTTGTTGCTGCCTTTCAGAATGTGTAACTTGAAGGCCCTGAGTACTTTCTCCCACACTGAAAACACTGGAATGATAAAACTATTTGAACATTACCTAATAAGACTGATTCAGGACAGACAAATAGTTATGCTAAACTTTTCTAGCAGTCCTTCACAAACAGGGAACAGTCTGTGTATTCTCTCCATCTGTCAGCTGATGCTGGCTCTTCCTCCTCCTCTTCCTCACACACTGCTGAGTTTGTCCTGGTGGATCATCAGGGGTGCAAAGCCTCACAGATGATGTGCAGCAGTGGGTCCCTCAGTCTGTCCTCACTCTGGACACTTGCAGTTGTCACACATGGAAATCAAATGTGTGATAAGCTGCAGGATTCAAACACAAGTGTAACTTATAAATACATGTTCATACTTTTATTCCACAATCAGAGAGAAAGAAACAGAGAGAGAGTGCAGGACAGACAGACAGGTGACAGTCTCAGGTGTTTACACTGCTACAAAACAGCACAAAAGAAGGAGGATTTAGTGTTTGTGTTATTACGAGTGCTAAACAAGAAGAGTTCCCAGCTGGTACAGTGGACACATGTGTGACTCCTGTGATTAAAGCATCTTTCTTTCAGCGTAACGAGTGAACCGTCAGCTCGTTCAAACACACGTTGAAGTCCGTTTGGCTCGACACCACCGAACAGAGGCAGCAATTTAACATAGCTAACATTAACAGTGCAGTGAATCCTGCTTGTGCCGTGATATTCAGGACTGCAAACCGAGCAGCATCACTGACTTTCAGCTTGTTGTGTTTGTGGATATATGACTGACTTTAATTATCCATAAAATCATCACATTTTTTGTAAGATTAAGGCCGACTATTGAACGGCGTATATTTTGAAGTAAAGGCTTTAAAACCAAGTTAGTACAAACATCACTAATGTCACATAGCTTTCCCGACATGTGGCCAACAGTAATGTTTTAATGTTCTTCATTATTAAACATTTGCGCATAAATAAGTGACATAGTATTCATTACTTGCTTTTGAAAGTTTACTCTTCGGCAGCTCCATTTTTTCCAGAAAAATTATCTACACCACCACCGCGCTATGAAGTCTGGGATATGTTGGGCCATAAAAGCTACAGCGACCCATCCTTAAAATTCAGGGAAATGAAGGACGCATTTGACGGCCGCATTTCGAGCAGCCTTTGAATTGGGACAGCCTTCATCGCGTCGCTGTGATGTAATCGGTCTTGAAATGCAGCCTTTAAGGCTGCAGACCCTGGCTGTGTCCTTCAAAAGAGACTCTACGCCAGGGGTGTCAAACTCCAGGCCTCGAGGGCCGGTGTCCTGCAGGTTTTAGATCTCACCCTGGGTCAACACACCTGAATCAAGTGATCAGTTCATTACCAGGCCTCTTCAAGAAATGTTGAGGAGGTAATTTAGCCATTTAAATCAGCTGTGTTGGATCAAGGACACATCTGAAACCTGCAGGACACCGGCCCTCGAGGCCCGGAGTCCGACACCTGTGCTCTACGCGTTCTCAAACGAGGCTCAAAAGGCAAGGTTAGGGAAGCCATGAACTTGGCCTTATCAGTGAGAGATCGGGCCACGTAAGCTTTATGACCTCCATTGGCAGATGATACTCTGGCTTAGTGGGTGGATCCACTGTGCATGTGGCAGGTAGAACTACCTTTTTAAGAGCATGATACATGGGAGAAATGCTGTGGCATGCACTTATTTCAAGCAACAATCAATTATTTCAAGCAACAATCACGCAATATCCACCAGCCACGTGACCAACCCAACACCAGCAGTTGGCTCAAACAGACTCAAACGAACGTTCATGAAAAGTGGGAACTTCTGCCAAACCACGTGGCCTAACGGATAAGGCGTCTGACTTCGGATCAGAAGATTGAGGGTTCGAGTCCCTTCGTGGTTCGTTGTGAGTGCTTGAGGAGCAGGCATGCGTTCCCAGTTTGTTCGCAGCAGGCCGACCTCGCATCCTTTATGTCATCCAAAATTGCTACGCTGTTGTCAATTTCATGTTCTTCAACAGAGACTCTACGAGTTCTCAAACGAGGCTCGAATGGCCAGGTTGGGGACTGAAGCCATGAACTTGGCCTTATCAGTGCCAGGCTCGAGTCATCTTGGCTTAGAAGCAACCATAGAAAGTCAATAACATGCCATGACCTCAAGCGACACAGGTGAAAAAATCACGACTTGGAAGCATGCTGTTGGTGGAACTCCACCTGGAAAAGATCCAGTGCGCTCTGTTTCACTCCCCGTTGAAGGCATGTGTTGGACTTTGTTCAAAAAACAGCCATGCCGCTATACTTGAAGCATTTTCATTAGGAAACACAGTGCTTTCGACTGTTTTCATATTTTAGTCTACTAAAGTATGACTTTGTTAGTTTCTCCAGCGACATTGTTCATCAGCTGAACTGCATAGGTGGCTTCTGATCAGTAGGAGCTTCCAAGAGTTGGCTTTTATTGGTACAGCTTGAAGTAATTTCTTGTAAACACACATTTCTCTTGTGTTCTTAACAGTTCTTCCACCCTGTTTTTGGTATATTAGTCAACAAAAGGATCAGTTCACACACATGTTGTAGGCCAGTTAGCTCAGCTGGTCAGAGCGTGGTACTAATAACGCCAAGGTCATGGGTTCAATCTAGGGATGCACCTATACTGGTATCGGGTATCGGGAGCGATACTGTAAAATGTGGTATCGGTTAACTCGTAAAAGTTAATCGATACCACGAACCGATACGAACTTATTTCATTAATCAGAGGGTGGATTGTCATTTTTGTTGTAATTTTTTAGATTGGCCACTAGGGGGACATCCCGCACTAAACAGGCACAGGGTTAGACGAGTGAGACTGGCGGCTCCAGATAAAAAAAGAGAAACTGGAGGCTGCTGTAGCTAGGCTAAACAAAATGTCAGCAGTGTGGACCGGAACAGCCAACTTTAACTCGGGTTTTGGAAACGCGATGAAAAATGTCAAGAGAAAATCCACGAGCAGTTAAAATAACAGAGGCTCTGACTCATTTTATTGCTCTGGGTGACCAGCCAATGCCGGTCGTGGAAAACATAGGATTGCACCGTCTTCTCAGCATACTCGAGCTGCAATATAAAATTCCCAGCCGCCCACACATCAGGGAGATAATGGTGCCAAAACTTTCTAAAGAGGTAAAGACAAGCAGTGTGTGCGATGTCAGTCCTTGGTTTAACGGCACAGTGGACTGATGATCCACGGGCAGATGGGGAGTTCGTTCGTCAATGCCAAATACTTTCGTTATTTTGTTTGTTTGTTTATTATATGGACACTCTGCAATAATTTAAAAGTTTATTTTATTCTCAAACCTAATTTGTATTTATTTTATTCCAAACAGAAGTGTTTATTTATTATTCTGAAAGCTCGAGACAGTGCCAATAGTTCAGTGATATTTTGTTAAATTACAATGTGGAGACTCTGCAATAATTTAAGAGAAGTGCTTATTTTTCACTTGAAATTTTTTTGTGGTCATTTTTATTAAGATAGTATTTATTATCAGCAGAGAATAAAATAAAACCTCTCTTCCAATTCATTGCGTTTGTGTGTGTGTGGTAGAAGTATCGGTTTTTGTACTCAGTATCGGCAAGTACTCAGATCCAAGTATCGGTGTCGTATCGGTTTGAAAAAATTGGTATCATTGCATCCCTAGTTCAATCCCCATACTGGCCTTTCCACCAGCCATCCAAGCTGCTGTGTCATGACAGACCGTGGATTTTATTTGGTGGGATCCAAGAAAAAAACCTCTGCTAACTTCCAAGTGAGTAATGTACGCAATTACAAATGAAAGCAAAACACAAAATTCACTGACACATGACACGCTAATGAATACATTACATGCTTAGCTACAATCCCCAAATCACTTTTCCAGCTACTTTCTGGATAAATCACTCATTTCCAAAGTCTGACACAGCATACTGCATCAAAAACTGCTGCTTTATATCACACCTATCGACCCTAACATTAGAAGACGCACACCATGTATTGTTTTGTGGCAAATTTCTTCTTAAAGCGTTTTTTGTAAGTCAACAGAATACTTTTTTTTCCCACTATGTTGAAGTAATTTCTTGTAAACACACATTTCTCTTGTGTTCTTAACAGTTCTTCCACCCTCTTTTTTGGTATATTAGTCAACAAAAGGATCGGTTACTCACATGTTGTAGGCCGGTTAGCTCAGCTGGTCAGAGCGTGGTGCTAATAACGCCAAGGTCATGGGTTCAATCCTACGGTGGCCCCTAGAGACAAAGCACTTGCAAACTCCAAAACACATGCAAACCCCAAAATACATGCAAATTCCAAAACACAACGGAAGTGCTCCAGGACGCTAGGGGCAGTGTTGAGCTTTTGTTACCTAGTAACTACACAAGCTAGCAAGTACAAATGACCGGATTTGGACTGTATCCCAATTCAGGGTCTGCTGCCTTAAAGGCCGCATTTTAAGGCCTATTACGTCACAGCGACATGATGAAGGCTTTCCCAATTCAAAGGCTGCTCGAAATGCGGCCCTCAAATGCGTCCTTCATTTCCCTGAATTTTAAGGATGGGTCGGTGTAGCCTTCATGGCCCAACATATCCCAGATTTCATAGCGCGGCGGTGGTGTGGAAAAAAAACGGCGGAAGCGGAGCCGCCGAAGAGTAAACTTTCAGAAGTAAGTACTGAATATTATGTCACTTATTTATGTGCGAATGTTTTTATAATGAAGAACATTAAAACATTACTGTTGGCCTCATGTCGGGAAAGTTATGTGACATTAGTGATGTTTGTACTACCTTGGCCTTTACTTCAAAATATATGCCGTTCAATAGTTGACTTTACTCTTACAGAGAATCTGATGATTTTATGGATAATTAAAGTCGGTCATATATCCACAAACACAACAAGCTGAAATTCAGTGATGCTGCTCGGTTTGCAGTCCTGAATATCACGGCACAAGTAGGATTCACTGCACTGTTAATGTTAGCTATTTTATATTGCTGCCTCTTTTCGGTGGTGTCGAGCCACATGGACTTTAACGTGTGTTTGAACGAGCTGACGGTTCACTCGTTAAGCTGAAAGAAAGATGCTTTAATCACAGGAGTCACACGTGTCCACTGTACCATCTGGGAACTCTTCTTGTTTCGTAATAACACAAACACTGAATCCTCCTTCTCTGGTGCTGTTTTGTAGCAGTGTGTACACCTGAGACTGTCACCTGTCTGTCTGTCCTGCACTCTCTCTCTGTTTCTTTCTCTCTGATTGTGTAATAAAAGTATTAACATGTATTTATAAGTTACACTTGTGTTTGAATCCTGCAGCTTATCACACATTTGATTTCCATGTGTGACAACTGCAAGTGTCCAGAGTGAGGACAGACTGAGGGACCCACTGCTGCACATCATCTGTGAGGCTTTGCACCCCTGATGATCCACCAGGACAAACTCAGCAGTGTGTGAGGAAGAGGAGGAGGAAGAGCCAGCAGCAGCTGACAGATGGAGAGAATAGACAGACTGTTCCCTGTTTGTGAAGGACTGTTAGAAAAGTTTAACATAATTAATTGTCTGTCCTGAATCAGTCTTATTAGGTAATGTTCAAATAATATTATCATTCCAGTGTTTTCAGTGTGGGAGAAAGTACTCAGGGCCTTCAAGTTACACACTATGAAAGGCAGAAACAAGTTTAATGTTCAGAAACCTAAAGTATGTATCAGCAGCAGAATGGAGCTAAAAATAAATGTTTGTTTCAGTTCTATGAAGCTTTGAGTATTTTGGATTAGTAGCACTGCTGTGTTTGTTGCATCATATTGCTGTAATTGTTTATATTCTGAGGTAAGTTGATCTATAGT
Organism: Neolamprologus multifasciatus; assembly: GCF_963576455.1. Taxonomy (NCBI): domain Eukaryota; kingdom Metazoa; phylum Chordata; class Actinopteri; order Cichliformes; family Cichlidae; genus Neolamprologus; species Neolamprologus multifasciatus. The sequence goes on along the minus strand of NW_028181976.1, from coordinate 119,591 downwards.
GTTACATCATATTCTATAAGGATGTTTGTATACTTTCTGCCCAGTTTGACCAATTTAGCAGAAGTCAGCCAGTTTAAGGCTCTGATATCTATTCTGTATGACTTAAAGCAGTTATGACATGGTCTGATTTTCTCACCCAATAAACGAATATTTAATATATCAGTCTACTCTTCATTTCATCAGAAACAGTTATCCAGCTTGTACATTTTCTTTTTATAAATATATGTAAGCAATTAGCCAAATTCAGTAATGCCAACATACTGAAGGAACAACATTTGTCTCTTATATATGATACACCTATATATGCACTGTCAAAGATACTTGTCTTTGAGTGAAGATTTAAGGTGATAAGACATAAATAACTGCAACTTGAATCTGTACTGAAGCTCAGTATTTGACACAGAGTTCATGTTCACTGCTGTAATAGCTAATAATGATTAATATAATAACTATAATATTGGCCATATTATATTTACATTACCAAAGTGATATGACTTTAGTCTCATGAACAACATTAGCTAATTGTTATTTACTAACTATTCTTAAATAACTTTTCAGTCCAGAAATGAAGCCCAAAAATCATGTTTTACTGTCCTGTGGTCTCAGCCTCAGATACTTATCAAATCACACAAAGATCATGTAGAAACAAACAAACAAATGAACAAAATATGTTCTCCTTCATTTCTGTCAAACAAAGTTGTATGACACGTTTCCAGCGGTTAGTATCATGGTTGCTAGGCAACCTGGGAAGCGCGACAGAGACTAGACCGTCCCATACAGACAAACTTGCCGTTTATTTTGCAAATCGAACTCAACACTGCCCCTAGCGTCCTGGAGCACTTCCGTTGTATTTTGGAGTTTGCATGTGTTTTGGATTTTGCAAGTGTTTTGGATTTTGCAAGTGTTTTGGATTTTGCATGTGCTTTGGAGTTTGCATGTGTTTTGGATTTTGCAAGTGTTTTGGATTTTGCAAGTGTTTTGGATTTTGCATGTGCTTTGGAGTTTGCATGTGTTTTGGATTTTGCAAGTGTTTTGGATTTTGCAGGTGTTTTGGAGTTTGCAAGTGTTTTGGATTTTGCAGGTGTTTTGGAGTTTGCATGTGTTTTGGATTTTGCAAGTGTTTTGGATTTTGCAGGTGTTTTGGAGTTTGCAAGTGTTTTGGATTTTGCAAGTGTTTTGGATTTTGCAAGTGTTTTGGAGTTTGCAAGTGTTTTGGATTTTGCAAGTGTTTTGGAGTTTGCAAGTGTTTTGGAGTTTGTATGTGCTTTGTCTCTAGGGGCCACCATAGTGTAGGAGATTTCTATGAAGTAAACACATTACGTCTCTGAACACATTTTGTAAATGGGACTGTCACTCACTTGTTGTTTGACGACATACAAAGTTTGTTCCCAGTAAGGTCTCAATTTTCCAGGTCCTCCCCTCTCACTCATGTTACGGACTAGGACACTGTCTCACCAGGTTGGAGAGTGACTGTGTTCTGTATGTGATGATCATAGTTCTTCTACCCCTTGCACTAGAGTGCTGGCTGTTCTCAGCTGCAATACGATAAGCCTCTTCCATCCACAAAGCCCACTTTTTAGCATAGCTCTGAGGTGTTTCAGTCCCATCTCTGGCTAACAAGCCAAAAATGAAGTCTACTAGGAGACAGGGGTGTCGACCAAACATGAGGTAGTGGGATGAAAAGCCTGTTGCCTCATGCCTGGTGCAGTTGTATGCATGTACTATCTGAGGCAGATGCTCTTTCCAGCTGCTCTTTGCCTTCTCCTCCAATGTCCTTAGCATTTGAAGAAATGTCCAATTAAATCGCTCAGCTGGGTTGCCATTTGGATGGCATGGTGTTGTCCTTGAGTGAGCAGCTCCAGCCAGGTGTTGTAGGGTTGCTGATGTGTTTGACTGGTTTCTTTTGCTTAATGCAGGGGTGTCACGGCCTTTTATGTTCCAAACACCAAAAAAGTCCAAGAAAAGGCCGTGGGTGGCAACGGGAAGTTTGTTTTAGAACGCACTTCTGACTCCATTGTTTAAAAATCATATGTCGTTTATTTCGTGGAAAATTATAAACAAAAATCAACCAAATAACTTCTTAAAACTTAAAATTAAACGAAAGTTAACTCAATTTGCTTTAACAACTTCAAAAGTGGTCAAAAAATCATTTTCTAACCCCCCCGTCTTCCCATCAGACATTTGGCAAACAAAAAAACATCTTTACCACACCCCTCCAGGGTGCTCTTAATCCCCTGATTAATGGGAGGGTCCATAAGCCAATAAACCAATCACTTTCCAAAAACTTTTCCAATAAAATGAATTACAAATTTACATAACAAAACTAGGTGAGCATATTCTTACAACTTTAAAGAAAAAACAAAAAATAATACAAATTGTGTTTTATAAACATTCAACAAAAATGCCCACAACACAGGGGTGTTTTCTGGTCACATACGCCTCAATGTCCCTCTTCATAAAAGCCCAGTAGAAACGGTCCCGTGCCAAGTGAATGACCCTCTTTGCCCTGCGTGACCCAAGTCATCATGGAGATGTTGAAGCACTAGGAGTTGATATTGTGCTGGCAGCACAAGCTGCCTTCGCTGAGCCGCTGTACGATGTTGCAGCTGATTTTCCATATGAAGCTTTCCCCACTCATGCATAAGCTTTCTCATGGGGCCACTGGCTCTCCTTCTGCCATCAATAGTTATTACTGATTTTGTTTCTTTCAGTTTGATAAGTTAAATGATAGAGGGATCCTTCCTTTGGGATTTTACCAGGTCACTGTGACAGGCTGCAATGGTGACATGTTCACAGGTGTCTCTGGCTGGGCATGTTAGGCACAGGGCAGCGACATATGCAGCATCTTGTCTCTTTGCAGACTCACAACCCTTCTTTTTTAAAATTATAGTTCTAAATTGGAAGATTATTGTGATCTTGAAATATTAACATAAAATTATATTTTAGTATTTTTGTTGCTCAAAATAAGCGTCGCATAACGTGGAAGCCGGTGTACCCGCCAAAACGCCGTGCGTTTATGGAGACTTTCAACCCTGGGTCGGCCAAGTATGGAGAAATGTAAGAAAAGAAAAATATCAGAAGAAAATAGAACATTTAATGATGCCTGGGCAGATTCATTTGCATTTACTTCTGACGAGAGTGGCCTACCAGAATGCCTAATTTGTGGAGAGAAACTGGCTAACAAAAAAAGGTTAAATATCAAAATAAAAACACAGCCTTTGCTGAAAAATATCCAGAGGGAGAAGAGAGTAAAAAAGTGTTGGGTCTAAATCAGACCCCGCTGATCCCAGAACTTATTCCCATGAAAGAAAGACAAGGCAACAGCGATCGATCTTTTTACTTGCAAGGGGGGCCTTGTCCGTACCTCAGCACATCACAAAATGACCTCTCCGACTGCCCCCTCTCGCTCCCTTTTATTGGCAACGTTCACACAATAAACAATAGTTTACAACACGTACCTTCCCCACGTAACCCCCCTTGGTTACAAAGACAAGGCACTGTGTGTGTGTTATGTGAGAATGTGTGTGTGTGTGTGTGTGTGTGTGTGTGTTAGACCTCCTGCTGACCAAAGGGTCGTAAACGCAGGAAGCTTACATCAAAAGCACAAGGATGTGTCTGTGATAAAAGACTACAGCCCCCCCACCTAGAACCTCGAGAATCTGGGGAGGGGAGGACAGAAAGAATTCCTTTCACAGAATTAAAACAATGTACAAATGGCAAACATAAAAATGACAATATTTAACAATTCACCCTGACAAAAAGCCTTTTTGGAAGTGATTTGGAAGGCTGATCTGTGGAAAAATCAATTCAAGAAGTGGATGAAGTCTGCATATGCAAGTTTTGTGGCCGCTCAGGAAATGGTCAGGCGTGGGAAGCCGTTGATGGACAGAGAATATATGAAGGAATCATTCATTAAGATTTCAGAACACCTATTCGTTGACTTTGAAAACCAGAGTGCACAATCTCTGTGCAGAAAATCCGAGCGATGCCTCTCTCTGCGAAGACTATCAAAGACAAAACCATCAAAATGGCAGAAAATATCACAAGACAGCAAATTCAAGACATCAGTTCAGCTGCAGCGTACAGGAACATGCACAGCTGCTTAAAGCAGTAGTGCCCAGATTACTTACATCTACTTCCGTGCAACTGATATAAGATGCGGTAAGCTGAACACAGCTTCAACCGTCTGTGTGTTGAAAAATAGTAACGCGACCGCACCGCATTTTCTTTGATTTGATTTGATTTGATATACCTTTATTAGTCCCACAAGGGGAAATTTTCAAGGGGACCTATTACACACAATGGCGGCGCCATCTTACCCTCCGACTATACATACATTACACAAACATCACATGGGGAAGACAGGTCAGAGAGGTATAACAATGGAAAATGCACCACACGAGGAAAGATAAGGAGAAAAAAATAACTCCTCCCAGACTGAGCTCCAACAGGGAGATCAGTTTGAGAACAGAAAAAAACACCTCTGCACATGAAAAAACTCTTAATACACCAAAGAAACACATGACAAGTAACAGGGGTGGGTAAAGGGTGAGAGACAGCCGAATTAGACAGTACATCCGGGCCTGCAGCCTGTGCGCTGGTCTCCTTGATCCCCGTCAGCATCGGAAGGGAATAAGCATCGAAGGCGTTTGGAAAGGGAGGGGGGATGAGTGTGTGCATATCAGTGTATATGTATGTGTGTGCGTGTCCAGAGTTCAGCTGAGACAGTGTCCTTCGCCCTGCTAGGCTAAGTAAACAGTTTTCCAGCCAACCCAGGTGGCCTTGCATGGAATGGGAAGGAACAGACTAAACACAGTCGTTATCAGGGTGTTTTTGTTAGGGTATCCGCATGAAGTGATGGTGGTTTTTACTTTAGTGCGAACAGCTCATATGAATTTCAAAGCAGTTCTACAGTCCAACACTGGTCTCTCAATCTCCCGTTGGAGAGCCGCGAGCTTCGCCATACTTGCGTTCTGTGACGTTGTCATTTCTTGTGCTCAAGGAGCCGATTCTGAGAACTCACGACCACAGTGTGCCTCCCCGAGATGTAATCCAGTCTGCACTCAGAGATCTTATTCTGAGTATTCACAGCAGCCGTAACCTTTCCAAGATCTTATCAATCAATCAATCAATCCCAGAGGGCAGCCTTGTGGGGGTTTGAACAGCCGGTTCCGCTTTCTTAATTCTTCGATAAGTCAGGGCCAAGCCAGCTCCGATCAGCCAGAACCCTGTTACCACGGTTCCGAATAGGTAGATATCTTCAGCACTCAGGCTCACCCAAGCCCAGACTTCTCGTTGAGAAAGGGGTGTCAATTGCATTTAGGGACCAGTTGATCAAATCCAGAATTCCTCTTTTAGGTTTTAGAGAACAGACTGTGAGAGAGTGTTCCAGGGAAAAGTAACACAAAAAACACCAGACTAGACAAGGACGCAAGAGGCTAAGCAGGAGCGCTAAGGGAGAGGAGGAGGAGGAGAGGAGAAAATTGTGACCGCCTTCGTCAAGAGCAAGAGCAGGAAGAAGTTCTTGCTAGTAATGGAAACGGCGTTGTAACAATAAAAATAGTAATTAGTTAGATTACTCGTTACTTGAAAAGCAACACCGTTAGTAACGCCGTTACTTGTAGTGCCGTAATTCCCATCACTGCATATAAGGCATTCAGCTTGATGTCATGAATTCATACAGCTTGATGTCATGAATTCATACAGCTTGATGTCATGAATTCATACAGCTTGATGTCATATAGGTCACACAGTTTGTCATCAAGCCACTCTCATCGGCACTTTCTGGTGATTTCAGCTCTGGCTTGACTGACTGGGATTGATATTTGACATCACAGAAGAAAGACGAGTCCTGTATTGATATTTGACATCAAATATCAATGCCAGAATGTGTGCCGATGTATGTGCATTAATGTGTGCATGCATAGAGTCCTGAGGTTGGCTGGTAGGGTGGACCTCTACACATAATCACAAGTGTGTGCAAACATTACCATGTTTGGATTTCTTGGAATTTGGTTTCTTTGGGGGATTTCTTCAAGTTTTTGTAATGCGACAGGTTAAAGAATTAACATTCAGTTTACCCTCTGAAATGTCAGTGTGCATCTCAGATGTGTTGTTGTCATCAGGGATGATGTGACGTACCAGCCAATCCATCACCGCACCCAGCTGCAAAACTGTGACGCAATCTGCTGTGGTGGCATTAAAGTCCTGCCAGTTTACAGCGGCTGATTTGGTCCCTAAAATCCAGAGAGTAATTATTCATGGTAAGGAAGTCATGTGGACTCTAAGCGTGTGGGCAGGCAAGGACATTTAAACAGTAAGGCTGATGACCTACCATTTTTTCGTGTGACTGCTTCTGGTCTAAAAGGGACTCCAATACCAAAATCGATGAATTTGACACATAGAAATGCTGGATGATCAGGCGATGTGTCAAACACAATGTTGTCTGGCTTAATGTCTAGATGGTAGACACCCTTGGATTGCATTTCAGCGGCTGCATGTACCAGCTGTCTCATTATGACCAGACAGACAAATGAAAAATACGTTCAAATAATCAGATTTACATTATCCATTAAAGTTTGCCATATATGTTATCTTGCCACTCGCTGACCTTAACCTCCCTCTCGTGCACAAAGGTTCTTCTGTTTGCCAGGTAGGCTTCTAAGTCTATGTTTTTTTGGCCTTTCAAAGACCATAATGAGTTCGTCTTCCAAGTCATACCAGTCGTTTTAAGCGGGCGTCACATTGCTCACATTGTCAGTGTTCAAACATTAGGCTGTTTGAGGTACACGTTGGGGGAAAACAACAGAAAAAGACAAACATTTCTTACCACTGGTAGGTAGCTGACTAAAAACTGAGCAACATGCTTAATCACCACCTGCATTACAGAGAAAATGTGTTTTAGAAAAAGAGAACAGGAGGAACTAGAAGAATTGTAAAGTGCACACATAAGAAGACATACTGGGAAATTGTCTTCTCTGCGTTTTCCAAAGAAGACAGTCCCAAAGCCTCCTTCACCCAGCTTATCCTGCTCTTCGTATTCTTCTTCAAAGTCCTCAACAGAGAGACAAAACAAATTGAATTTAACAGGTAAAGGAGACTTTACTCACCTAGATATTTACGCACACCCACAGCACGTGGTGTGGTAAAGGTCGGCCAAGATTTTGACCACATGTCAGAAACTGGATCAAAATTGGACTAAACTCACTTGAACTCTGACTTTGTCTGCACTTAGAACTATCACAAGACATTAAAACAAAACATCGGGCATTGATGACATCACAGGAATCTAACATTCTAATCTATGCAAACTGTCTCCATGGCTACATAATATCAAATTAAATCATAGCAAAGGAGTAAAAAGCAGGATCAGTCTTAGGGTGTATGTTACATGTTTGATGTTACATGCTGATGTTGTCACTGTTGGTGTGATCTCATGACTCATTCATGCCATCTGAACTGTGGTGTAATTATGAGGTCACAGGGGGACGTGAATTTATTCACAAAGTTGAAAGAGAGTTTGGGTCATAACTCAAAGACAAAATGATGCAGTCAAATCATTGGAATTAAATATCTGTAAATTACACGATTTAGAGGGGTCTGACATCACATCCAGTCTCTCTGCTGTGATTTCAAATATCAATGCCCAAACCCCACGACCGACAAATAACACAGAACATGCAGCCAGTGACGCACCAAACACACACCACGTTTAGTGACCAATAAATCAAGCGCCACAGGTGGTGTAAATGACAGCTCAGGGATGTGTAATGATGTTGATTTTTTCTGTTCTTGTTCCTTTTTACCAAGCCGGGTTTGTTGGTCCTTGTTTCCCTCTCCTGCTGAGTTCCTCCTGACGGAGTTCATAAGCCAGTCAAAGATCTGCACATCACAGTGGACTGAGATGTCGACTTCCTCCCACCATAAGAAAGAAAAAAGTAAAGTCGTCATGCAGCAGGAGAACAAAAAGTCATACTACAGCTACTGCACCCCTCTAATTTATTAGATTCTTTCAATCATGTGTTTCATAGGGGCCTCGGAGCACTTCTGCACACTAAATGAGCTGTGCTGGAACTTACACCATCACGTAACCCATAAAGGAAATCTCTTATTCATAAAAAGAAACAAATGTTTGCTTTGATTACTCCTTGAGAAACTGAATGTCACGATCCTGGGTCGCTGGCTCAGTGTTTTCTGTTTTGTTTTATTAATCTTTGATTTCTGCGGCTTTTATTAATTTCACTTATTAACCAGAACTGCACAAAACAAACAAAAAGGCTCAATTAACAGAAGAGAGAGAAATCTAGCGAGACACACTGAATTCTCATACTCTCATAATTCATATTCTCCTTTTTTATGTTGTTCTTTCAGTTTTTCTCCTGAGATGAGGTATGAAGTGTCTGTGGTGCAGCTGATCTCGTCTGTCTCGAGACAGTCCAGGCTGCACTCACCTGCAACAGGTGGAGACTCACCAGGAGATTCAGACATCACAAATTGTGTCTTTCTCAACTCTTCTATAAAGGGTTTCTCTCAGGAGGGGAAAGCAGTGAGGCCTGGAGGAGGTCCACCCCATCACGAGGGCTGGCTAGGCTTTCGCAGCCTGTGTGAGTGTATGTGTCTGCACGACCGTGTTTATTGTTTTATATATTTCAAAAAGACGCATGTCCTCACATCTGCAGTTTCTTTGGTGGATCTGGTCTCGTCTGTCTTGAGACGGTCCAGGTTGCATCCACCTGTAACAGGTGGAGACTCACCAGTACATTATGAACTCTGAATGTGTGTGCAGTGTGCGCAAAAGTTTCCATGTTCGGATTTCTTTGGGGGAGTTTATCTCTGGATGTGTGTAAATGTATGTGCATTCATATGTGCCTGCATGGAGATCTGAGGTTGGCTGCTAGGATGGACCTCTGTGCAAAATCACAAGTGTGTGAAAGCATTTCCGTGTTTGGATTTCTTTGGGGCGGTCCATTAATGTAAAGAGCGGTGAGGCGGCCCGCTCCTGGTTTTTCCTGCTTTCTTTCCCGCACCTGGAGGGCGTCGCCACCTCCTCATGAGGGCTGGCTAGTTTTTGGGAGCATGTGTGTGTGTAATTGTTTGTACAACTGTGCTTATTGTTTTGTGTATTTCAAACTGATTCGTGTCCTCATCTCTGCAGTGCTGCCGTCTCCTGCATCCCGGCATATTTCTAAGGTACGTTTTCTCCTTTTTTATGTTGTTCTTGTAGTTTTTGCACTCACATGAGGTGTGAAATTGGGGCTATTTAGCAGGATTATGACATCACATATATTTAGAATCTTACCACCAATTTGATCCTTTGATCCTTGAATCATAAATAGGGGTGAGAAGCGATGACTTTTAGTCCATTAATCACAGCATTTATGTTCGCAGAATTGAAACGTTCGCCAGAGAAGTATTTTGAAACATCTGGATCCTTTTCGGAGTAACTGTTTAAAGATTCCAACATGTCTCAGAGAAAACAACAAGATTTTTAAGGTAAGTTTTCTTACTGCTGGTCACGTGATGGTGTCAGAGTGAGCGGAGGTCTTTCCTGATGTTGCGGGAATTGCCGTCTTGTGTGTGGCTGGGTGCAGTAAGGAGTGTATGTGATGTGTGTGTGAGCATGCGCGTGAAGGAAACGCGGGGAGCGGAAGAGGAAAAAAAGAGAGAGAGAGTGTGTCCTGGGTAGAGAGGGCGACCGGGAGCAGCGTTCTAACGGGCTACAGCCTATGCAGTGTGTTTTCGAAGTGTGCAGTACTGTTATTAAAGCCTCATCTCTTCAGTACTCTCCGGTGTCCCGGCTGATTTCTGTCTGCCTCACTACTCCACAAAAGTGAAGGGAGTTAACCCCGAAGGAGGACAAACTTTGGCCCTGGAGGAAGCATCTCCCCTCACGTCTCCCGACCATGGTCAGGGGACTGACGGTGAGGAATGGTTAACACTGAGCTCCCGCCGCCACTGAGCATATCTTGCTTTATTATCGATACGTTCTGCACAACCTTGAGGGATAAAAACTTTAAAGAAGAGTCTGTTAAAATGCCCCCTACAAGAGCTGCAAAATCTGCATCCAACAAATCTCCTGAAGAGTCACAAGCGAAAGAGGGTATGTCGACGACCACAGCTACCACGCCAAGTACACCTGTGGACGCCGACGCGCTCGCTGCGGAAATATCAAAGACAGTCGTGGACAAAATATCTACTATGATGGAGAATAAATTCGATGAGCTCTCATTATCACTAAAAAATATATCAGCACAACTGGAATTAAATTCTCAACGGATCTCTGACACGGAGAATCGCATTTCAACTGCAGAAGACTCCCTGTCAGGTATGGCAACTAGACTGGCTGATATGGAGACTAAAGTGAATATTCTTACAGAAAAATGTCTAGACTTGGAGGGCCGGAGCCGAAGAGACAACATTGTAATTCTGAACTTAAAGGAAGGCACTGAAGGTCGTGAACCGGTGAAATTCCTCGAAGGCTGGCTACCGACTTTGCTGAGTATTCAAACTAAACAGGGGAAAATCAAAATCGACAGAGCCCATCGGTCCATTGGATTATCGAGACCTAATCACCCTCGTGCAATGATTATTAAGGATTATGATCCTCACTGCAGCTAAAGATAATGGCCCCCTGACTTATGATGGACAGATCATTCATATTCGACAAGATTTGGCAACAGGAGTAAAAGAGATGCGACGTGCGTTTAACGGAGTGTGCCAAAAACTTGTCCAGAAAAATATGCGCTTTTATATGCGCTATCCTGCTACACTAAACTTTTCCCACGGAGGGAAAAATTACTCCTTCCGTAAATCTGAAGATGCTCTTGCTCTTTTGGACAATTTGAGTTAAATTGAAGTACACCGACAGCAATTGATTGAATATGTTATAACAAAAAAAAAAAAAAGAAAGCTGAGCTGATATGACTGATCTTAAAATAATTTCTTTAAGGGCTGAATAATGTTGTTAAATGACAAAAAACTCTTTCATTTTTGAAGAAGGAAAAAACACAAATTGCCTTAGTTTCAGAAAGTCATTTAAATGATTTGGAACACTCAAAACTAAAAAGAAGTTGGGTTGGCCAAGCTTTTTACTCATCCTATAATACAAAAAGTAGAGGAGTAGCCATCCTTATCCATCGTAATTTGCCTCTAACCATAAAAAGTCATAAAAGATAAGGAAGGACGCTACATTCTTATATCTGGTTTCTTATTTAGAGAATCTATTTTTATAGGATGTGTTTATGGTCCAAATTCAGAAGATGTCTCTTTTTTTCCCAATCTCTTAACCCATGTTTCAGCCATAGCTTCCCCATATTTGGTTTTGGGAGGTGATTTTAATTGTGTTCCTGATCCTAGGGTTGATAAATCTCCACCAGGGGGTGAATTGTCCCCAAAAAGCATTAGATTGAAAGAGTTTTGTTCTGATCTAGAAATTTTTGATTCCTGGCGAGTAGCTCACCCCACAGATAGGGATTTCACTTTTTTTTCTTGCCCCCATCAGAGTTTCTCAAGAATACATTTGCTCCTGTCATCCAGGACGGTCTTGGATAGGATGGAAGAGTGCTCAATAAGGTCTTGTGTCATGGTCCTGGGTCCTTTTGACCCAGCGTTTTGTGTTTTCTATTAGTGTGATTATTGGTTCTGTTCTTCCTCTGTTTAGTGTTTACTCTGTTCTGCCCGTGTGTTCCTGTATCTAGTCCACGTTTCTTAGTTTGTGTCCTTTCATGTGTTTTCTTAGCTCTGCCCAGTTTAGGTTTTCCAGTTTCATGTTCACCCACCATTGCTGCTTGTACCCACTCCTGTAAATAAACACTCACCTGCACCAGAGCTGCCGGCTTTTGGGTCCTTTCTACAAACCCCACACGTCTGCCACAACCGGACGTGACATCTTGTCCATTATCTGATCATTCAGTAGTAAGCATAAATATTCACCCACCTTATTTTGAGCCACATTCCCGCCGATGGAGGATGAATCCTTATTTATTGAGTAACCCCTTATTTATTGAGTATATGACTAAAGAGTGGAATGTTTTTATGACCACTAATAAAACGGAAGATGTAAGCCCATCTTTATTGTGGGAAACTGCTAAAGCCTATCTTAGGGGTAGTATTATCTCATACACCACAGCGCAGAAAGAGGCTTCAATGAAAGAACAACTCGATTTAGAGCACATAATACAAAAACTAGAAGTGCAGTTTAAAATCTCCAGGTCCAAAACTATACTTAAGAAGTTAGAAGCAGCCCGCTCAGCTTTAAATCAATTACTGACTAAAAGAGCAAAGGCAGCAATTTTAAGATAAGATAAGATAAGATAAAACTTTCTTAATCCCTCGGGTGGGTTCCTCTGGGAAATTCGGTTTCCAAAAGCACAGCACCGACAGAAGTTACAGAGTTACAGAATATTATATATATATATATATATATATAGACACATATATAAATACAAAGACATATATAGATAAAATATACAAAGGGGATAAATAGAATAAATAGGAATAAATATAAAAATACAAGTGAATTGCACATTTCAAGTATGGAGTCTATTGCACCGCTGACTATTAACAAAAAGTATTGCACAAAAGGTAATTGCACAGTGAAGTGAAGAGGCACTACGGCTTAGTTGCCCCCCTCCTTTGTCCCCCTGTCTCCCCTCCCTCTCCCCTCCAGAGAGGAGTTAAACAGTCTGATGGCGTGTGGGACAAAGGAGTTTTTAAGTCTGTTGGTTCTTGTCTTTGGGAGAAGCAACCTGTCACTGAACAGACTCGTCTGGTTGTTTATGGCCGTGTGCAGAGGATGCCCAGCATTGTCCATAATGTCCAGCAGTTTCTTTAGTGTCCTTTTCTCTGCCACTAACACCAGAGTGTCCAGCTTCATGCCGACCACAGAGCTAGCCTTCCTGATCAATTTTTCCAGCCTGGATGAGTCCTTCTTTGCTGTGCTGCTCCCCCAGCACACCACTGCATAGAAAAGTACTCCAGCAACCACCGACTGGTAAAACATCCTCAGGAGCTTCCTGCAGATGTTGAAAGACCTCAGCCTCCTGAGGAAGTACAGTCGGCTTTGGGCTTTTTTGTACAGGTGATCTGTGTTGCATGACCAGTCCAGTTTGTTGTCCACCCACAGCCCGAGGTACTTGTACTTGTTGACCACCTCCACCTCCTCCCCCTCTATCTGAACCGGCAGTGGACCTGCTCTGGACCTCCCAAAGTCCACAACCAGTTCCTTGGCTAGAGAACCCTCCGGAGGAGCTTCGCCACACCGTGGAAAGCCGGCTACAACGGCTCTTTTCTGGCCTGCCATGGCTTCTGAAGTCGCTTCCTCCGACCATGCAGGCATTTCTCCGGCACACACCTCACCTTCTCTCAGCCACTCCTGCCTCGCTGCCCGACTCGCCGGATGTGATCTTGCCCGGCCCGTCGGAGTCATCTGTGGGGAGGAAACGCCGATCGCGCCGCCGGTCCACAGCCAGTTCCTTAGTCTTTGAGGTGTTTAGTTGCAGGTGGTTTGTGTGACTCCATGCGACAAAGTTCCTCACCAGACTTCTATACTCCTCTTCCTGGTCATCCCAGATACACCCCATGATGGCTGTGTCGTCTGCAAACTTCTGAATGTGGCATAATTCAGAGTTGTAGCAGAAGTCAGAGGTGTACAGGGTGAAGAGAAGAGGGGACAGCACAGTTCCCTGTGGTGCTCCTGTGCTGCTGTCCACAGTGTCCGACGTGATGTCCTTCAGCCTGACGTACTGTGGCCTGTCAGTGAGGTAGTCGGAGAGCCAAGCGACCAGGCAGGGGTCCACCTGCATCCTGTTCAGTTTTTCCTGAAGCAGACAGGGCCGGATTGTATTAAAGGCACTGGAAAAGTCAAGAAACAGGATCCTGACCGTGCCTTTTCCCCCATCCAGGTGTGAGTGGGCTCTATGCAGGAGGTACAGGATGGCATCCTCCACTCTGACACCCGCCTTGTAGGCAAACTGTAGTGGGTCCTGGGCATGTTGTACCTGTGGTCGGAGGAGGTTGAGGAAGAGCCGCTCTAGAGTCTTCATAAGATGTGACGTCAGTGCCACCGGTCGGAAGTCATTCAGCTCATTGGGCCGGTTCCTTTTGGGGACCGGGACGATGCAGGATGTCTTCCATAGGGCGGGCACTCTCCCCAGTCGCAGACTGAGATTGAAGACTCGTTGTAGCGGCTCCTAGGATCCTAGGACACACCTTGTCTGGACCTGCTGCCTTTCTGGGGCGAAGCTTCCTCCGTTGTCTCCTGACCTGATCCACTGTGACACTGGGAGATGATTGGAACCTCTGAAACCACTCAGCAAGTAAAAAAAGACAATCAAAGATTGCATTAAAACACAGTTTGGTTCATAATAAATCCTATCAGGTATACAACAGTATCAGTGAACAATATATCAGCTTTCACGTTAAGATAACTACAAAAATCATAAAATCCTATTACAGTTTATGTTATATAATTTATTACGTAAATCTGAAATTTACCACTAACACTCATGACTTAATCATAACATAATTATTTTAACTTTCACTGACTTACACTAAAGTAAGTGCTCATTTTTCAGGTTAAGGTCCTTTTCTCAGTAGTCATGAAAATATCATTATAGAGTTAAGTCATTATTTTTTAACCCAAGTTAAATGCTATAAGTGAGAAATTTAACTGATGAATGACATATAGGAAACCATAGTTTGCTATCACAGACAAATATGACTTATATATGTTCTGTATTAAGGACATTTTAAAAACTTTTAGCTGAATGTTCTTATTTCTAATTTTCTCATGCCATTTCTAAACATCACTTTAGCCCTAGTTCTATCAAGTAAATCTAACTCCCGAATGTCTGATGACCTGAGTTAAGGTGTGACAATGGTTCTTTGTTAATCATGGTTTGGTCGTTGGCCAGCTATTATCAAGACCATTGAAATTTGGTGTAAAAGAAGGTGGAGTTGGGTGGAAGAGGCAGCACCCAGCAGTTAAGAGTACCCTATAAGTATATCACCACATCCACTGCAAAAGGGAAACCAAATGGCAGATGCTACAAACCATGGTCAACTTCATCGGTAAGTAAGCATGTTCTTTACATATCTGTTATTGACCCATTGGTTTTATGTTCTATGATTGTTATTACCACATTGTCTTATTTAGTTCTGTTTATAATTATCCTTTGATGGAAGTAATCCAAAGTATACTTATCATAAGAACAGTAACTTTGGTTTTTTTGTGTTTTAATGAAGAAAGTACTTCTGTTAAGGTACTTGATCATGTTAGGTGTCTATTTATAGTTCTATCAGGGTCACATGATGATATAAACTTCTGAATTGGTCACCAAGATCACAGCAACATCAGCACTTAAGTGAATTCTGAAAGCATCAAGTGCTAATTGTTGTTGTAATGCTGTTGTCCACAACAAACCATGAACTGACTGAAAACAGTAGGATTAGGTTGATTTCTGAAAGAGTAAGTGTGTATGTAAATGATTTGCTAAACTATATTCCTAGCCCATAATGTTGAATTGTGACTCGAGATACAATTAAGCTTTATTTATTTATTTATTTATTTATTTTAAAGAAAAGGTTGAATTTGTTTTCCACAAAAAAATCACAGATCAAACTTCTTTAATTAAAGTGCTTTGCTAAATTAAGTCACCAACATCACAACAACATAAGCACTTATTTGAATTCTGAATACAGTAAGTGCTCATTGTTGTTGTGTTGTTGATGTCTTCTACAGCCAACAATCACTGTAAAATTACTTTTGCATTATGCATTGTAGCTGACTTTGTCCAACAGAAATCTTTGTTGCAAATCTTTCCTCTTTGCCAAGGTTGCAGGACTTGATATAAAGATGCATGTTAACTTAAGTCGACTTTAGATTTTCAGGACGTATCACATTAAGATCACCTCGAACGGAGACACTAATGGTTCATGTTTTCCTAAGTGCTTCCTTTCAAAGTAATCTCGATTGTGTTACATCAGGATCACACAGCCAGGTTATTTCAGGACTTGTTCACCATCATTAAAAACAACTGTCACCAACTGGAATTCAAACTACAGTAAGTGCAAGTTTTGGATTGGACTCTTGGATTTTGATTCATATTGTATTTTGACATTCCGAAATCTTTATGTCCTGTTAAAATAAAATTCCTTATTACAACTTAAGCGTAAAACTTTCCTTTTTTCTAAAGCATATAGTTAGGGCTGGATCAGGTCACCCTGAGTCCTCCCGTAGTTATGCTGCAATAGGTGTAGACTGTTGGGGGATTCCCATGATGCACTATTTCCTTCTAGTCACCTATCTCACTCAACATGTGTTAATAGATCTCTCTGCATTTAATCACACTCGTTATTAATCTCTGGCTCTCTTCCACAGCAGGGAGTTTTTTCTTCCCACTATCACCAAAGTTCTTTCTCATAGGGGGTCATATGATGTTGGGTTTTTCTCTGAATTTTTTATTGTAAGGTCTACATACAATATAAAGCGCCTTGAGATGTCTGTTGTTGTGATTTGGTGGTGTATAAATACAGTTGAATTGAACTGAGTTGTCAAGATTTCATGGAATGATTATTTTTTTCCCAAGTGCTTCCTTTGAGATAATCTTGGATTGGGTTCACATCAGGATGAAACAATGACATAATTTAAGGAATTATTCACCATCATGACAAAAGAGACTATTACCAACTGGAATTTTAGGTTCTGTAAGTGTTAGCAATTAGACTCTTGATCTCAGCAACAAAGTATTACATTCAAGACATCAGCTTTTTCACTGATACCCTTGTTATATATGTATTCAATAAGCATAAGATTGGTCATGAACATTACAGAGACTTAAGCACTTACTTGGATTCTGAGTACATTACGTGTTAAATATTGTTGTACTCATTAGGTCTAATATAGTAATGATGGATTAGAGCTATGCATAAGAAATTCATAAATATTTGAAGCTACAAGTCCTTTGCTTCATATCAATGGTGGTTCTTTTCCTAAGTGCACCTGTTACGGATTCAAATATTGGGGATGGATACAAGAGGAAAACCAAAAATAACCACACTGGTCCGGCCGGGTCAAGTCAAACGATGATTTAATGAACACACGCGTGGGAGATGGACACCATACAGCAGACAGCATCAGATCTCAAAATGGTGGAGCCTTGATCAAACTCTTATAGCCTCTAGTGGCCCCCACCTAATCATAAACGCCTAAACATTCACATTCTTTCTCACACAGCGCCTAAGCTACGACCTTGGCTCCCTGTTTATCTGCTCCTGCTAAGATGGGGCACTATGCTCTGTTCTCTTCTAACCAGACAAATAAGGCGATGACTTTCTGTGAACAATATGTCTTATAACTCAGCAGTATAATGCATCATAAAACAATATCATTCATTCACAATAAATCAACAGTCTCATGTAATGCAAATCAGTTTACCAAATGTAATCGTTATCACCTTCTTCTAATTCAGGAGAATAATGCAAACTAAAACTACATAATAATTCACAATCTTTAATTAGGGGTCTAACATGGCATAAAATAATATTATAATCCGACAATTCCCCCTGATGAGCTCTTTAGACTTAAAGAGCTCACTTACACCCTGCAATCCAGTGTTGCCGGGTTCATTTCTCCTTACTCCTGAGGCCCTTTGTCCCCCTGTTGGGTGAACCATATGTGAGATGACCTCTATGTTTGCGGAGTTCAGATGCAAGAAAAACTTTTATTACAACAACAATAGTAGGTACAGATGATACTCCCATCACTCCCCAGTTCTCCCACAGCTTTATTTCGGTGCTACCTTATACCCTTCAAACGTACTCAGACTAGAACCTCTGTCCGAGGAGCTTTTAACCTTTATTTTATGGCTGTATGCACCAGTGTCTTCCAGTCGGGTGATCCTCTACTCTTCTTTCTTCAACATCAGGGGTTAGACAACCCTTCAGTCGTTGCACAGATCAGGGGATTATTCTGCCCCGATTTCAAACAATGATCTGTGTATTCTGGGGTCACCGCTGTGTTCCCCAGGAAAAGGAACAGGAACGTGTCCCCCTTATGACCAAGAGCCTCTCAAACGTCGTTGGTCTGGTGTTCCTGGATTTCCGTCAACCCCTTCATGGTTATTGCTGTGTTTATGGGATCCATCCTTTTGAGGTGACTTAGCTGGAGCCATCCAGCTAAGTCAAAATGTGTCATGTGTCAAGTGTCAAGTGTCATAGCCAAAATGCCATGACACTTGAACCCAGTTGATGTTTCCGCAGTCACCGTGTCTGTCTCTGCTGCGAAGGATCCTCGTATATCTGTGACCTCGTCTGGTGTCTGTTCGTTTCTCTGTAAGAGACAGAAAACCAAAACACCGCTCTTCCTAGCTCTAACAATCTAATGTTGCTGTCTACTGATCTTTTGGTGGTTCAGAATTGGTTTAGAACATTCAGAATGTCCCAAGGACTTATCCTAATTTAGTGTATGTGTGTGTAAGCGTGTTTGCATTTAGCCCGCTGCACTGGCATTTCCTACACTTTATCAGTCCGGACTATCGCCGAACGAAGCTTATAACCTTCAAAAGACCGAGTGCCAACTCATTATAAGCACATTTGCAAGGTATGTATGAAAATGATTAAAACCACTCATCCTAATAAAATACATCAAAAACAAATTAGCCATTTCTAATTCTAACATGTGTCAATTCAACGAAGCTAGAAAATTAAAAGAAAAGGTTAGTGACCTCATATCTTAGAAAATATCAGACTTTCTCCTATCCAGTGTCGTTGCTCCAATCTTGTTATCCTGTGTTAGGGAATGAAATCAATTTAATTGTCATGTTAGATCTGTTCAACTCCTGGCTCCGCCCAGAGCCTGCGTCTTCACAATTGTCTACAAACAAAACCTGTATTAACATGAACTTCACTTCAACATGAACTTGTTGGCTACTTTTGACACCTGTAAATAGAAGATTAACATGAGGTTATAACAATCACTGTAATACAAATATTAATATAATGTCAATAGCTTCAATAAATGTTCAATGCAATGCTTGTTATATGATTCTGATGTAACAATAATGCTGATGCTACAATAACAGTAAAACACCCCCTTTATATCCCTTACTGACCACAGCAGGGGCATCTATGTTTTAATTCAGCCATGAATCCAGCTCACCTGATTCATCACTGAGCCCCACCGGCACTGGCATCTGACAGGGTGGCGCTGCATATTCTTCCTTTAATGTCACTATTTTCAATCTGTTAATTAGAGTGCTTAAACATGAAGTAGACTACGTCCACTACAAGTCAATACAGCTGTAAATGTGGCCAATTATCAATCTATTACCAATCAATAACAAACGACAGCTTTTATTTTATGCATGCTTTTAGTCAACCACTCACCCAGAGGATCTTCAATCCCAGAAAATTCCTTCTCCTCATTTAATAAGTCTGTCCTCCTTCCATGCCCTGGTAACTGGTCCATCCAGAGCCATATCATCTTGAAATATACATACAACAAGCCAAACCACACCTTGGTCACACCAACCCTTTTCCGCCCTGAAGATGTCCAACGCCATCCTAGTCTGGACTGTCAAAGGTGACTTTAACGCTGATTGTTCCGACAATCCATTTATAACATTTCCTGGTCAGATTAGCCAATCCCTGCACACTGGAATAAGCATAATCAACATGGTCAACATTTTTCCTGTGTGTTATTTCACCATCTTATTGATTCCAACGCTCCATCCTTATGTGGTTTGCTACATCATGTTTATCTAGAACTCCACTCTGTCTCTAAATGTTTGAAGAATTTTTCATATTTGGGGTCAAATTTTAAGAATTTGACCATATGTGAAATTAATGATGTTATCATCCCCATCGGGGCTTACCTTTCCCACTTCTGATGATATTCCTCCCTATTCTTTGCAAGTACCCCCTTTGGGTGGCGAGAAACTGTTGGTGTGGTCAAGTGGGTGCTGTAAAAACAAAAGCTCAGGACAGAACAGTTATCAGTCACGTACTTCATACAAAATTAGCATATATTGAATTTCATATTGATCCTCTGAGTGTAATGGTACATTTTAATTTGAATTTATCAAAACTACACAATAATTTTTCTTTATTTTGCTCTTGTTCTTGTGCAGCACCACATCTCAGCACATGCCCCTGTCGGTTCTTTCTTACTTTTCTAAATTATTGACTATTTCAATGGAGAACCTAAATGACGTGGACCAAGGTTTGTCATTACATATCTCTATTTTGAATGTGACAAGTCTATCATTCCCCTGTTATTCATAGACATCAATAGAAGTCTTTTTTGGTTTTTTCCTCTATAAAAATTAATTGGCTTTTTTACAGTGGCCTGCTATGGTTAATAATAACATGTTCAGTCTTGAGTGAAATCAAAGCTTCTCTTCACTTTAGCATTTAACATTCCCAACAATATAATGTGATACATTAATCGAAACACAACTAATAAAACACAATTTTCTTAATGGAAACATCAGTAGCTCAAAATTAGCAACCAAAGGGTTAAGTCTGCAGTTCACACTCATGTGAAGCTACAGCCTCCCCCTTTAGTCTCTGTCCTCCTTCTACTCCTGCAAAATCAAAACAAAGCAAGACAAAACATCCACCCTTCTTTTACAGGCTGGGTGAATTGTTTGTGGACATTTACTAATCCTAAAGTCGGTATCGTTCTTGTCTCAGTATCAAGTCAGTTAAAACTTTTAGTCGTCAGTCCATCACAGTCCAGTCACATGCATACATTCACACACATTCATACCAGATATTGCTGATAATGGAGTCTCACACGCAACCTATTCGAGCCTCCATCACCAGCAAGATGACGTCATCATTTTAAAGGAAAACAGTTCCTTGTTTTTTGACTGGATTGACTCGCTGCAATCCTTTTAGGCTCAGGACTTCTCATGTGATCAATGTCCCATATAAGTGAATTTCTCCCAAGCCCATTATAATCATGGAGAAAAATACTTTGCAACTGTTTTCAGTAAGAATGTTTTATAGCGCTTTAAAGTTCAATCTCTCAGGCCTGGATTAAAGAGCTGATTTGTTAAATCAGGAACTCACAAAATACCAAAATATCACCACCGGTGGATCACTCCTCTCAGATGTTCTTATTTCAGTGCACTGTAACAAAAGCAAAACAAACGTAACCGATAAAATACTCATATAATAACAAATACTGGGGCCCGTTAGAACCATGTCCAAGCATAAAACCATCTTTCTCTCTCTTAGAGAGAGAAAACAATCCAAACCTCACTGATAAAATCAACCTAGTGTTAAGCAAAACCCAAAATCAACCAAAACGTCACCAGAAAGTTTTTCTCCGTCCCGGGACAATATTGTGTAAGCATACAGGTACCGTAACTTCTTTTTGCACTGACAGAAACGTGTTGGACTTATTTGATTCAATAGTGGACACTAGTTGCACACAAATGTTTTGCTTTGGTAGAAACTTAAACAACTGAGTTAAATCAACACAACCTTTTCATATTCAGTAAACCTGTCCATTTTGAGTTCATAAAACACGATTAAGACATGTTCAGATGGAGTAAGTTGAGCTCCTGGAATATTTTAATTCTTCACAATTCTGTCATTTTATTTCAACACTATTCAATAACTTTTATCCAAATTCTACTTGGTCCCTTAAATACTACATGTTGTCTTCATATTGCATACGGTTCAACAAAGTCTAGATTCTGGTTACCATAAAAATTGAATGGGTCTACAACAACTACCATCCTCCTATCTTTATCCTGATTGCAGGAGGGCTGGGAAATAACCCTGAAGTGATAGGTTACGAGGCAGGGTGCACCCCGAACAGGTCACCAGTCTATCACCTAGAAACAGACAACCATTTACACTTACATTCACGGATAATTTAGAATCATCAATTAACCTAGCTCTAACAGCTGCATGACTTTTCACTGTGGCAGGAAACCAGAATACCCAGAGAGAAACCACTGCAAACTAGCCAGACTGTGGACTTGCACCCAGGACCTTCGTACTGTGGGGCAACAGCACTCACCAGCATGCTAACAATGTAGGAAATACAGGGAAGCTATGATTTCCTGTTGAATTTTGTACAGATCTTTAACGCCTGAGGCAATTGTGTTAAATACACGTAGGATACTTACGTAAATCCAAGGGCTGGCCCCCTTTTCTTTCTTTTTTTTTTATTATTGTGTTCCTCCTTCAATTAAATCTCAATCACAAAAATGTGGCGCTCCGAAATAAGGCTCATACCGTTAATTCATCATTTTCACTCTGTACCACTGGTCCTTATCAGGCTGTGTGAAGCACAGTAAACAATTCAGTCGAGGCCTTAAGCCATAAACAGACATCACTCACAGACATTGTTTTCATAACCAAACTGCTTTAGACCCTGTCCCCTAAATCTACACAAATGCCCTCTGGGTGACATGAAATGCATTTAACCAATTAACAATCAATGGCTTCTTGTTGTTGTAACAAATTCTGTATTTG
Organism: Neolamprologus multifasciatus; assembly: GCF_963576455.1. Classification (NCBI taxonomy): domain Eukaryota; kingdom Metazoa; phylum Chordata; class Actinopteri; order Cichliformes; family Cichlidae; genus Neolamprologus; species Neolamprologus multifasciatus. The sequence goes on along the minus strand of NW_028181976.1, from coordinate 97,100 downwards.
GAGGTTTGTGTGCAGCATTTTGCGTATCAGCATAGCATTTGTTAGTAAAGCATTCTTCATTGCATCAGCGTGTGTGTATCACTCTTCATTGCACAAACATGTATATGTGTGTGTGTGTGTGTGTGTGTGTGGATCACTTCTCAATGAATTGAATCAGCATTTCGATTTGTGTGCGTGTGTGTGTGTCATTTCTCAGTCAATCAACGAGTGCATATGTGTTCATATGTGTGTTTCTCTTGCTTCTGAGTCAGTGTATGTAAATGTGTGTGTTTGTGTGTGTGTTTGTGTTCATCACTTTCCTGTTCTGGTGTTCTGGGTAAACCAGGGCCTGAAGCGTGCTCTGGTTCACGCTTCAGGCCCTGGTTTACCCAGAACACCAGAACAGGTGCCTGCCTCCTGCCTCCCCCTTTTCAGTCCGTTTGGGTCCATTGGTGCTGCTGCCCAAAGTTCTCTCCATACTGGTTCTGGCCCCAATTGAGGCAGTCCTTTTCTCCAGTGTCCTGCATCTTCTTCTTGTCCAGCTCCTCCTTAACATGACCCTTTTTGCTTCTGTAGGTCCTTCAGGGTTTGCTCCTCTCCAGCAAGCTCCGGCCTGATTTCAAGTCCTGTATCTGGGACTCCAAGCCTGACTGATGGGTTCGATTAGCAGCCAGCTCCTCCTGAGCCATGCTCAGTTTCTGCTCTGATGCCTTGAGCTCTTACTGAGGGCAGAAACCTCAGAGTCTTTTCCGTACACATCAGATTGAAGTTTATTGATGTTTTCCTTGCTTTGCTCCACGGCCTTCTGCAGCTCTGCTGTTCGGCTCTTCTCAGAGGTCAGCTCCTGGCCGAGCCCCGACACCTGTGCCTTCAGCTTATGTTCTTCTGCTGCTTTTGTCCAATCTGAGGTGCCTTCTGACCTCAGTTACTCCTCCTGTCTCTGGCACGCCCTTTTTGCTGCCCGATCATCCGTGTTGGTCCATCACTGTCCTGCACAGTTTTAATGCAGAGTTGTTAAGGTCAGCATTCTTTTGCTCTGCCTCACTTTTCATCCGGGCTTAATAGGCGTCTCGTCACAGCTCTGTCAGCTAAAGCTGTCTGGAAATCTCCCCCGTGTAGTGAAACGGGCCTTGGATTTAACGTTCTCCGTCTCCGCTGCATGAGATCGCTTTCCTGCAGCACTGTTGACATTTTCAGGTTGTTGTTGTGGGTCCAGCTGCTGTAGCATTTGGTCAGGGTCACATCAAAGATGGTAGAGGGGAGAGCAGGAGTCCAGGTCAGCCTCGGCTTTCCGGGCCGACAAAGCAGCCTGTAATTAAGCATAAAGAGAAAAAACAAAAACAAAACAAAAACAGACAAACAGGAAAATAATGTTGTTTTGGCTGTGTTATTCAGAGAGGGGCCAGGCCCTGTGTCAGCCTTCTCCCCCCCTTTTTTTTGTTTTTTCTCACTATATAATCAACTCCTAACCCACCAAATTGACAGGACAACACAGGTACACGTTAAAATTCTTAGGATCATGTTTAATAATTCAAAAAAGGAATTTTATTTCATTCAATAATCACTTGTATTAATCAATCAGAAGAAAACATGTCACAATTTGACTCTTTTAACCACTAAATTTATTATTTCATCACTGGTTGTTCATACCAGTGTCTGTCTTTTTGAAGTCAAGTTGTTGTCCTGCAACCCAGAGAGTGTATTTGTTAGTAGTGGATAAACTTTATCATTTAACATCAGGTGTATGTTAAGTTTTGCTGCTTTAACCTTGCTGGAAAATCTTCACGTGTTCATGAATGTAAGCTGTTTCTTCATTGCGTGTATGTGCGTTTGTGGGTGTGTTATTTTAACTTTTTTCTCAAACAAGCCATTTCTCTAATTGTGTGTGTTTTTAATTTTGTTTCCCAAATTTTGATTTCCCACCTTAAATAAAAGCATTCCATGTCTTCATCCAGGAATTAGAGCTTGCTTGTGAGATTCAGGGACACATGGTGCCAAAAACAATTCAGTGAAAAACTTGCCTGAAAATTTCCAGTGATGGTAACCGATAACTGGAGTAGAAGATGTCCTTTAAGCTTCTTTTTCAGGTAGGGACAAAGTGAGAGGTCAAGCTGTAAAATTTTGAGCCAGAGCTTGGCCTGTCTGTCGTCCCAATTTTGTTAATCTATCCTTTTGCTGCTGTACTCAGGTTTCCAGGTTGAGAGAAATCCACCTGTATTAAAAGACTAAAACATTAATTTACTATTTTTCTTAAAACATCCATTTGGTTCATCTGCCTAGATTTTACTCTCTCTCTTGGTGCATAGTTCACACAGTCAGGCAGTTGCCTTTTATGGGCATGCAAATTTCCGGTCACTCACCCCCAGCAGCTGCAACGCCGTCTCTCCTATATCAAAACTCAGCCAAACATCAAACATTCACCGTAGTCATTCAAAACTTTATTTGTAATATTGTAATCAGCAAAATCAGCGTTTTAATTACAGGCATGTATCATTGTTTGCAAATCATACTTATAAAACTCAATAACACGCTAAACAGGAAGTCCTCTGTGGGCTTCAAAGCAGCTACCTCATTTGCATGTTCACACACTATCTAAAAATAGCTCGCAGCGCTGCAGCGCGCTGTCGTCACACACAGCCTCATTTCACACTCAACTCTCTATTATATTACAAAGACGTCTTATATTTACACTCACTCTCAGGCCTGAAAGTTTTAGCGCCTACACAATTTTGACAAATTTAAGTTAACGGGTCCAACCGAAGAAAGTCCAACTTTTTTGTAATCAATTAACCAGTATCAGACTCTAACTGTATCTGGCCTCATCTCTAAAATCCCTAACTCAATTTAAAAGTGTCCAACACCCAAGGTCCAACCTTTGCTGCCCAAAAAAGTGCAGATACCGTTCCAGACGGTAAGGAGACTCCAACTCCTAGCTTATTCCAGGATGCCCTGTACCCCACAGTCAAGCCAAACTGAACTAACCCTGTTCGCCGACAGGTCAAGGTCGCGCGTCCGCGGCCAGGGGGGAGGGTAACCTCCGGGCTATGCGCCTCTTAGTGGACTCTAACCACCGTTCTCACAAAATTTATAATACTTTTAAACCGCCGTCAACCCTCTAAAACAAGAGTATGACTGACTCAGATGCAACGTTATGGACAATGGAGACTCTAACTCGCAACATGGCCAACACAGATGCAATCCTTAGACCAATGGAGACTCTAACTCACAAAATGACCAATTCCCTATCAAACTACCTGAGACTCTAACTCAGTATTATTTTCCTTTATCTTGGGACTCTAACCCAGTATTATTACTTTATCTTGGGACTCTAACCCAGTATTATTACTTATAACCTTACTTCCACTTTCAACACTCATGAGATTTTTCATCAAACTCAAAACAGACACTCACCGGCAACTTTTACTGAATAGACATTTAATTTTATCGTCCAATTCAGCACACTTCGGATAAAATCAACAGGCCTGTGCCTACCTCTTTTATAAAGGCGCCTGTCCACTCAGTTCGATTGCCGGATAATGTCTGCCCGTCTGACCACCTCGGACCGTCCAAGCCTCCAAAACTTCCATCCCAATACCACAGGACAAGCCCCCAAAACTGTTACGGATTCAAATATTGGGGATGGATACAAGAGGAAAAACAAAAATAACCACACTGGTCCGGCCGGGTCAAGTCAAACGATGATTTAATGAACACACGCGTGGGAGATGGACACCATACAGCAGACAGCATCAGATCTCAAAATGGTGGAGCCTTGATCAAACTCTTATAGCCTCTAGTGGCCCCCACCTAATCATAAAAGCCTAAACATTCACATTCTTTCTCACACAGCGCCTAAACTACGACCTTGGCTCCCTGTTTATCTGCTCCTGCTAAGATGGGGCAGTATGCTCTGTTCTCTTCTAACCAGACAAATAAGGCGATGACTTTCTGTGAACAATATTTCTTATAACTCAGCAGTATAATTGTCAGGGGTCGCGGAGTGGAGGCGAGGAAGAAGGAACCCAAACGCAGGACTCGCAGGTAGGTGAAGCTGGGTGATTTATTGTCGATGGAGTGAACACACAGAACAGAGGAAGGACATGGCTGGCTGGCTGGATGACTGACTGAATGAATGAAGGACTGACTGACTGACTGACTGGCTGACCGAACACAGGCGGAAACAACAACATAACCTCAATGACACGACAAAGAACGAGTAGAAACAGAAGACTTAAATACACAGACTGATGAGGATGATAATGAAAGACCGGTGAGTACACAGCTGAACATAATCTGGCTAATGGCACGAGACGAGCTGACACAGGAACAAACAGGAAGTGAAACAGGCAGTGGCAAAATAAACTGAACATGAAGAAAACTGAAAGCACTGGGTCGATGACCCAGGAACCCTGACAGGCGGTGGCGGCCGCTGAGTAGGTCTGGTGGGCGGCTGCGAGGAAGACGGCGGCGGCCGCCGAGCTGGTCCGGTGGGCGACCGCGAGGAAAGCGGCGGCGACCGCGAGGAAGGTGGCGGCGGCCGCGAGGAAGGCGGCGACGGCCACTGAGCAGGTCCGGTGGGCGGCCGCGAGGAAGGCGGCGGCGGCGGCCGCTGAGCAGGTCTGGTGGGCGGCTGCGAGGAAGACGGCGGCGGCCGCTGAGCTGGTCCGGTGGGCGACTGCGAGGAAGGCGGCGGCGACCGCGAGGAAGGTGGCGGCGGCCACTGAGCAGGTCCGGTGGGCGGCCGCGCCGGCGATGACGTCCAGAGCATGGCTGGGGCGACGGTGCGGCAGCCGCAGGACCAGGCGAAGCCGAAGCCGAGACTGGACCAGGCGAAGCCGAAGCCGAGGCTGGACCAGGCGACGGCACGGGAGCCGGGGGTGACGGAGCCACAGCTTTAGGGCCAGCGGGCGCGGAAGCCCCTGGCTGGAGACAGGCCGGGCAAGCGGGCGCGGAAGCCCCTGGCTGGAGAGCGGCCGGGCCAGCGGGCGCGGAGGCCCTGGCTGGAGAGCGGCCGGGCCAGTGGGCGCGGAGGCCCCTGGCTGGAGAGCGGCCGGGCCAGCGGGTGTGGAGGCCCCTGGCTGAAGAGCCTGGGGCCTCCGTCAGACCCTGAAATAATCTGTTTGTTTGTTTATAACAGCAACCAAGAAAAGGGCAGAGCAAAAAAAGACAGGTGGTGGTCCTGCACCCCCTCGTCACACCCCGGCAGAGGAGCTGGCCCTAGGGTTGAATGCCACCAGACCCATTGTTGAGGGCATCCCTGGGGGCAGCTCTTCCTTAGATCAGCAGCCGGGGTGCAGTAGCAGCAGCACCTTCATAACTGGTAAATGAGCTCATAATTCTATTTGTACAATGTAAAATATTTGGTTGTTGCCTTAATTAAAATGCTTTTTGTACTTTGACATTTATTGACATTGTGGGGTTTTTGTGTGTAGTTTTACATAACACTCCATCACTTTTACCTGTTCCCATGCAAGGGGTGACTGAAGCATGCACAGTAAGTTGGGATATATATATATATATATATATATATATATCTTTTTTTAAATTATTTAGACCAATAGGCTGTACCACATCCCTTTGTAACACCATTTTGTTTCCATTGCACAGGACAGTGAAGCAACCCTGTCAGATGACTGTGGTTTGGAGGAAGTCCCTGTAAGTGCATGCATAATTTGGCCTGAATTTGTATCTACTTGTGTACTTCTATGTGTTTCTGACTGCAGTATGATTTGCAGGCAGAGAGGCCTGATACAGAGGTGGGCAGTCTTGTAATTAATTTTACTTCCTATATGACATGTATTGACCATTAAATGTTGTCTCTACAATTGAAACAGGGTGACATTCGTTTGCTCTATAAGAGAAGTCTCCAGCAAAAAATGGAGTATACTGAGCTAAAGAAACAAAAGCTTCTAGGTGAAATCGAACTTCAAGCTCTAATGAGGCAAAAAGTTCAACTAGAAATCGAGTTGCTTCAAAAGGAACTTCAGAGTGAGTAAAAATACACTTTCATACAGAGCACTATTGATGACCTTGCGTGATACAGTATATATGATTTTTTTCCTGGCAAATGATGACTGGCTTTTTTTTGATGAGACAGAAAAAGATGCTCAAATAAATTTCAATGAAAAATATGTTTTGTCATGTTTTTAATATTCGAAATTGTGTTGCACAATTCTGTCCCGTGCAGCTCTGCCACTAGGTTGGTCCAAGTGCACTGGCTGGAGGTCATCATCAGGCTGCACCTCCACCACAGGAGTCCTCTCCTTTCTGATGGTGGCAATGTTGTGCAGTACGGCACATGCAACAATAATGTCACATGCTCTGTCAGGTGCAACCCTCAGACTTTTCAGACACTGAAATCTTCCCTTTATTTGCCCAAAGGTCATTTCAATGCGTGCCCTTGTCCTGGCAAGAGCTGCATTGTAGCGGGTTTGTGGCCCAGGGTTTGGGTCAGGGAACGGTGTCATGAAGTACTGCCTGCATGCATAACCCCTGTCTCCAAGGAGAATCCCATCGTAGGCCCCTGTGTAATGGAGAAATGCTGTTATGTTAGGCCCAAAATAAGTATGAAATATCAAAATAAGTCTCTTTTTCTTACCACGCTCAAATAATGTGCATAACCCTGACTCTCTGAAAATTCTTGAGTCATGCACTGATCCGGGCCATTTAGCTTCCACATTTGTGATATGGCACATAGAGTCACACACCATCTAAGAGATTTAGATGCTGCGAATATTTTAGTAATACTAAAATATTAGTATTACTCACCTGCACATTTATACTGTGAACCCCCGTTCGATTGACAAAATCCCCTTCATTGGGGCATGGGGGGGCCTTGATCGCAATGTGTGTGCAGTCTATGGTACCAATCACATTAGGGAAGCCTGCGGACAATTGAGCTATAGTTACAGACATAGGTCATGATTGCATCACATTCATTATCGAATTTAATGTACCTGCAATAGAAAAAAAGCCCTGTTTGACAACCTGTGGTCTTAAGTGGCTTGGAAAAACCACAAACACACCCAGGAAATGCTTGAGTGCCAGGTATACTTTGCGAATGGAACGGCAGACAGCACTTTTGCCAATGTTCTCTGCGTCTCCAACAGCGTACAGAAACGTGCCACTCACAAAGTAACGCAAGGCAATGCACACAGTTTGTGCAGTTGTTAATGCCCGACTACGGTGAGTGGAACTCTTATCATAGGGATCCAACAAGTTGGTTAAGTAAATAATACCCTCACGGGAAAATAGATATCTCTCTATGAGCACACTGTCGCGCTGAGCTAAAGGATCCTGTCTTTCCCGCAATATACGCTGAATTCTGAAAACTCTCCTTATCAGTCTTGCACCTTCCGCAATGGGTTGCTCGTGTACAAACGGACAGGACATGGCTGCGACAGACTTCCCAAATCCACCTTCGCTTTTATAGCCGTGGTGTCTCATCTTGATTACACGAAGTAATTTACTATTACTACTCTAAAATATGAATTACATCTGAAATAATAAAATACATGAAATAGAATGATTAATAGTACATTTCCCTTTTTTTAGGAAATGACCTGTATGTATCTGTATGAAATCAATAAAAGAATCAAATACTGCATTATCTTTAGTTACATTGATAATATTTATTTATGGAAAAACAGTGGAAAAATATCGCTGTTGCTTTCGTATAAATGAAGCGGACATACCTGGAGTGGCCGCGATCTAATCCTGTTTACATAAAGTAAGCCTGCTCCCAAGCAGGTTTACGCTTACGGATCTGTTGCTATGGCAGCAAGTCCCGGATGAGCTTCGGAGAACCGAACGATCCAAGATCACGCGAAATCGTCAACAATCAAATCCAGCTAACTTACTTAGCGAGGTACGAAGAACGGACCCCTGATTCATCTCTCTGTTGTTGTGATGTCAAATATCAATGCCAACCTCGCTTCTCTTTTGTGATGTCAAATATCTATGCCAGACTCGCTTCTCTGTTGTGATGTCAAATATCAATGCCAACCTCGCTTCTCTGTTGTGATGTCAAATATCAATGCCAGACTCGCTTCTCTGCTGTGATGTCAAATATCAATGCCAGACTCGCTTCTCTGCTGTGATGTCAAATATCAATGCCAAACTCGCTTCTCTGCTGTGATGTCAAATATCAATGCCAAACTCGCTTCTCTGTTGTGATGTGAAATATCAATGCCAAACTCGCTTCTCTGCTGTGATGTCAAATATCAATGCCAAACTCGCTTCTCTGTTGTGATGTAAAATATCAATGCCAAACTCGCTTCTCTGCTGTGATGTCAAATATCAATGCCAAACTCGCTTCTCTGTTGTGATGTGAAATATCAATGCCAAACTCGCTTCTCTGCTGTGATGTGAAATATCAATGCCAGACTCGCTTCTCTGTTGTGATGTAAAATATCAATGCCAAACTCGCTTCTCTGCTGTGATGTGAAATATCAATGCCAGATTCGCTTCTCTGTTGTGATGTAAAATATCAATGCCAAACTCGCTTCTCTGCTGTGATGTCAAATATCAATGCCAAACTCGCTTCTCTGTTGTGATGTGAAATATCAATGCCAAACTCGCTTCTCTGCTGTGATGTGAAATATCAATGCCAGACTCGCTTCTCTGTTGTGATGTAAAATATCAATGCCAAATTGGCTTCTCTGCTGTGATGTCAAATATCAATGCCAAACTCGCTTCTCTGCTGTGATGTGAAATATCAATGCCAAACTCGCTTCTCTGTTGTGATGTGAAATATCAATGCCAGACTCGCTTCTCTGCTGTGATGTCAAATATCAACGCCCAAACCCCACGACCGACAAATAACACAGAACACGCAGCCAGTGACGCACCAAACACACACCACGTTTAGTGACCAATAAATCAAGCGCCACAGGTGGTGTAAATGACAGCTCAGGGATGTTTAATGATGTTGATTTTTTCTGTTCTTGTTCCTTTTTACCATGCCGGGTTTGTTGGTCCTTGTTTCCCTCTCCTGCTGAGTTCCTCCTGACGGAATTCATAAGCCAGTCAAAGATCTGCACGTCACAATGGACTGAGATGTCGACTTCCTCCCACCAAAAGAAAGAAAAAAGTAAAGTCGTCATGCAGCAGGAGAACAAAAAGTCATACTACAGCTACTGCACCCCTCTAATTTATTAGATTCTTTCAATCATGTGTTTCATAGGGGCCTCGGAACACTTCTGCACACTAAATGAGCTGTGCTGGAACTTACACCATCACGTAACACATAAAGGAAATCTCTTATTCATAAAAAGAAACAAATGTTTGCTTTGATTACTCCTTGAGAAACTGAATGTCACGGTCCTGGGTCGCTGGCTCAGTGTTTTTTGTTTTGTTTTATTAATCTTTGATTTCTTGATGTGTGATGTTACTTCTTAGGTTTTGGGTCTGTGTCCCCGCTGTTCTGTGTTGGTACTGTGCCTCTACAGAAATAGCATCATAATTTCATATTTTGTCAGCACTTCCTAGCAGTATGTAACTACACAATAAATGTCAGGGTTTGCGTGTTGAGATATGAATGGAGGACCCAAGATGCAGGCACTGCTGATGTGAGTGAGCTTTATTTATGGAGAGTGACATACAAACAAAGGCGAGGGAGGTGAGAAACAAAACTAGGAAAACCTAAACTGGGAAAGCTGAGAACCAAATAAGAAACCTGGACACGAGGGAATGGAGTTAAAACACGAAGGATGACAAGCAGGAAAAACAGCATGGAGGAACACAGACGGACCAGTAACGCACACAAGAGGACGAATGCTATAAATTAGTGATGGCCCGCTTGAAGCTGACGCTCCGGCGCGTGTGTCAAAAACACCAACACACCGCTTCAGAAGCACTCTGTCGATGTTTGATTCGTTTGGCCACAGTCACGTGATCAGTGACGTCCAATTGTGAATTCCACTCTGCAGAGTGGGCAATCATAATGAAGCAGTTCAGTTTTTTTGTAGATTCAAGCTGCTCTTCATATTTTTGACCACCAGATGTCACCACAGAGGACTGTCTTAAAAAGCTTCCAGTAATGAATTGTTTTTCAACACAAGCTTCAGAAAGCTTTGTTTGGCCATCACTACTATAAATACACACAGAGGGAAACGAGGAAACTGCACACAGGAGGGGGACACAGCTGAGCCTAATGAATCTGACGAGACGGGTCATTCATGTACTGTACATGATGCGGGTAGATGCTGTATGGGCTGCAGGAGAGACACAGATTTGTGCAGCTGAGGTTGTTTGGGGTGCCTGCGTGTTCGCCTGCTGGGCCTGAGCGAGCCTCTCCACATCTGTGGCCCGGCGGTCTCTTCTCTTGCTGAGGATCTTAACGTAGTTTGCTGGGACGAGCCGGTGGTCTCACCGTCCACGCTGGCCAGGAGCCAGCCACGCACACGGGGCTGTAGCTCTAAACACGAGGGAGATAGTTGTAAACATGGGGCACGCTCACACAAAAGAAGAGCCCTCATCTGTTATTTCTAAGATAAGGAAAACAAAAATAGCAGGTTTTGGGTCAAAGCACTCAGAATCAAATGTCCCGCAGCCAGTAAAAAGCTCATCACCTTTAGGAGCGAGGTTGAGCATCTCTCCAGCTTGCATAGAAAGCTCCTCCTGAGAAGCAGCTGTAAAGTCATATTCTCCTCTGGCCACCACGTGGTCGTCCTCCTCGCTCGCCCAGTTAGTGTCTAAACCAAGCAAGGAAACTGAATGAAAGACATTCATCATTTTAACTGGTCTTAACCAAAAACAAGTCCTTCTGATTTTCCTTACACTTGTAAAGTAACTAATGGCATATGGAGCTATGGTACCCAATTTATTTGCCACTGAGTTACACAAAGGCACATATGATGTCATACAAGCAGACTCATCTTTGCACGTGTACTGCAGCCCTGAACATTACCAGCTTCAGATTCTATTATCAAACTTTGCAACAGCAGCCTTAATTACTTTGAACTCAAAACAATTAGCACCTGCAGCCACTGTCCTGTGTTGAGTACACCTCTCAAAACAACTAAATGTACTCATATGAATATGTGAGTGCTTGCTGTTCCATCTCTTCAGCCTGCTGCACAAACCTACTGGGGGGACGTCCTCAAGGTGAGGTGTGTGTCTGTATCCTCCCAGGCTGTAGCCGCCACCGTAGCTGTAGCTGTAAGGCCTGTAGCCACCACAGATGGAGCTCGCATAGGGGCTGTAAGAGGGGAGAAGGAGCTGTTGGATGGACAGTAGGACTGCTGGACCTTATGAGGGGGCACCAGGGCCACCATCCATTCCTAGATGCTAGGATAAGTTAGTTATTCCCGGTCGCCATGTAATAGTTACAATTGTGTAATTTCTTTTCTACTTAACAGCACTTGAAATGCTTTATTTTGCACATGTATGTACACCTTACTTGAGTCAACGTCTTTGTCACTGAAGTGCACTAGTTGATACTATACCTCACCTTATATGCGGTAATGGCTAACACTTTTATCTCCTGTGGGCTCCAAGTGGTAAAGGGGATTGTGTACCAGTTTGATGCATTACAATGCTGGAGTGGAATTATTGTTTAATTGCCATCCAGAGTGGGGGTAGTGTTGCAGGAATTGCCGTCTTGTGTGTGGCTGGGTGCAGTAAGAAGTGTATGTGATGTGTGTGTGAGCATGCGCGTGAAGGAAACGCAGGGAGCGGAAGAGGAAAAAAAGAGAGAGAGAGTGTGTCCTGGGTAGAGAGGGCGACCGGGAGCAGCGTTCTAACGGGCTACAGCCTATGCAGTGTGTTTTCAAAGTGTGCAGTACTGTTATTAAAGCCTCATCTCTTCAGTACTCACCGGTGTCCCGGCTGATTTCTGTCTGCCTCACTACTCCACAAAAGTGAAGGGAGTTAACCCCAAAGGAGGACAAACTTTGGCCCTGGAGGAAGCATCTCCCCTCGCGTCTCCCGACCACGGTCAGGGGACTGACGGCGAGGAATGGTTAACACTGAGCTCCCACCGCCACTGAGCATATCTGCACAACCTTGAGGGATAAAAACTTTAAACTTTAAAGTCTGTTAAAATGCCTCCTACAAGAGCTGCAAAATCTGCATCCAACAAATCTCCTGAAGAGTCACAAGCGAAAGAGGGTATGTCGACGACCACAGCTACCACGCCAAGTACACCTGTGGACGCCGACGCGCTCGCTGCGGAAATATCAAAGACAGTCGTGGACAAAATATCTACTATGATGGAGAATAAATTCGATGAGCTCTCATTATCACTAAAAAATATATCAGCACAACTGGAATTAAATTCTCAACGGATCTCTGACACGGAGAATCGCATTTCAACTGCAGAAGACTCCCTGTCAGGTATGGAAACTAGACTGGCTGATATGGAGACTAAAGTGAATATTCTTACAGAAAAATGTCTAGACTTGGAGGGCCGGAGCCAAAGAGACAACATTGTAATTCTGAACTTAAAGGAAGGCACTGAAGGTCGTGAACCGGTGAAATTCCTCGAAGGCTGGCTACCGACTTTGCTGAGTATTCAAATTAAACAGGGGAAAATCAAAATCGACAGAGCCCATCGGTCCATTGGATTATCGAGACCTAATCACCCTCGTGCAATGATTATTAAGGATTATGATCCTCACTGCAGCTAAAGATAATGGCCCCCTGACTTATGATGGACAGATCATTCATATTCGACAAGATTTGGCAACAGGAGTAAAAGAGATGCGACGTGCGTTTAACGGAGTGTGCCAAAAACTTGTCCAGAAAAATATGCGCTTTTATATGCGCTATCCTGCTACACTAAACTTTTCCCACGGAGGGAAAAATTACTCCTTCCGTAAATCTGAAGATGCTCTTGCTCTTTTGGACAATTTGAGTTAAATTGAAGTACACCGACAGCAATTGATTGAATATGTTATAACAAAAAAAAAAGAAAGCTGAGCTGATATGACTGATCTTAAAATAATTTCTTTAAGGGCTGAATAATGTTGTTAAATGAAAAAAAACTCTTTCATTTTTGAAGAAGGAAAAAACACAAATTGCCTTAGTTTCAGAAAGTCATTTAAATGATTTGGAACACTCAAAACTAAAAAGAAATTGGGTTGGCCAAGCTTTTTACTCATCCTATAATACAAAAAGTAGAGGAGTAGCCATCCTTATCCATCGTAATTTGCCTCTAACCATAAAAAGTCATAAAAGATAAGGAAGGACGCTACATTCTTATATCTGGTTTCTTATTTAGAGAATCTATTTTTATAGGATGTGTTTATGGTCCAAATTCAGAAGATGTCTCTTTTTTTCCCAATCTCTTAACCCATGTTTCAGCCATAGCTTCCCCATATTTGGTTTTGGGAGGTGATTTTAATTGTGTTCCTGATCCTAGGGTTGATAAATCTCCACCAGGGGGTGAATTGTCCCCAAAAAGCATTAGATTGAAAGAGTTTTGTTCTGATCTAGAAATTTTTGATTCCTGGTGAGTAGCTCACCCCACAGATAGGGATTTCACTTTTTTTTCTTGCCCCCATCAGAGTTTCTCAAGAATAGATTTGCTCCTGTCATCCAGGACGGTCTTGGATAGGATGGAAGAGTGCTCAATAAGGTCTTGTGTCATGGTCCTGGGTCCTTTTGACCCAGCGTTTTGTGTTTTCTATTAGTGTGATTATTGGTTCTGTTCTTCCTCTGTTTAGTGTTTACTCTGTTCTTCCCGTGTGTTCCTGTATCTAGTCCACGTTTCTTAGTTTGTGTCCTTTCATGTGTTTTCTTAGCTCTGCCCAGTTTAGGTTTTCCAGTTTCATGTTCACACACCATTGCTGTTTGTACCCACTCCTGTAAATAAACACTCACCTGCACCAGAGCTGCCGGCTTTTGGGTCCTTTCTACAAACCCCACACGTCTGCCACAACCGGACGTGACATCTTGTCCATTATCTGATCATTCAGTAGTAAGCATAAATATTCACCCACCTTATTTTGAGCCACATTCCCGCCGATGGAGGATCAATCCTTATTTATTGAGTATATGACTAAAGAGTGGAATGTTTTTATGACCACTAACAAAACGGAAGATGTAAGCCCATCTTTATTGTGGGAAACTGCTAAAGCCTATCTTAGGGGTAGTATTATCTCATACACCACAGCGCAGAAAGAGGCTTCAATGAAAGAACAACTCGATTTAGAGCACATAATACAAAAACTAGAAGTGCAGTTCAATCTCCAGGTCCAAAACTATACTTAAGAAGTTAGAAGCAGCCCGCTCAGCTTTAAATCAATTACTGACTAAAAGAGCAAAGGCAGCAATTTTAAGATAAGATAAGATGAGATAAAACTTTCTTAATCCCTCGGGTGGGTTCCTCTGGGAAATTCGGTTTCCAAAAGCACAGCACCGACAGAAGTTACAGAGTTACAGAATATTATATATATATATATATATATATATATATATATATATATATATATATATATATATATATAGACACATATATAAATACAAAGACATATATAGATAAAATATACAAAGGGGATAAATAGAATAAATAGGAATAAATATAAAAATACAAGTGAATTGCACATTTCAAGTATGGAGTCTATTGCACCGTTGACTGTTAACAAAAAGTATTGCACAAAAGGTAATTGCACAGTGAAGTGAAGAGGCACTACAGCTTAGTTGTTCCCCCCTCCTTTGTCCCCCTGTCTCCCCTCCCTCTCCCCTCCAGAGAGGAGTTAAACAGTCTGATGGCGTGTGGGACAAAGGAGTTTTTAAGTCTGTTGGTTCTTGTCTTTGGGAGAAGCAACCTGTCACTGAACAGACTCGTCTGGTTGTTTATGGCCGTGTGCAGAGGATGCCCAGCATTGTCCCTAATGTCCAGCAGTTTCTTTAGTGTCCTTTTCTCTGCCACTAACACCAGAGTGTCCAGCTTCATGCCGACCACAGAGCTAGCCTTCCTGATCAATTTTTCCAGCCTGGATGAGTCCTTCTTTGCTGTGCTGCTCCCCCAGCACACCACTGCATAGAAAAGTACTCCAGCAACCACCGACTGGTAAAACATCCTCAGGAGCTTCCTGCAGATGTTGAAAGACCTCAGCCTCCTGAGGAAGTACAGTCGGCTTTGGGCTTTTTTGTACAGGTGATCTGTGTTGCATGACCAGTCCAGTTTGTTGTCCACCCACAGCCCGAGGTACTTGTACTTGTTGACCACCTCCACCTCCTCCTCCTCTATCTGAACCGGCAGTGGACCTGCTCTGGACCTCCCAAAGTCCACAACCAGTTCCTTGGCTAGAGAACCCTCCGGAGGAGCTTCGCCACACCGTGGAAAGCCGGCTACAACGGTTCTTTTCTGGCCTGCCATGGCTTCTGAAGTCGCTTCCTCCGACCATGCAGGCATTTCTCCGGCACACACCTCACCTTCTCTCAGCCACTCCTGCCTCGTTGCCCGACTCACCGGATGTGATCTTGCCCGGCCCGTCGGAGCCGTCTGTGGGGAGGAAACGCCGATCGCGCCGCCGGTCCACAGCCAGTTCCTTAGTCTTTGAGGTGTTTAGTTGCAGGTGGTTTGTGTGACTCCATGCGACAAAGTTCCTCACCAGACTTCTATACTCCTCTTCCTGGTCATCCCAGATACACCCCATGATGGCTGTGTCGTCTGCAAACTTCTGAATGTGGCATAATTCAGAGTTGTAGCAGAAGTCAGAGGTGTACAGGGTGAAGAGAAGAGGGGACAGCACAGTTCCCTGTGGTGCTCCTGTGCTGCTGTCCACAGTGTCCGACGTGATGTCCTTCAGCCTGATGTACTGTGGCCTGTCAGTGAGGTAGTCGGAGAGCCAAGCGACCAGGCAGGGGTCCACCTGCATCCTGTTCAGTTTTTCCTGAAGCAGACAGGGCTGGATTGTATTAAAGGCACTGGAAAAGTCAAGAAACAGGATCCTGACCGTGCCTTTTCCCCCATCCAGGTGTGAGTGGGCTCTATGCAGGAGGTACAGGATGGCATACTCCACTCTGACACCCGCCTTGTAGGCAAACTGTAGTGGGTCCTGGGCATGTTGTACCTGTGGTCGGAGGAGGTTGAGGAAGAGCCGCTCTAGAGTCTTCATAAGATGTGACGTCAGTGCCACCGGTCGGAAGTCATTCAGCTCATTGGGCCGGTTCCTTTTGGGGACCGGGACGATGCAGGATGTCTTCCATAGGGCAGGCACTCTCCCCAGTCGCAGACTGAGATTGAAGACTCGTTGTAGCGGCTCCTAGGATCCTAGGACACACCTTGTCTGGACCTGCTGCCTTTCTGGGGCGAAGCTTCCTCCGTTGTCTCCTGACCTGATCCACTGTGACACTGGGAGATGATTGGAACCTCTGAAACCACTCAGCAAGTAAAAAAAGACAATCAAAGATTGCATTAAAACACAGTTTGGTTCATAATAAATCCTATCAGGTATACAACAGTATCAGTGAACAATATATCAGCTTTCACGTTAAGATAACTACAAAAATCATAAAATCCTATTACAGTTTATGTTATATAATTTATTACGTAAATCTGAAATTTACCACTAACACTCATGACTTAATCATAACATAATTATTTTAACTTTCACTGACTTACACTAAAGTAAGTGCTCATTTTTCAGGTTAAGGTCCTTTTCTCAGTAGTCATGAAAATATCATTATAGAGTTAAGTCATTATTTTTTAACCCAAGTTAAATGCTATAAGTGAGGAATTTAACTGATGAATGACATATGGGAAACCATAGTTTGCTATCACAGACAAATATGACTTATATATGTTCTGTATTAAGGACATTTTAAAAACTTTTAGCTGAAAGTTCTTATTTCTAATTTTCTCATGCCATTTCTAAACATCACTTTAGCCCTAGTTCTATCAAGTAAATCTAACTCCCGAATGTCTGATGACCTGAGTTAAGGTGTGACAATGGTTCTTTGTTAATCATGGTTTGGTCGTTGGCCAGCTATTATCTAGACCATTGAAATTTGGTGTAAAAGAAGGAGGAGTTGGGTGGAAGAGGCAACACCCAGCAGTTAAGAGTACCCTATAAGTATATCACCACATCCACTGCAAAAGGGAAACCAAATGGCAGATGCTACAAACCATGGTCAACTTCATCGGTAAATAAGCATGTTCTTTACATATCTGTTATTGACCCATTGGTTTTATGTTCTATGATTGTTATTACCGCATTGTCTTATTTAGTTCTGTTTATAATTATCCTTTGATGGAAGTAATCCAAAGTATACTTATCATAAGAACAGTAACTTTGGTTTTTTTGTGTTTTAATGAAGAAAGTACTTCTGTTAAGGTACTTGATCATGTTAGGTGTCTATTTATAGTTCTATCGGGTCACATGATGATATAAACTTCTGAATTGGTCACCAAGATCACAGCAACATCAGCACTTAAGTGAATTCTGAAAGCATCAAGTGCTAATTGTTGTTGTAATGCTGTTGTCCACAACAAACCATGAACTGACTGAAAACAGTAGGATTAGGTTGATTTCTGAAAGAGTAAGTGTGTATGTAAATGATTTGCTAAACTATATTCCTAGCCCATAATGTTGAATTGTGACTCGAGATACAATTAAGCTTTATTTATTTATTTATTTAAAGAAAAGGTTGATTTGTTTTCCACAAAAAAATCACAGATCACACTTCTTTAATTAAAGTGCTTTGCTAAATTAAGTCACCAACATCACAACAACATAAGCACTTATTTGAATTCTGAATATAGTAAGTGCTCATTGTTGTTGTGTTGTTGATGTCTTCTACAGCCAACAATCACTGTAAAATTACCTTTGCATTATGAATTGTAGCTCGTTTTGATATATACATTATTATTATAATATTATTATATATTATTATTATACATACATACATACATACATATATACATCATATACATTTCATATTTGGGGAAGTCTTTATTTTGAATAGTTCAGGCAATCATTAATTTATGTGTTAATAAGATGCCTCTGATTGAAATTGCACGAAACCTTCAAGAGCTACTGGAGACAAAAGAGGAAACCAAAATACAATGGGCCGCTACAACAGTTGTTAGCCAACTATTGGTTTCATGATTAAATCTCGTTAACTTAAATGTGGGTGGGACTGAAAGAGGAGTCTTGAGTTCATATAAAAGGAGACTCATGTTCAAACATCTTTCATGGATTTGGAAACACAGACAACACAGGATATTCCAAAAGAGCTTCCGGACTCACTGGTAAGTAAGAGCATTCATTACAAGTCTGTATTATTGGTCCAACTCATGCAAGAACTTGTCTCTTGAATTCAGTAACTGCATCTGCTTGGACCAGTTGTACACAACAACTGCTACAAATTCTACGTCACCCTCCATGTTACGTCTATCAAATTGAGTTCTATGTTTCATATCAAGATCACTTTGAATGGAGACACTGATGGTGGTTGCATTCCTAAGTGCACCCACTCAAAGTGACCTTGCATATGAGTTTACAGCAATTAGACACTTTGAAGCAAACTTTAGTTAACATGGTTCACTTACAGAACATCTCAAATAGAGACCTCTCAAATGGAAAAACTTGTGGTTTTCCTTTTGCCTTCGTGCTCCTATTTGGGGAAGTCTTTATTTTAAATAGTTCAGGGAATCGTTGATTTATGTGTTAATAAGATGCCTCTGCTTGAAACCGCACGAAACCTTCAACACCTACTGGAGACAAAATATGACAACAAAATACAATGGGGTGCTACGACAGAAGTTATCCATCCATTAGTTTCATGATTGAATCTCGTTAATTTAAATGTGGGTGGGACTGCAAGAGGAGTTTTGAGTTCATATAAAAGGAGACTCAAGTCTAGGTAATCCTCATGGATTTGGAAACACAGACAACACATGATATTCCAAAAGATCTTCCGGACTCACTGGTAAGGAAGAGCGTTCATTACAAGTCTGTATTGTTGGTTCAACTCATGCAAGAACTTGACTCTTGAATTCAGTAAGTTGTACACAACAACTGCTACAAATTCTACCTGACCCTTCATGTTATGTCTATCAAATTGAGTTCTATGTTTCATATCAAGATCACTTTGAATGGAGAAACTGATGGTGGTTGTATTCCTAAGTGCACCCACTCAAAGTGACCTTCCAAATGAGTTTTCAACAATTAGACACTTTGAAGCAAACTTTAGATTATACGTTTCACTTAAAGAACATTTCAAGTAGAGACCCCTCAAATGGAAAAACTTGTGGTTTTCGTCTTTACTTAGTGCTCGTATTTGGGGAATTCTTTCTTTTGAGTAGTTCAGGGAATCGTTGATTTATGTGTTAATAAGATGCCTCTGATTGAAACCGCACGAAACTTTCAACATCTACTGGAGACAAAAGAGGAAACCAAAATACAATGGGCCGCTACTACAGTTGTTAGCAAACCATTAGTCTCATGACTGAATGTCATTGACTTAAATGTGGGTGGGACCACAAGAGGAGTCTTGAGTTCATATAAAAGGAGACTCATGTCCAGGTATCCCTCATGTATTTGGAAACACAGACAACACAGAATATTCCAAAAGAACTTCAGGACTCACTGGTAAGTAAGAGCATTCATTACAAGTCTGTATTATTGGTTCAACTCATGCAAGAACTTGTCTCTTGAATTCAGTAAGTGCATCTGCTTGGACCAGTTGTACACAACAACTGATACAAATTCTAGCTGACCCTCCATGTTACGTCTATCAAATTGAGTTCTATGTTTCATATCAAGATCACTTTGAATGGAGACACTGATGGTGGTTGTATTCCTAAGTGCACCCACTCAAAGTGACCTTGCATATGAGTTTACAGCAATTAGACACTTTGAAGCAAACTTTAGTTAACATGGTTCACTTACAGAACATCTCAAATAGAGACCTCTCAAATGGAAACACTTGTGGTTTTCCTTTTGCCTTCGTGCTCCTATTTGGGGAAGTCTTTATTTTAAATAGTTCAGGGAATCGTTGATTTATGTGTTAATAAGAGGCCTCTGATTGAAGCCGCACAAAACCTTCAACAGTTACTGGAGACAAAAGAGGAAACCAAAATACAATGGGCCACTACTACAGTCGTTAGCCAACCATTGGTTTCATGACTGAATGTCATTGATTTAAATGTGGGTGGGACTGTGATAGAGATATTCTTTATCAAGCAATCAGGTATAATGAAAAAACACTCAGACACTTGTAACAGTTCAACGTGCACGGGTGAGAGCTCAAGGGAGACTCACACCCCTGCAGCAGCTCTCTGCCTTTATTTATACACAGCATGAAACATACAAGAAAGGAAGTAACATTCTCTAGTCAAACAGGCAGGTGTGACTTCTCGGAACTTATGTTCAAAAAAGGTCATGTTCTTAAAAGGTCGTTTCTTACTCTTGGGTGGCGGTTTCCTGTTAAAGTTAGATAATGTGAAAGCAAACAAGTCTTTTTAAGGCAAGGTGCAGACAGTTAGTTGTGCAGCTGGTTGAGTGCAAACAGAAATATGAACACTTTTAGCTTTAGTATATCAGCAATAATGATTAATAAAATGTCTTAATAATAAAAATCTCCTGACATTCCCTCCTGTTGTTCAAATTTCTGTAATAACAGCATTGCTATTGGTTCAATTCATAACCTCTTGCCTAAACATTTTCGGTCAGAACGTCATTGAGCAATCCTGGGTTCAATTAGACTACGACATCACTATATGAGTCATTTTCCAAAACATCTTCCATTTGAGGCAGTGTTACATAAGCGTTGATAGAGGTCATTACCATGTTTGATACCATTTTCTTCAGACAGGGTATTACACATGTTGTGAAAACACATAAAAGTAAAAGTAAAATTCCAACAAAAACAAGTCCTTTAATCAGTAGGGACTTCCAAGAACCACTTAGCAACCATGTGAGCCAATCTTCAGTGCTTGTGACATAGTCTTGTTGCTGAGCGTCCTTAATCTTTCTCAAAGCGTTCAGAGCGTCGGTCATGTTTTGTGAATGCACATTGTCTGGGATGTATGTACAGCATGTGGTGTTAAACAATACACACAAACCTCCTTTTTCAGCTAAAATCATGTCCAGTGCGACTCTGTGTTGCATCACTACAATGCGTATTGCGTCGATTTCTTCATTTTGTGCCTTGTTGATCTTTACTGAGGCATTTAGGAACAATCCAAATCGGTAGTCAAGTGTCTCAATCCTGAGCATGTTTTTTCCAGTTCCCACCCAAGGGAACAGGGAGTGGAGAACTTTTTGACCGGTGGTCCATAATTTGAAGTTCTTAGGCACATCTGATCCATAAATTGAGTCATGTGGCAACACTTCAGCGACTTCACGCTTTGCTCTTGATGTGCGTGCGTGTGTCTCTGCTGTGATCTTGAAGGTGTGGTCTGAAATTAGCACTGGTGCACACAGACCGGTAGAGTTTGGTGGGAGCATGAAGTAGGTTTTAGGCCCGCAGGCCCAAGCGGCTCCCTGGACCCAGAAAGTTCCATTTTTGAAGGTGAGTGTTCCTGTGGATTGGGTCATGTCAAAGGTTTGTGTGCAGTTAAGGTTCCGTCCGACCTTTCTGCTTCCGTCCGAGAAGTCAAAACATATTGGGTGCTGTATGTCAGGTGGCAGAACTATGGCGAATGATCTGCTTTTGGTGTTGCTGGCGTTTACGTTTACCCAATGTTCTTCGTCACAGGCGTAGTTCCAGTTTGTCAGATTGTAGGCACAAGGGGTTGTCTGTTTGAATACGACCCTTTACTGTGAGATTGGTTTCATGACACGTTTAACGTCTGTGTCATTACACCATGGAATTTGGTCTTTCTTCTTTGTGCTTTGACCTTTTAGAGCCAGTCCTGTTGTCATCAAATCTCTGCGTGAACAGTTGCCAGTTATCGCTTTGTTGAATATGCACATCGCTTCGTCGAGTTCAGGTGCCATTCCATATATTGTTGCGTGTATGGCCGTTGTTGACATGTGTGAACACACATAGCACTCCGTGCTGTTGTCGGAGCGGGTTCTGTCGTACACATACCTATACCACGCGTTGTTCATCCATGGGTGGTTGTGGTGTTGGTTCAGGTCGTGCAGGTGCGAGTTGTCATGTGTCCATCTTTTTTCCAGATTTCTTTTGTAGCTGCCTTGCAGTGTGAATATTGCAAAGAGAGCCACCAATGATAGGAGGATCGCTGATAGCAGGAACAGTGTCTTCATGGTGACCAAGCACACTAAAACCTCAGGTGCGTAGACTAGGGCGAGAAGAACAAGGGCGGGCTTTTTGCCCAATCGGCCCTCTCTCCACCACTAGAGCACCGGTGAGATTCTAGGGAGCTGGCGTCTTAGCCTGATACGTCCTGTACCTTTTTACAGTGGCTTTGGTGGATCCACGAGGGTCTCTCTGCTATTTTGCAGGCGGTAGGTGTGGTAAGAAGGACTTGGTACGGGCCTTCCCACCTGGGAGAGCTCCAATTTTTCCTTTGGAGCACCTTGATCAGGATCCAATCACCTGGTTTTAACCTGCAAGACACTGGAGATACATCACTTGGCAGTTGGCTATTCAACAGAATGTCTTTGTTTTCAAGCAGTTTAGTCATCCATTCAGCTAAGGTGGTTTCCCTTACTGATTTGTCTATTGGCTCGCTTGTGATCGGCAGTGGGAACGGTCTGCCATGAATGATTTCAAAAGGTGTGATTTTTTGAGAACCTTGTGTCAGTCTCATCCACATTTTTACTAGGCCTACACACTCAGGCCATGGCCTTCCTGTTTCTTCCATGCATTTTCTTAATCTTTGTTTTATTGTACCGTTAGTTCTTTCCACTAGTCCGGCACTTTGTGGATGGTATGCACAGTGATGTTTGATGCTAAATCCTAAAGCTTCAGAGACTTTTCTGATTATGTCATTGACAAAATGTGTTCCATTGTCTGACCTTATCAGACTGGGAATGCCGTATGTGGGGATGAAATGATTGCATAAGCATTTTGCTACTGAAATTGCATCTGCTCTTTTTACTGGATAGATTTCTGGCCATTTTTTAAATACATCTATAATTACTAGAGCGTATCTGGAATTTTGGCATTCATCCAGTTCGATAAAATCCATGTGGATTGTATGGAATGGGTGAGGTGGTGTGGGAAAATGACCTCTTTTTGGTCTGAGATTTCCCTGTGCATTGTGTTTTTGGCAAATCATGAATGTTCTGATAAATTCTTTTGCTGAATTTTCGAAATTTTGAGTGTAGAAGTGTTTAGAGAGAA
Organism: Neolamprologus multifasciatus; assembly: GCF_963576455.1. NCBI lineage: Eukaryota > Metazoa > Chordata > Actinopteri > Cichliformes > Cichlidae > Neolamprologus > Neolamprologus multifasciatus. The sequence goes on along the minus strand of NW_028181976.1, from coordinate 73,910 downwards.
TATCCAACATTCCCCCCTGTGACACATGTGTTAAACCATGTGTCACTAATGCTGCTGTCTTGTGTAGAGATTTTGGCAATATTGGTTTGCCATTACAGGTCATTAAGTCATTTTTCAGTTGTGCACCACATTTTAACCACTTCTTCTGTTCTGCAGTGGGTGCGGCTTTCTGTTCATCTTTGAGTACATCAAGTGGTATTAACTCTGTGGTTTCAGACATTAAGGTTTCTATTGGCTGATGTGCTGCCTTTTTTGCAGCTATGTCTGCAAAGTTGTTACCTTTAGTAATTTCAGAGTCATCTTTTTGGTGTGCAGCACATTTACATAATGCCAGCTGTTTTGGCAGTGTTATCACTTCCAATAGTTGCTTTAAAAGATTTCCGTGTTGCACAGGGTTACCGGTAGAAGTAACCATACCTCTGTTTTGCCAGATTTTTGCAAAAGGATGTACTGCTGCAAAAACATACTGACTGTCGGTGTGTATGTTGATGCTTTTTCCTTCATTCAGCTGACAGGCACGTATTACAGCAGTAAGTTCTGCGCTCTGTGCAGAGTTTGAGGAAGTTAAAGGTTGCGCTTCTAATACTGTATCTACTGTGGTTACTGCATAACCAACACAGTTTCGACCTAGGCTATTTTTTGATGCTGAGCCATCTACAAAAATGTCAGTGAAACTGGGTTGGGGTGTGCTGTAAATGTCAGCTCGTGGTTTCGTTTCCTCATCTAATTTTTGCATGCAACAGTGTTTTTCTCCGTCTGCTGAAGTGGGGAGAAGTGTGCTTGGGTTTAGCTGTCCACACTTCTCAATTGTAATGTGTGACTGTGATAGCAGAATGCCTACATATGAGAGCTGTCTTGCATGTGTGAGATAAGACAAGTTTGCTTGCAGTAAGATGGAGGTCACAGCATGGGGAACTTTGACAACTAATGTGTGTCCTAGAACAATGTCAGGGGACTTTTTAACTGCTTCTGCTGCGGCTGCGCAGGCTTGTATGCAGGTTGGTAAGCCTGAAGCAACTGAGTCTAATTTACATGAGTAAAAGGCGAGTGGCCGTTGTTTTTCCCCGAAAGCCTGAGTGAGTATGGCCTTCATATAGCCTGCTCCTCCGTCTACATGCAAATAAAATGGTTTGTCATAGTCTGGCAAAGCTAGGACTGTGCGTGTTTGTAGGGCAAGTTTCAAATCATTAAATGCTTTTTCTGCCTCAGGTGTCCATTCTATTTCATCTTTCAGTTTTAGATTTTTTCCATAAATTAAGTTTTGCAAAGGTTGAGCTAACAGAGCATATTCAGGTATCCAGCATCTGCAAAAGTTGCAGAGACCTAAATAACTCATCATTTGTTGTTTTGTGAGCGGTTTTGGAGCATTCTGTACTGCTAGTTTTCTGCTGTCTAACAGTGTTCTCCCTTCCCCTGTGAGCTTGTGTCCAAGGTATGTGACCTCTGAGCTCCATAGTTGTAATTTGTGCTGTGAGACTTTGTGGCCCTGCTCAGCTAAATGTTGTAATACTGTCATTGTGTTCGCTTTGCAGTCTGCCTGTGTGTTTCCCGTGATCAGTATGTCATCTACATACAGGAGAAACTGTCCTGGGGCAGGGAGAGTGCAAAGTGACATAGATTTCCTTAAAGCTTCTGCATACAGAGTGGGGCTGTTCTGGAAACCCTGAGGTAACCTTGTATATGTGTACTTCTGATTATCAAAGGTGAAACCGAACAGAGCCTGTGAGTCAGAATGTAGCGGTACAGAGAAGAATGCATTTGATAGATCTATAACCGAAAACCATTGCTCTTTTGGTGTTACTTGATTTAGGATTGTGTGTGGATTTGCTACCACAGGTGGGATTTGTTCTGTTACGTCATTTATTGCTCTGAGGTCATGTACTAGGCGATACTTTCCTGTGTTTGCTTTTTTCACTGGAAAGATTGGAGTGTTACAGGTCACTTCGGTTGTTTTTACTAAAATGCCTGCCTTCTCCATATCTGCAATTACTGGCCTGATACCTGCCTTTGCTTCTGCTGTTAAGGGGTATTGTGGTTTGACTGGCCTGTAGGTTGTGGTGGTTTTTACTACAACGGGATCTGCTCCTTTAACTAATCCTACATCTGTCGATCCTGTGGACCACAGTGTTGTGGGCAGTTGTTGTAGTTCAGGGTGTAACTCTAATGAGAGTGCATGTCAGTTCTCACTATCTTCCTGCACGTGTACATCAGTGCTGTCAATCATGTGGGTGGCTGGGTGGGTAGTCAGTACCCACCCTAATGTGTATCTCATGCATCCTGTTCTGCGACCTTGCAGCCATCCCTCATGTGTTTCTTCAGTTTTTTCATATCTGTCCCTTTCAACTTGAGCGAGAACACGGCCTAAATCTTTCCACTTAGTGCTGTCATTGTGTGCTACTGATACATGTGGTTTTGGCATCCTGTTCACTCGTTGCACTATTTCTGGCTGAAGTACAGAACAGACTGCATTACCACTTTGAGTGACATATAGGTGCTGCAATATGAGCATTTGTGGGCCTAGTTTATGCACCTGTAAGTCATACATGGGATCATGACCTGGGCTTTGTTTGAACCTCAGTGTGTTGTGATACTCTGTGTAGCCCTGCCGTGTCGAGTGGGTTGGCAGATATCGATTTGCTATGTGTAGTGAGGGCAGGTCTAATGTCCAGTAGTAGTGGGGCTCTCCCTGTCCTTCACATACATTAATCTGACAGTCAGTGAGGTTTTGCTCTTCATTCAACATTAGCTTAGCATACATGCCTTCTGGCCCTGGCAATACACCTATTTGCAGTTTTCCTAAGGAGTCTCTCCCTAGAAGGTTAACTGGGCAGGATGGGTCATATATACATTGATTTTTGCAGCTGCGTCCACTGTCTGTATGTACTAACAGTAGGCTCTCTGTTAAAGACTTAATGCTGGTGTGCCCTGATGCTGATTTCACTATCATGGTGTCACTGGAGTATTTCAGATTCGGTGGTTTTTGATTTAACACCGTTTTGCATGCTCCGGTGTCGCACAGCATATTCATGGGTTGGCTGTTTACATGAATAATTACTGTGGGTTTATGTTCAGAGCCTAAAAGTAATTGTTGTATGTTATAGATTTCAGTTTCATCCTCAGTGTTTTGTTCAGCTTCAGTATTTTGCTCTAGTCACATACTTTCTCTGTCACTATGATTCTCTTTTTTGTTTCTGCAGTCTCGTGCAAAATGTCCTTCTTTTCCGCAATTATAACAACGGTTGTTTCTTTCATTTCTTTGCTTCCTGTTACCTTTGTAACCTCCGCTTTTCTGTCCCTTTCCTCTGTGTTGATTTTGTCTCTGTCCTCTGTATCCACCAGAAAATGCTATGACACCTGTGTCGGGATCTACAGTGAAAACACCTCCTTTTTCCTTCTTTTTTAGCACTCTAGTTGCGTGCTCTGCATATTGTAGGGCGTCTGCTAGATTTCCTGTGTTTATTGTCACCCAGTGCTTTTCGACATGGGCTCTGACTGCGGGACGGAGACCATTTAGAAATGCATTTTTTAACTGCTGTTGGTAAGGTCTTTCTGGGCGGTCTTCATAATCTAAGCCTGAATGTTGTCGGAAAACCGGGCGTAGCCGATCGAGGAAGTCTGATGCTGTTTCGGCTTCCTTTTGTTTTACTTCTCCTATTTTGGAATAATCTGCTCTGGGGGCTAAACGAACCCTAATTCGGTCATATAAGTCTGTCAAAGTGTTCACTAAATCTAGGGAATCTGGGCCAAGAGGTCTTCCTTGGTCATCTGCACCTGTAAAACCGTCTTTCACTGTCCCCATTCTCAATCCTAACAGGTCTTGTACTACTTGAAGCATTTCATGACCGTTCAGGCCCCATTGAGTTCTAATTAGCTCCACTGCGTCTCTCCACTGTTGGAAGCCTTCATTTAGAGGTGGAACATCCTTTTCTACATTTTGTCTGTCAGCTTGGGTCCATGGTCTAAAAGCATACACAAATGGGTTTATATCTCTTTCTTCGTTCTCACCACCTATCAACTGTCCATATCTGGGATTAGGTGCAGCTACCATTGGAAAAATTCTGGAGGGTCCTGGAGGATCTACAATACCTCCCATGTCCCTGCCTGACGGGTCTTTCCCTATGTCTTCCTGTGGGTTTGTTGTCATACAGTTTAATGCACTTCGGGCTTGGGCATAAGGATTAGGATTAGGTCGACTAGTGAAGGGATTTTTTTGATTGTGGCTCTGGTGCTGACGGTGTTGATACATAAAGTGGCGGCTGTAGGCTTTGTAATGTTGTTTCCTTTTTCTTTTGTCTTTTTTGTCTATTTTCACTACGTCTGTCTTCCTCCGCTTTCCATGCTTTGAAATATTTTAACTCTTGAGTACGTTTAGCTTTCTTTTTAGGACTTTTTACATTGTTTAATTCTGCTTGGAGGGTCTCTTTTAAAGTTGTCACTGCAGAGGGATTACATTTTCCCTCCCACGCAGGGCATTTAAACTTTTTTGGATTCCTCCATCTGTTTGCACTAATTTGTCTGGCGCCTGGACATTTTTTCTCTAACCACTGCTCGTCAGCAGTGAGTTTTGTTGATTTATTACCCATTTTCACTAATTTGTTTTAAATGTTTTATGTTTAGGTACCTTGAAAATTACAGCTTTTTAACTTTTACACACACAAACAGCCATGGTGCTTTCTCTGGCACGAGGGATGAGGGAGGTTATTAACACAGCCTTCTACTTTCAAGATACCCTTGAAAGCGGTGTTAATTTTATGTGATGAAGCACAACCTTTTCCTCGTCCCACCAGTACGTGAGCAACCAGTCGGCAAACAATACGGTGGAATAGTTCAGCCTCCCTATTGTGCTGTAAATGTAACTTATTCCACCAACAAAACAATAAAACAGAAATATTTCGCGCGTTTAAAGGTTTTTATTATGACACTTTCCCTCTAAAATAGCTGCCAACCCTCTTTCAGGCGAGCATTTACATTTAGAGTTTCCTATAATAGCTACCAGTCCTCTCTTAGGACGAGCGTTTACTTGTAGGAATTTCCTATAATAGCTACCAGTCCTCTCTTAGGACGAGCGTTTACATGTAGGAACAGCGTCAACTCTTATTCGATTTTTCGCAAGATGTGGGTGAGTGTTAAATATTCACCTGATTTATTTCGTGGTTGTTTAGGTCTGCTCTATCAACCCCCAACGTCGTGGACCACTTTATAAGAACGCTTGCCAGAACCCGAATTATAGCGTTTCTGGGCTTTTTCCTCTGCCTGGAGAGGAGCTGTCGACAGACTTCAGCGCGGGCTTCTCACGACGTCAGGACTTGATGAAGGTTTCCTATTGGAGCATGAAAAAAAAAAAATCAATGTCCACTCCGGCTCGGAGGACCATTAAAAATGATAGAGATATTCTTTATCAAGCAATCAGGTATAATGAAATAACACTCAGACACTTGTAACAGTTCAACGTGCACGGGTGAGAGCTCAAGGGAGACTCACACCCCTGCAGCAGCTCTCTGCCTTTATTTATACACAGCATGAAACATACAAGAAAGGAAGTAACATTCTCTAGTCAAACAGGCAGGTGTGACTTCTCGGAACTTATGTTCAAAAAAGGTCATGTTCTTAAAAGGTCGTTTCTTACTCTTGGGTGGCGGTTTCCTGTTAAAGTTAGATAATGTGAAAGCAAACAAGTCTTTTTAAGGCAAGGTGCAGACAGTTAGTTGTGCAGCTGGTTGAGTGCAAACAGAAATATGAACACTTTTAGCTTTAGTATATCAGCAATAATGATTAATAAAATGTCTTAATAATAAAAATCTCCTGACATTCCCTCCTGTTGTTCAAATTTCTGTAATAACAGCATTGCTATTGGTTCAATTCATAACCTCTTGCCTAAACATTTTCGGTCAGAACGTCATTGAGCAATCCTGGGTTCAATTAGACTACGACATCACTATATGAGTCATTTTCCAAAACATCTTCCATTTGAGGCAGTGTTACATAAGCGTTGATAGAGGTCATTACCATGTTTGATACCATTTTCTTCAGACAGGGTATTACACATGTTGTGAAAACACATAAAAGTAAAAGTAAAATTCCAACAAAAACAAGTCCTTTAATCAGTAGGGACTTCCAAGAACCACTTAGCAACCATGTGAGCCAATCTTCAGTGCTTGTGACATAGTCTTGTTGCTGAGCGTCCTTAATCTTTCTCAAAGCGTTCAGAGCGTCGGTCATGTTTTGTGAATGCACATTGTCTGGGATGTATGTACAGCATGTGGTGTTAAACAATACACACAAACCTCCTTTTTCAGCTAAAATCATGTCCAGTGCGACTCTGTGTTGCATCACTACAATGCGTATTGCGTCGATTTCTTCATTTTGTGCCTTGTTGATCTTTACTGAGGCATTTAGGAACAATCCAAATCGGTAGTCAAGTGTCTCAATCCTGAGCATGTTTTTTCCAGTTCCCACCCAAGGGAACAGGGAGTGGAGAACTTTTTGACCGGTGGTCCATAATTTGAAGTTCTTAGGCACATCTGATCCATAAATTGAGTCATGTGGCAACACTTCAGCGACTTCACGCTTTGCTCTTGATGTGCGTGCGTGTGTCTCTGCTGTGATCTTGAAGGTGTGGTCTGAAATTAGCACTGGTGCACACAGACCGGTAGAGTTTGGTGGGAGCATGAAGTAGGTTTTAGGCCCGCAGGCCCAAGCGGCTCCCTGGACCCAGAAAGTTCCATTTTTGAAGGTGAGTGTTCCTGTGGATTGGGTCATGTCAAAGGTTTGTGTGCAGTTAAGGTTCCGTCCGACCTTTCTGCTTCCGTCCGAGAAGTCAAAACATATTGGGTGCTGTATGTCAGGTGGCAGAACTATGGCGAATGATCTGCTTTTGGTGTTGCTGGCGTTTACGTTTACCCAATGTTCTTCGTCACAGGCGTAGTTCCAGTTTGTCAGATTGTAGGCACAAGGGGTTGTCTGTTTGAATACGACCCTTTACTGTGAGATTGGTTTCATGACACGTTTAACGTCTGTGTCATTACACCATGGAATTTGGTCTTTCTTCTTTGTGCTTTGACCTTTTAGAGCCAGTCCTGTTGTCATCAAATCTCTGCGTGAGCAGTTGCCAGTTATCGCTTTGTTGAATATGCACATCGCTTCGTCGAGTTCAGGTGCCATTCCATATATTGTTGCGTGTATGGCCGTTGTTGACATGTGTGAACACACATAGCACTCCGTGCTGTTGTCGGAGCGGGTTCTGTCGTACACATACCTATACCACGCGTTGTTCATCCATGGGTGGTTGTGGTGTTGGTTCAGGTCGTGCAGGTGCGAGTTGTCATGTGTCCATCTTTTTTCCAGATTTCTTTTGTAGCTGCCTTGCAGTGTGAATATTGCAAAGAGAGCCACCAATGATAGGAGGATCGCTGATAGCAGGAACAGTGTCTTCATGGTGACCAAGCACACTAAAACCTCAGGTGCGTAGACTAGGGCGAGAAGAACAAGGGCGGGCTTTTTGCCCAATCGGCCCTCTCTCCACCACTAGAGCACCGGTGAGATTCTAGGGAGCTGGCGTCTTAGCCTGATGCGTCCTGTACCTTTTTACAGTGGCTTTGGTGGATCCACGAGGGTCTCTCTGCTATTTTGCAGGCGGTAGGTGTGGTAAGAAGGACTTGGTACGGGCCTTCCCACCTGGGAGAGCTCCAATTTTTCCTTTGGAGCACCTTGATCAGGATCCAATCACCTGGTTTTAACCTGCAAGACACTGGAGATACATCACTTGGCAGTTGGCTATTCAACACAATGTCTTTGTTTTCAAGCAGTTTAGTCATCCATTCAGCTAAGGTGGTTTCCCTTACTGATTTGTCTATTGGCTCGCTTGTGATCGGCAGTGGGAACGGTCTGCCATGAATGATTTCAAAAGGTGTGAGTTTTTGAGAACCTTGTGTCAGTCTCATCCACATTTTTACTAGGCCTACACACTCAGGCCATGGCCTTCCTGTTTCTTCCATGCATTTTCTTAATCTTTGTTTTATTGTACCGTTAGTTCTTTCCACTAGTCCGGCACTTTGTGGATGGTATGCACAGTGATGTTTGATGCTAAATCCTAAAGCTTCAGAGACTTTTCTGATTATGTCATTGACAAAATGTGTTCCATTGTCTGACCTTATCAGACTGGGAATGCCGTATGTGGGGATGAAATGATTGCATAAGCATTTTGCTACTGAAATTGCATCTGCTCTTTTTACTGGATAGATTTCTGGCCATTTTTTAAATACATCTATAATTACTAGAGCGTATCTGGAATTTTGGCATTCATCCAGTTCGATAAAATCCATGTGGATTGTATGGAATGGGTGAGGTGGTGTGGGAAAATGACCTCTTTTTGTTCTGAGATTTCCCTGTGCATTGTGTTTTTGGCAAATCATGAATGTTCTGATAAATTCTTTTGCTGAATTTTCGAAATTTTGAGTGTAGAAGTGTTTAGAGAGAATATCCAACATTCCCCCCTGTGACACATGTGTTAAACCATGTGTCACTAATGCTGCTGTCTTGTGTAGAGATTTTGGCAATATTGGTTTGCCATTACAGGTCATTAAGTCATTTTTCAGTTGTGCACCACATTTTAACCACTTCTTCTGTTCTGCAGTGGGTGCGGCTTTCTGTTCATCTTTGAGTACATCAAGTGGTATTAACTCTGTGGTTTCAGACATTAAGGTTTCTATTGGCTGATGTGCTGCCTTTTTTGCAGCTATGTCTGCAAAGTTGTTACCTTTAGTAATTTCAGAGTCATCTTTTTGGTGTGCAGCACATTTACATAATGCCAGCTGTTTTGGCAGTGTTATCACTTCCAATAGTTGCTTTAAAAGATTTCCGTGTTGCACAGGGTTACCGGTAGAAGTAACCATACCTCTGTTTTGCCAGATTTTTGCAAAAGGATGTACTGCTGCAAAAACATACTGACTGTCGGTGTGTATGTTGATGCTTTTTCCTTCATTCAGCTGACAGGCACGTATTACAGCAGTAAGTTCTGCGCTCTGTGCAGAGTTTGAGGAAGTTAAAGGTTGCGCTTCTAATACTGTATCTACTGTGGTTACTGCATAACCAACACAGTTTCGACCTAGGCTATTTTTTGATGCTGAGCCATCTACAAAAATGTCAGTGAAACTGGGTTGGGGTGTGCTGTAAATGTCAGCTCGTGGTTTCGTTTCCTCATCTAATTTTTGCATGCAACAGTGTTTTTCTCCGTCTGCTGAAGTGGGGAGAAGTGTGCTTGGGTTTAGCTGTCCACACTTCTCAATTGTAATGTGTGACTGTGATAGCAGAATGCCTACATATGAGAGCTGTCTTGCATGTGTGAGATAAGACAAGTTTGCTTGCAGTAAGATGGAGGTCACAGCATGGGGAACTTTGACAACTAATGTGTGTCCTAGAACAATGTCAGGGGACTTTTTAACTGCTTCTGCTGCGGCTGCGCAGGCTTGTATGCAGGTTGGTAAGCCTGAAGCAACTGAGTCTAATTTACATGAGTAAAAGGCGAGTGGCCGTTGTTTTTCCCCGAAAGCCTGAGTGAGTATGGCCTTCATATAGCCTGCTCCTCCGTCTACATGCAAATAAAATGGTTTGTCATAGTCTGGCAAAGCTAGGACTGTGCGTGTTTGTAGGGCAAGTTTCAAATCATTAAATGCTTTTTCTGCCTCAGGTGTCCATTCTATTTCATCTTTCAGTGTTAGATTTTTTCCATAAATTAAGTTTTGCAAAGGTTGAGCTAACAGAGCATATTCAGGTATCCAGCATCTGCAAAAGTTGCAGAGACCTAAATAACTCATCATTTGTTGTTTTGTGAGCGGTTTTGGAGCATTCTGTACTGCTAGTTTTCTGCTGTCTAACAGTGTTCTCCCTTCCCCTGTGAGCTTGTGTCCAAGGTATGTGACCTCTGAGCTCCATAGTTGTAATTTGTGCTGTGAGACTTTGTGGCCCTGCTCAGCTAAATGTTGTAATACTGTCATTGTGTTCGCTTTGCAGTCTGCCTGTGTGTTTCCCGTGATCAGTATGTCATCTACATACAGGAGAAACTGTCCTGGGGCAGGGAGAGTGCAAAGTGACATAGATTTCCTTAAAGCTTCTGCATACAGAGTGGGGCTGTTCTGGAAACCCTGAGGTAACCTTGTATATGTGTACTTCTGATTATCAAAGGTGAAACCGAACAGAGCCTGTGAGTCAGAATGTAGCGGTACAGAGAAGAATGCATTTGATAGGTCTATAACCGAAAACCATTGCTCTTTTGGTGTTACTTGATTTAGGATTGTGTGTGGATTTGCTACCACAGGTGGGATTTGTTCTGTTACGTCATTTATTGCTCTGAGGTCATGTACTAGGCGATACTTTCCTGTGTTTGCTTTTTTCACTGGAAAGATTGGAGTGTTACAGGTCACTTCGGTTGTTTTTACTAAAATGCCTGCCTTCTCCATATCTGCAATTACTGGCCTGATACCTGCCTTTGCTTCTGCTGTTAAGGGATATTGTGGTTTGACTGGCCTGTAGGTTGTGGTGGTTTTTACTACAACGGGATCTGCTCCTTTAACTAATCCTACATCTGTCGATCCTGTGGACCACAGTGTTGTGGGCAGTTGTTGTAGTTCAGGGTGTAACTCTAATGAGAGTGCATGTCAGTTCTCACTATCTTCCTGCACGTGTACATCAGTGCTGTCAATCATGTGGGTGGCTGGGTGGGTAGTCAGTACCCACCCTAATGTGTATCTCATGCATCCTGTTCTGCGACCTTGCAGCCATCCCTCATGTGTTTCTTCAGTTTTTTCATATCTGTCCCTTTCAACTTGAGCGAGAACACGGCCTAAATCTTTCCACTTAGTGCTGTCATTGTGTGCTACTGATACATGTGGTTTTGGCATCCTGTTCACTCGTTGCACTATTTCTGGCTGAAGTACAGAACAGACTGCATTACCACTTTGAGTGACATATAGGTGCTGCAATATGAGCATTTGTGGGCCTAGTTTATGCACCTGTAAGTCATACATGGGATCATGACCTGGGCTTTGTTTGAACCTCAGTGTGTTGTGATACTCTGTGTAGCCCTGCCGTGTCGAGTGGGTTGGCAGATATCGATTTGCTATGTGTAGTGAGGGCAGGTCTAATGTCCAGTAGTAGTGGGGCTCTCCCTGTCCTTCACATACATTAATCTGACAGTCAGTGAGGTTTTGCTCTTCATTCAACATTAGCTTAGCATACATGCCTTCTGGCCCTGGCAATACACCTATTTGCAGTTTTCCTAAGGAGTCTCTCCCTAGAAGGTTAACTGGGCAGGATGGGTCATATATACATTGATTTTTGCAGCTGCGTCCACTGTCTGTATGTACTAACAGTAGGCTCTCTGTTAAAGACTTAATGCTGGTGTGCCCTGATGCTGATTTCACTATCATGGTGTCACTGGAGTATTTCAGATTCGGTGGTTTTTGATTTAACACCGTTTTGCATGCTCCGGTGTCGCACAGCATATTCATGGGTTGGCTGTTTACATGAATAATTACTGTGGGTTTATGTTCAGAGCCTAAAAGTAATTGTTGTATGTTATAGATTTCAGTTTCATCCTCAGTGTTTTGTTCAGCTTCAGTATTTTGCTCTAGTCACATACTTTCTCTGTCACTATGATTCTCTTTTTTGTTTCTGCAGTCTCGTGCAAAATGTCCTTCTTTTCCGCAATTATAACAACGGTTGTTTCTTTCATTTCTTTGCTTCCTGTTACCTTTGTAACCTCCGCTTTTCTGTCCCTTTCCTCTGTGTTGATTTTGTCTCTGTCCTCTGTATCCACCAGAAAATGCTATGACACCTGTGTCGGGATCTACAGTGAAAACACCTCCTTTTTCCTTCTTTTTTAGCACTCTAGTTGCGTGCTCTGCATATTGTAGGGCGTCTGCTAGATTTCCTGTGTTTATTGTCACCCAGTGCTTTTCGACATGGGCTCTGACTGCGGGACGGAGACCATTTAGAAATGCATTTTTTAACTGCTGTTGGTAAGGTCTTTCTGGGCGGTCTTCATAATCTAAGCCTGAATGTTGTCGGAAAACCGGGCGTAGCCGATCGAGGAAGTCTGATGCTGTTTCGGCTTCCTTTTGTTTTACTTCTCCTATTTTGGAATAATCTGCTCTGGGGGCGAAACGAACCCTAATTCGGTCATATAAGTCTGTCAAAGTGTTCACTAAATCTAGGGAATCTGGGCCAAGAGGTCTTCCTTGGTCATCTGCACCTGTAAAACCGTCTTTCACTGTCCCCATTCTCAATCCTAACAGGTCTTGTACTACTTGAAGCATTTCATGACCGTTCAGGCCCCATTGAGTTCTAATTAGCTCCACTGCGTCTCTCCACTGTTGGAAGCCTTCATTTAGAGGTGGAACATCCTTTTCTACATTTTGTCTGTCAGCTTGGGTCCATGGTCTAAAAGCATACACAAATGGGTTTATATCTCTTTCTTCGTTCTCACCACCTATCAACTGTCCATATCTGGGATTAGGTGCAGCTACCATTGGAAAAATTCTGGAGGGTCCTGGAGGATCTACAATACCTCCCATGTCCCTGCCTGACGGGTCTTTCCCTATGTCTTCCTGTGGGTTTGTTGTCATACAGTTTAATGCACTTCGGGCTTGGGCATAAGGATTAGGATTAGGTCGACTAGTGAAGGGATTTTTTTGATTGTGGCTCTGGTGCTGACGGTGTTGATACATAAAGTGGCGGCTGTAGGCTTTGTAATGTTGTTTCCTTTTTCTTTTGTCTTTTTTGTCTATTTTCACTACGTCTGTCTTCCTCCGCTTTCCATGCTTTGAAATATTTTAACTCTTGAGTACGTTTAGCTTTCTTTTTAGGACTTTTTACATTGTTTAATTCTGCTTGGAGGGTCTCTTTTAAAGTTGTCACTGCAGAGGGATTACATTTTCCCTCCCACGCAGGGCATTTAAACTTTTTTGGATTCCTCCATCTGTTTGCACTAATTTGTCTGGCGCCTGGACATTTTTTCTCTAACCACTGCTCGTCAGCAGTGAGTTTTGTTGATTTATTACCCATTTTCACTAATTTGTTTTAAATGTTTTATGTTTAGGTACCTTGAAAATTACAGCTTTTTAACTTTTACACACACAAACAGCCGTGGTGCTTTCTCTGGCACGAGGGATGAGGGAGGTTATTAACACAGCCTTCTACTTTCAAGATACCCTTGAAAGCGGTGTTAATTTTATGTGATGAAGCACAACCTTTTCCTCGTCCCACCAGTACGTGAGCAACCAGTCGGCAAACAATACGGTGGAATAGTTCAGCCTCCCTATTGTGCTGTAAATGTAACTTATTCCACCAACAAAACAATAAAACAGAAATATTTCGCGCGTTTAAAGGTTTTTATTATGACACTTTCCCTCTAAAATAGCTGCCAACCCTCTTTCAGGCGAGCATTTACATTTAGAGTTTCCTATAATAGCTACCAGTCCTCTCTTAGGACGAGCGTTTACTTGTAGGAATTTCCTATAATAGCTACCAGTCCTCTCTTAGGACGAGCGTTTACATGTAGGAACAGCGTCAACTCTTATTCGATTTTTCGCAAGATGTGGGTGAGTGTTAAATATTCACCTGATTTATTTCGTGGTTGTTTAGGTCTGCTCTATCAACCCCCAACGTCATGGACCACTTTATAAGAACGCTTGCCAGAACCCGAATTATAGCGTTTCTGGGCTTTTTCCTCTGCCTGGAGAGGAGCTGTCGACAGACTTCAGCGCGGGCTTCTCACGACGTCAGGACTTGATGAAGGTTTCCTATTGGAGCATGAAAAAAAAAAAATCAATGTCCACTCCGGCTCGGAGGACCATTAAAAATGATAGAGATATTCTTTATCAAGCAATCAGGTATAATGAAATAACACTCAGACACTTGTAACAGTTCAACGTGCACGGGTGAGAGCTCAAGGGAGACTCACACCCCTGCAGCAGCTCTCTGCCTTTATTTATACACAGCATGAAACATACAAGAAAGGAAGTAACATTCTCTAGTCAAACAGGCAGGTGTGACTTCTCGGAACTTATGTTCAAAAAAGGTCATGTTCTTAAAAGGTCGTTTCTTACTCTTGGGTGGCGGTTTCCTGTTAAAGTTAGATAATGTGAAATCAAACAAGTCTTTTTAAGGCAAGGTGCAGACAGTTAGTTGTGCAGCTGGTTGAGTGCAAACAGAAATATGAACACTTTTAGCTTTAGTATATCAGCAATAATGATTAATAAAATGTCTTAATAATAAAAATCTCCTGACAGACTGCAAGAGAAGTCTTGAGTTCATATAAAAGGAGACTCATGTTCAAGCATCTCTCATGGATTTGGAAACACAGACAACACAGGATATTCCAAAAGAGCTTTGGGACTCACTGGTAAGAAGAGCGTTCATTACAAGTCTGTATTATTGGTCCAACTCATGCAAGAACTTGACTCTTGAATTCAGTAAGTGCATCTGCTTGGAGCAGTTGTACACAACAACTGCTACAAATTCTACCTGACCCTTCAAGTTAGGTCTATCAAATTGAGTTCTATGTTTCATATCAAGATCACTTTGAATGGAGACACTGATGGTGGTTGTTTTGCTAAGTGCACTCACTCAAAGTGACCTTGCATATGAGTTTACAACAATTAGACACTTTGAAGCAAACTTTAGATATAACGGTTCACTTACAGAACATTTCAAGTAGAGACACTTCAAATGGAAACACTTGTGGTTTTCCTCTTTACTAATTGCTCCAATTTTGGGAATTCTTTATTTTGAATAGTTCAGGGAATCGTTGATTTATGTGTTAATAACTGTGAATAAAAAAAGCACAAAACCTTCAACAGCTACTGGAGACAAAAGAGGAAACCAAAATACAAATGGACGCTACTACAGTCGTTAGCCAACCATTAGTCTCATGACTTAATGTCATTGACTTAAATGTGGGTTGGACTGAAAGAGGAGTCTTGAGTTCATATAAAAGGAGACTCATGTTCAAGCATCTCTCATGGATTTGGAAGCACAGACAACGCAGGATATTCCAAAAGAACTTCAGGACTCACTGGTAAGGAAGAGCGTTCATTACAAGTCTGTATTATTGGTCCGATTCATGCAAGAACAGTAAGATGTCATATAGGCATTCAGTATGATGTCATATAGGCATCCAGTATTGTAGCCGAGTGGTAAATTAATAATAATATTTTCGATTTCAGTTAACCAAATGTCCATTTAAGGTTCAAAAAGTGGTCTTAAAATGTTGTTTCTTTGTTTCCATGTATGGTAAGACAAGAATGTTATTGGGTAATTTAATGTTATTGCTTGTGCTATTTCTTTGGCTATCTGCATGTTGCGTGCACTTGAAGCTGTTTATTTTATAGGTTTGTGTAGTTGCATATTGTGGTCACTGGGGGGGGGGGAGTTCTTAAGGGTTAACTGCAGTTTTCCAAAAAAAGACTTAACAAGAACTGCATCTCGGGACTTTTCTTCTTGTTGTGGATGTGGAACGGGAATGCTGTGAAGGAGTTAAATTGTTGGTAAGGAATTGTTAAATATGCACATAACTCATTGAAACATATTGGTATAATTGTAGTGCAGTGGCAAGACGTCAGTATTTTAACAAGATGATGTATTTCTGAAATATATGATGCAAAGGACCTGTATGTGCAGCGTGGAGCGGCCATTTTCTCCATGCAAGGGATAAGTTGCGAGATCGTCTGTGTGCTCCAGTATCCGAGTGAGCTGAGATTTCTGTGGAATGTAAGTGTTTATAAAAATGTATGTAACACTTCCACAGTTTTTTAAAGGAGCCTTGTGTGATTTAGCTCTTTGTATTTTGTTCTGCACACACAGGTCACTGCCGTATTTTTGTGTTTTGTATTTCATTTCCTTTATTCCTCGTATTGTATTGGCGCATCTTTGTTTAGTCGGTTATTCTGTTACTTTGCCACGTTACCTCTCGTGCTGTCGATGTTCAGTACAAGTCCATATGGCCGCTGTTTGACAAAAGTAAAGGTCAAAGGACATTTTTTTGTTTATTCAGTCGGCATTGACAATAAAACTGCACATTAAGAACCCCAGTAATTGTGTCCTGTGTAGAGATGGCACGATACCACTTTTTTATGTCCGATACCGATACCGATATCATAAATTTGGATATCTGCCGATACCGATATGAATCCGATATAGTGTGTTTTTTAATCAATAAAACGTTTTTTTAAATATCTTGCTGCATTTTGTATAAGTTTATACTCAAGTTTAAATAAATAACAACACTAAAGCTATTCTGTTATACCTGTATGTAAAAAATACAACAAAATATTTCATAGTTCAGCAATACTGATCAATCTAATAAACGTAAACCTGCTCCATCCTCCCTATTCTGGTATTTTAAAGAGTACTTAGCAGAAATATCAAGCAACCTAACTAATAGGGTTGCAAACTCCCAGCAAAAAAAAAAAATAGGGAACCACCCTCTTCCTCATGATGCTTAATTGATGTAATCAAATTTAATTTGATGCAGGGGGAAAAATGCACAGAAATCAATTATTTTTCAAGAATAATTAAATAGATTCAACATCTTTCTTCAACAGAATTGCAGACTGCACAGATGGTATCTTCCCAAAGGAAAAAGTAGTATAGCTTACTAGGGTATATTAGACTTAACAGTTACTATATACAGTAATGGACTTCTATATATTTTACATCAGATTAAAACTTTGGGTGTAAGAGTCAGATAATTATTTATTAAAAGCTAGATATTTTAAATGAGAACAAGAAAGAAAAGTATGTCTTTGTGCCCCCTTTTCCCTGTTCATGCCCTATCGGCCCCCCTGGCTAAACTTTGCTAGATCCGCCCCTGCACAGTTACAGCCATCAGCTACGTAGAAAAAGATCCTGGTGTAGAAAGTAATATTAAATAAATTCTAACAACAGCTTATCAAGGTTAAACGTGCTGCTGTTGTTCAGCCGCTGGTTTCCTCTTTCTGGTGAGAAGTGGGCCAAAAACTAAGAAGAGAGACGGACTCTCGACAGAAAAGCCGATCAGCTGATCATTAAGCAGTTTCATGATTGAAGCAGCAGGAGAGAGAGAGAGAGAGAGAGAGAGAGGCAGTCGCTCCATATATCTGTTGTTAAGCTTAAGGTGGGAATGCTTTACAAACATTCAGAGATGAGCTTACACACTTGCTTTACTTCTCTCTGGGAAAACTTCCTGGAGATGAAATGCTGGTTTGCTAGCAAGGCTACAAATACACACAGCGGCTCTATCACGTGACGCATACTGCAGCGACGTGCTACGGTTATGAGCCGAGTTACGCCATGTAGCAAGCTTTGTGAGGTGCTTTTTTGATATTTAATGGATCGGATTACATTTTTTATTTCTCCCCGATATCCGATCCAGTAATTTGGGTCAGTATCGGACCGATACCGATACATAATATCGGATCGGTCCATCTCTAGTCCTGTGTGGCTAACCATTTCCCAGGCTACAGTATGATGTCATATAGGAATACAGTATGATGTCATTCATGGCAAAGAGCTTGATGTCATATAGGCATACAGTATGATGTCATGTATGACATGCAACTTTGATAGGTTTGTAGCTCAAACCTATTCGCTGGAACTTTCAAGACAATTTAACTACACAGCAAAGCAAGACACGAGTAGGCAAAGTTCTTCATGTTTCTCGTGCACGGGAGAGAACTGGACAAACGCCGTTCCTTCGCTTGACCCCAGTCGCTCTCATCCGCTCCCTCGTAACACTGCTCTTTTATTGAGGTTAAATGAATATACATAGGTTCATTAACATATGACGTATACATACAAAACAAAGAGTACCTTGCCTGTGCGTTGTGTAAGTATGTGTGTGTGTGTGTGTGTGTGTGTGTGGTCAGAGTGTGACCCATAAAGACTTCCCTAAACCTGCTGGTCTGGAAGTCCAGCAGTTCATCTAAACAAAAGGCACTTAGACTAAAACAGATATAGATACGTTCATCCTACCACAAAACAATAAGAGCAGGTACGACCTCTCCCATATTCCCAGGATGTGGGTGTGAATGCCAGAACACTCTGGAATGCACACAAAGTCTTTGCAGACTCCTAAGGATCAACCCTCTACCAACATGACATTGACTATAAAACTCTAAGCATATATGAGTAGATATTTCTAAGCATAAATGACAATCAACAATATAACCCTGACAAGCTTCATGTCTTATAAGTCTTACAGATTGATGTCATTTGTGTCATACAGCTTGATCTCATGTATGCCCTCAGCTTGAAGTCCTGGATCGAGACAGCTTGATGTCATGTCTGCATACAGCTTCATTTCATGTATGGTATCCAGCTTGATGTTGTCATGGTCTGGGTGCGTACCTGTAGGTTTCCAACAGCGGTCCTCCTCCTTTGGGCGGAGATCGGTTGCTCCTCCCTGGCTGAGCACCTGTGGGCAATTATTCCAGCAGCATATAAGATCTGCGCACTCAATCAGTCATGGCCTGAGTATCAGGTTAGTCAGTGATGTTTTATTGCATTTTATTGCAGTAGGTACAAAAGACAATCTATGTCTCTTTGTCTTCACTGCAGGCACTTTATATATTATATATATTTTTATAACGACGACCTGATGGAAGCAGTTGAAAATCATTAAAGAGAGGATGATCTGAACACAACAGGACAGAGGTTGCCTTCCTCAGCACCTGCCTGTTATAAAAGTCCACAAGCTGGACCTGAGACCTCCCTGAAATCTTGCCAGCCAATTTAACCAGGTTGTTAAGTCTGGTCTTATTATTCAGGGACATATTACCGTACCAAGCAATGATACAGAAAGTTAAAACAGATTCAATAAAACGTTTATAAAAAAGAGTCATCATTTTAGATGAAACATTAAAACCTCTCAACCTCCTTAAAAAGTGCAGTCTTTGTTGAACCTTTTTCACTGTAGCAGCAACATGTGACTCAAAGGACAGAGTCTTATCAAGAACAACCCCCAAATACTTATAACTGTCCACCAGTTCAATGGCTGCACCATTTACCACTGTTAGTGCAGGATGGGGGGATGTCTTCCTGAGGTCAATAACCATGTCCTTGGTTTTCAAGGTGTTAATCATTAAGAAGGACTGATCACACCATGAAAACAAACTCATCCACAACAGGCCCATGGGAATCCTCTTCACCATGAAGGAGGCTTACAATGACTGTGTCATCTGCATATTTAATGAAATGCCTGTTGGCCTGTGTACTGCGACAGTCATCAGTGTACAAAATATACAGTAGAGGAGAGAGACAACAACATTGTGGTGAGCCCAAGGGCGTAGATTTGGTTTTGGCATTGGTGGGGACGGATGATTCAACCACCAAACCCTGCCCTGTTTCTTGCTTTTTCCTTTTTGTCTTTGCTTCTTGATTTAAAAAAAGGAGAAATATACTTGCCTACATATGCTATTCTTCATGCTTTTAAACCATTTAAAATTACAATTCATAGTTTTACATTTGAATTATATAATGTTAAATTACTATTAAACAAATGACTGACTAAGTATTTTAGAGTTTAGTTCAACCATAATCCATATAAATCAGGTATCATACAAACATAGCTTCAAATACAGTCATGACAATAAAAGAATATGACTTTAAGGACTTAACAACATTACTTCAGTTATAGTACACCAACATCTCTGACACATTAGCACTAAGGGAACACTGAATGACCTGGTGGTTTTTGTCCATAAAACTACTCATCTAAGATGACCACAAAGTAAAAGATCTCTCAGCAACATTATGCAACATTTTAGCCACACTGTTGCCCCGATCAAATCAGTGAGCTGGGATGTTTTACTCTAAACATGAACTACTGTTACAGCTACAGACATGGACTACTGGTGTCCCACACAACAACTCAATGTCCACTATGTGAAGGAGCCAAACACATGCCTGCTCCTCTCGTTAACTGAGATAAACTGCTGGCATGTTTGTTTTACATCTATACTGTCCAGTCTCTCCTGGTGGACATACAGCAGCATTGTTTCATCTCATTTGAGTCATTGTTAACCTTACCCATGTTTTTAGTCTTCTGAGAGCACTGAAGCTTCTTTCAGCCTCAGTACATGCGTTTTATCCTCAGATTAAAATTATTATTATGTGCTTGATGTGTCTCACCTTTGGCCCTGGCTCCTCCCCTCTGAATGCACTAGGACATATTGCCACCTGATAAAATAACACATTGATTCGTGCCATATAAAAAGTGAGACATGTCAATTCAGATTCTTTGTCAAATATACACTAATGAAACAATTTACATCAGCAGCCTAACAACTGTCATGATAATAAATACTAGTTAATCTATAGCACCAAACCATCAGTCAGTCACCTGTGACCTCGCCTCTTCACCTCTGAGCTACAACATGGCAGAGCTGCCTCTGTCACCTGATCAATAACAGTGAGACATTCACATACATGCAGTCACACATGTGCTTCAAATACAGTCATGAACCAACAAGTCATCATCCAGTTTCACCTGTGATCTTGTGTCACCATTACTCTCTGAGCTTTGTGTTGGTTGGAATATTTGCAAAAATCATGACTACCTCGTGATATTTTGTCTCAAAAATTAACCCTATGAATATGTCAGCACCATGAGGATGAAATTATTGTGTCACCAACATTTTAACGATAGACATATAATTTTAACAGCCTCTGTAAACTAATATCCTGGCTTGCTCGAGGCTCTGTTTTCTCTGACAGTTTCAATCAAAATTAGAAATGCTGCTCTGAGACTGAGAGAACTAATAGTGCTGCCTGTTGTGCAGTTAGTTTCCAAAACACGTTATTCATGGTTACAATTTTAGACTGATGTGGGCCAAAGCCTAGCATAGCCTGTAACGTTATTGTGACACATTTTATGAGTGAACTTGGCTTTAAGTGACTTACAGGTTTCTTTGAAAAACACTTTCTTATATCCAGGTTCTTCCTCTTTGCTGCCGTCTTCCTCTCCTCCTCGCAGCAGGTTTGCCTGCTAAAACTAAACAGAGCTCCCTGAAAGGCTCAGCCAATCACATTGGCCATATTTGTCACATGACGTAGGACTCCAGTAGAGAACGTAATTTAACTCTTTCTGCACCGCTGGGTGAATGAGACGTCGACAGATGTTTTTTTTTTCTTTCTATCAGGTTTGTTTTTCTTTACTCGAAGAGATCAAATTATTGGTGGGGACATGTCCCTTCCATCCATGCCAAATCTACGCCCTTGGGTGAGCCAGTAGAAGAGTTCAGCTGTTTGGAAAAACAACCGTTTACTCTCACACACTGAGATCTGTCAGTTAAAAAGTCTAAAATCCAACCAACAAGATTAAAATCAAGTTTAAACTGGTTAAGAAGTTTATCAACTAAAAGATGTGGCTGGATAGTATTAAAAGCTGAAGAAAAATCAATAAATAAGAGCTGAGCATGAGCTTTGGCGTCATCAAGATGGCGATAGAGGAAATTCAACAGAGTGACCACTGCATCATCAACACCTCTACGAGGCCTGTATGCAAATTGTAGTGAGTCTATAAGCTTCTCTACTTGCTGCAGGATCTCCTTCCTCACAAGTTTTTCAAAGTACTTCACCACTAAAGATGTTAGAGCGACAGGCCTAAAATCATTTAATGATGTAGGTTTTGTGGTCTTAGCGACTGGAGAAATAATTGATTTTTTACTCTGGAACCTTCTGTTGCTGAAGAGATAAAAGAAAGATGTAATAAAAAACACTGCATAATTGCTCAGCACATGTTCTAGGCAACTGGCCACAAATATTATCAGGACCTGGACTTTTGTTACTCTTACTCATTTTAAAAAGATTTCCCACCCTTCTTTCATCAACGAACAAAGCTGGGGGGGGGGGGGGGGGGGGGGCTCTGGTGCTCTCTATTAAGAAATCAAGTGTATTCCTTGAATTATAATTATCATTAAATCTCAAATAAAATCTATTCAGCTCATTGGCTAACTGAGAGTCTGAACTACAACCAGGGAGACTCATCTTATTACAGTCACTGTAACAGTGACCAGTCATGTGTTTCATGCCTGCCCAGGCCACCCTTAAGTTATTGCTACCCATCTCCGCCTCTACCTTATCCTTGTATTTTATTTTGGCTTTTTTAATTTCTGATCTGATCTCCTTCCTAATTTCTCTGACTTTCAAGATATTCCCTTCAGTAAAAGCTTTTTTCCTTTCATGAATCAGCCTCATAAGAGCTTTGGAAGACCATGGTTTGTTATTAGGGAAAAAAATGCACAACCTTTGAAGGGATAATCATGTCTCTGCAAAAGGAGATATAGCTGCAGACAACGTCAGTGAGTTCATTAATGTCTCTACATGATTCTATAAACACTGACCAGTCTGTACAGTCAAAGCAGCCCTGCAGGGCTAAAGAGGCATCATCACTCCAAACCTTTATGCGGTGTTTCCTCACCTTCTCTCTTCTCAGCACAGTCTTGTAAACTGGCAGAAGATACACCGTGATGTGATCCAAGGATCCGAGGGCGGGGCCAGCCACAGATGTATACGCACCTTTTATGGAACCGTAACATAGATCCAGAGTCTTATTGAAGCGTGTGGGACAGTTCACATACTGATAAAAACTGCTCAGTGTTTTCTTCAAGTCGCAGCGATTAAAGTCAACAAGAACAATATTAGGAGCCTCAGGAGAGAGAGATTGTAGTGAGTGGATGACGTTAGAGATGGTGTCAGTCGCATTCTTAGGATTCGCTTTAGGATGGACGTAAACGACGGTGACGTTGATCTGTGGGAATTCCCTCGGCAGATAAAACGGCCTCAAAGACACAGAGAGGAGCTCAATGTCAGGCAGACATACTTGTCTACGAACGGTAACGTTTTTACACCGTTTCTGATTTATATACAAACACACCCCTCCTCCTCGAGATTTCTGGGTTGCTCCGGGGTCTCGATCCAAACGTATGGGATACCCGAAGCCATTTAGACTCACTACAATTTGCATACAGGCCTCGTAGAGGTGTTGATGATGCAGTGGTCACTCTGTTGAATTTCCTCTATCGCCATCTTGATGGCGCCAAAGCTCATGCTCAGCTCTTATTTATTGATTTTTCTTCAGCTTTTAATACTATCCAGCCACATCTTTTAGTTGATAAACTTCTTAACCAGTTTAAACTTGATTTTAATCTTGTTGGTTGGATTTTAGACTTTTTAACTGACAGATCTCAGTGTGTGAGAGTAAACGGTTGTTTTTCCAAACAGCTGAACTCTTCTACTGGCTCACCCACTCACCTGGAGTCCTACATCATGTGAAAAATATGGCGATTGTGATTGGCTGAGCCTTTCAGGGAGCTCTGTTTAGTTTTAGCAGCAGCAAATCTGCTGCGAGGAGGAGAGGAAGACGGCAGCAAAGAGGAAGAACCTGGATATAAGAAAGTGTTTTTCAAAGAAACCTGTAAGTCACTTAAAGCCAAGTTCACTCATAAAATGTGTCACAATAACGTTACAGGCTATGCTAGGCTTTGGCCCACATCCGTCTAAAATTGTAACCATGAATAACGTGTTTTGGAAACTAACTGCACAACAGGCAGCACTATTAGTTCTCTCAGTCTCAGAGCAGCATTTCTAATTTTGATTGAAACTGTCAGAGAAAACAGAGCCTCGAGCAAGCCAGGATATTAGTTTACAGAGGCTGTTAAAATTATATGTCTATCGTTAAAATGTTGGTGACACAATAATTTCATCCTCATGGTGCTGACATATTCATAGGGTTAATTTTTGAGACAAAATATCACGAGGTAGTCATGATTTTTGCAAATATTCCAACCAACACAAAGCTCAGAGAGTAATGGTGACACAAGATCACAGGTGAAACTGGATGATGACTTGTTGGTTCATGACTGTATTTGAAGCACATGTGTGACTGCATGTATGTGAATGTCTCACTGTTATTGATCAGGTGACAGAGGCAGCTCTGCCATGTTGTAGCTCAGAGGTGAAGACGCGAGGTCACAGGTGACTGACTGATGATTTGGTGCTGTAGATTAACTAGTATTTATTATCATGACAGTTGTTAGGCTGCTGATGTAAATTGTTTCATTAGTGTATATTTGACAAAGAATCTGAATTGACATGTCTCACTTTTTATATGGCACGAATCAATGTGTTATTTTATCAGGTGGCAATATGTCCTAGTGCATTCAGAGGGGAGGAGCCAGGGCCAAAGGTGAGACACATCAAGCACATAATAATAATTTTAATCTGAGGATAAAACGCATGTACTGAGGCTGAAAGAAGCTTCAGTGCTCTCAGAAGACTAAAAACATGGGTAAGGTTAACAATGACTCAAATGAGAGGAAACAATGCTGCTGTATGTCCACCAGGAGAGACTGGACAGTATAGATGTAAAACAAACATGCCAGCAGTTTATCTCAGTTAACGAGAGGAGCAGGCATGTGTTTGGCTCCTTCACATAGTGGACATTGAGTTGTTGTGTGGGACACCAGTAGTCCATGTCTGTAGCTGTAACAGTAGTTCATGTTTAGAGTAAAACATCCCAGCTCACTGATTTGATCGGGGCAACAGTGTGGCTAAAATGTTGCATAATGTTGCTGAGAGATCTTTTACTTTGTGGTCATCTTAGATGAGTAGTTTTATGGACAAAAACCACCAGGTCATTCAGTGTTCCCTTAGTGCTAATGTGTCAGAGATGTTGGTGTACTATAACTGAAGTAATGTTGTTAAGTCCTTAAAGTCATATTCTTTTATTGTCATGACTGTATTTGAAGCTATGTTTGTATGATACCTGATTTATATGGATTATGGTTGAACTAAACTCTAAAATACTTAGTCAGTCATTTGTTTAATAGTAATTTAACATTATATAATTCAAATGTAAAACTATGAATTGTAATTTTAAATGGTTTAAAAGCATGAAGAATAGCATATGTAGGCAAGTATATTTCTCCTTTTTTTAAATCAAGAAGCAAAGACAAAAAGGAAAAAGCAAGAAACAGGGCAGGGTTTGGTGGTTGAATCATCCGTCCCCACCAATGCCAAAACCAAATCTACGCCCTTGGGCTCACCACAAGGTTGTTGTCTCTCTCCTCTACTGTATATTTTGTACACTAATGACTGTCGCAGTACACAGGCCAACAGGCATTTCATTAAATATGCAGATGACACAGTCATTGTAAGCCTCCTTCATGGTGAAGAGGATTCCCATGGGCCTGTTGTGGATGAGTTTGTTTTCATGGTGTGATCAGTCCTTCTTAATGATTAACACCTTGAAAACCAAGGACATGGTTATTGACCTCAGGAAGACATCCCCCCATCCTGCACTAACAGTGGTAAATGGTGCAGCCATTGAACTGGTGGACAGTTATAAGTATTTGGGGGTTGTTCTTGATAAGACTCTGTCCTTTGAGTCACATGTTGCTGCTACAGTGAAAAAGGTTCAACAAAGACTGCACTTTTTAAGGAGGTTGAGAGGTTTTAATGTTTCATCTAAAATGATGACTCTTTTTTATAAACGTTTTATTGAATCTGTTTTAACTTTCTGTATCATTGCTTGGTACGGTAATATGTCCCTGAATAATAAGACCAGACTTAACAACCTGGTTAAATTGGCTGGCAAGATTTCAGGGAGGTCTCAGGTCCAGCTTGTGGACTTTTATAACAGGCAGGTGCTGAGGAAGGCAACCTCTGTCCTGTTGTGTTCAGATCATCCTCTCTTTAATGATTTTCAACTGCTTCCATCAGGTCATCGTTATAAAAATATATATAATATATAAAGTGCCTGCAGTGAAGACAAAGAGACATAGATTGTCTTTTGTACCTACTTCTATTATCATAGTTAATAACACTAAACCATAAGTGTTGTTTCCATTGCACATTGCACTTTTTTGATGAAAAATCTAGGTTGTTTTCTCAGGCTTATATTATATTATATTATTTTGGTGAGTGTATGTGATGTGTTGGTTGTCCGTTTGTTCGTTTGTACGGACATACTGCAAATCAATTTACCGTTAGGCACAATAAAAGTTACCATTGACCATTGGCCTGACATGACATCATACTGTATGCCTATATGACATCATACTGTATGCCTATATGACATCATACTGTATGCCATATATGACATCTGTCACGGCCCAGCGGCACGAGGTAAATGGGATGGACACAAGTGCAAGATCCAAACCGGAAGCGAGACAGTAAGTGAACAAAAAGGTTCATTTCTTCCCCCACAAATTAAACACACAAGCCAAATTTAAATGAAGCCACTACACTAGTGGGTGCGCTGTCAAAACTAAGGCAACTAAATTAAAACTAGACAGCTCTAGAATACAGCGGGACAGCTGTGGCAGTGGGGAGGTGGAAGCTGGCTGGGAAAAATACTGTGAAGAGACCAGGGCATTGGTTTCAGGTGAAGGGGACAGGTGGGGGGCAAGGCCCAGATGAGGTGGAGGTGCGGGGAGGCAGGCAGGTGAGTTTCAGGCTAGTTAGCAATGATGTACCAGCAGCTGGTGGCCCAGGTCCAGAAAAGCGGGGATGACTGAGGCGAGAACCCCACTCCAGGAGCCGACTCTGAAGACAGGAAAAAGCAGGTAAGTTTTCACACAGGATCTGGACTGAGCAATAAAACATCACTGACTAACCTGATACTCAGGCCATGACTGATTGAGTGCGCAGATCTTATATGCTGCTGGAATAATTGCCCACAGGTGCTCAGCCAGGGAGGAGCAACCGATCTCCGATCCCAAAGGAAGCGGACCGCTGCTGGAAACCTACAGGTACGCACCCAGACCATGACAACATCAAGCTGGATACCATACATGAAATGAAGCTGTATGCAGACATGACATCAAGCTGTCTCGATCCAGGACTTCAAGCTGAGGGCATACATGAGATCAAGCTGTATGACACAAATGACATCAATCTGTAAGACTTATAAGACATGAAGCTTGTCAGGGTTATATTGTTGATTGTCATTTATGCTTAGAAATATCTACTCATATATGCTTAGAGTTTTATAATCAATGTCATGTTGGTAGAGGGTTGATCCTTAGGAGTCTGCAGAGACTTTGTGTGCATTCCAGAGTGTTCTGGCATTCACACCCACATCCTGGGAGCATGGGAGAGGTCGTACCTGCTCTTATTGTTTTGTGGTAGGATGAACGTATCTATATCTGTTTTAGTCTAAGTGCCTTTTGTTTAGATGAACTGCTGGACTTCCAGACCAGCAGGTTTAGGGAAGTTTTTATGGGGTCAAACTCTGACCCCACACACACACACACACACACACACACACACACACACACACACACATACTTACACAACGCACAGGCAAGGTACTCTTTGTTTGTATGTATATGTAGCCGCTAAACTGGTGGACCTAAATCTTAACCACCACGTCCGTATATATATGCAAGCGGAAAAGGGAGTGAGTGGGTCAGCGCTCGGAGAACAGAAGCTAAGCCAGCTTTAAACACACCATTTATTTTTAGGGTAAAACACAGTCAGAACCCCCAAATACAGGCTAAAATCCCCGCTACACAATAAAAATAATGTTCACAACCCGCTAAAAGCCCTGCCGGCAGGAATAACTATACACTAAAAACCAAAACTAAATAAATGGGTTTTTTTGTATGATAAAAACTTCCCCCCCAGAGTCCTATATTCCCTCTTGTCCAGCCACACACATGCGGGCAAATGTTCCTTAGCTGGAGAAGAGACAGGAGAGGAACTCCTCTTCCGGGATGGTAAAACTCGCCAGCAGCAGACCAGGGAGGAGGCTCCTATCTCCGCCTGACTGTACGCGGCCGCGCAGTCCAGCCACTCTCCGCACCTGCACACGGCCTCCCTCGCAGCCCCGCCCTGAAACAACAGACACGGGCCAGCAACGTTGTCGGCGCAGCCGCTGTTATCCTCCCCCGGCAAAGCTACGCCTAGCGCCCAACAGTGGGAAAGCGATACTCACAAATGCAGGCAGAGGCGTCCCCCTGCCCTACTGTGGATTTCACGCGTCGCCTCCCACTGTTGCTATTTTGTCCATCTGGACTGGATCGCCGGGTTATGCTGGCCGATCGTCGGATATCTCGTGACGTCCCACAGGCAGGCCGGTCTTTCTTTACAGGTGCTGGGCTGCACACGTTTTGTTTCCTGCTTCTCGTGTGTCTCTCCTCTGCCGTCTTTGTGCTCACTATCCCCCTTAAGTCCGTTTGGCGGCAGATAGGCCACCTCGGGGAACGCCCCCACCAAACAGGTGCCTACAATTGTCCGCTTAATACACAGTGGAATAAAAATACTATACAACACCAAACACACACTATAAATATGGGGATAAAATCATGCAATAAGAATATCAATTTAAAAAAAACATGCAATATCACTATTACAATAAAAACATGCAAATAAAATCGACACTATGTACCAACACACAGTAATCCCAAAACAAAATATAAAAACACAATTTTCCACTGTGTGACATCCCCCCACATTTTTCCTGTGACAGTCCCTGTCACACTAGTCAAGCGACCTGTAACGGGCGGGTGGCTGACCAAAATTAGGCCTCGTTGAGCGGCGCACCTCTGACAACTCTCCTGGCCGCTGGGCTGGAGCGCTAGGCGCAACACCATAAAATGGAGGCTCAACTAGCATCTCTCCCTCTCCGCATTCCGATGGAGGACCTTCTCCCCCCCCCCCCCTTTCTCCGGCTGCACCCCATACACTACACCTGTATTGCCAACCTCTTCCACTACCACATACGGCTCTGAGCTCCAAACTGGGTGCAACTTGCCTTGTCCCTGCCTATTCCTGTCCCTTATCCAAACTCTCTCGCCTGGCACCAATGGCAGGGCCCGCACACTTCGGTCATAAGCCCTCTTGTTTTGGGTGGCTGCTGCCTTCACCTTCTTCCTAGCCATCTCATAGGCAAAAGATAATTTCTGGTGATGGTCCTTAACCCACCCTCCCAGGTCGTGGCATGGGGATTCCCGCTCAACACCTAGGTTTAAATCCACCGGCTGTCTCAAATGCCGCCCAAACATCAGGTACGACGGCGCATACCCTGTGGCACTATGGACAGTATTATTGTATGCTTGTAAGAGCTCTGGGAGATATTCTGGCCACCTCTGTTGTCTCTCTGACTCTAGGGACCGAAGCATGTGCAGCAATGTCTGGTTCATCCTCTCAATAATAATATAGCCCACCCCTTGCCCAGGTGCCTATAATAGTATTTG
The DNA here is from genome assembly GCF_963576455.1 of Neolamprologus multifasciatus. Taxonomy (NCBI): domain Eukaryota; kingdom Metazoa; phylum Chordata; class Actinopteri; order Cichliformes; family Cichlidae; genus Neolamprologus; species Neolamprologus multifasciatus. The sequence continues at coordinate 44,676 of NW_028181976.1, read as the reverse complement.
GGTCACTTACATTATTGGTAGTCCTGCCGGGGATTGTCCTCTGACACCAGCTTGGATCAATTCTTCCTAACGTATATCTCACGCTGTCTGTAGAGAACTCAAAACATGTATAATTATCCCTTTTAGGTGTGAATGAACCTGGTTGTGTACGTTTATCAATTGGCGGATATAATCCTGACGAAGTGGTGCAGTTACCTGTGTTCACCGCCTCTCTAGTTAATCTCAGCATACAATCATAACCCCACTCATCCTCTGGATACAGAGGAGCGGGTTCAGTGAACAGACGAGGCCGAGCTGTAGCACAAGCAACACAATCAACCACTTCCTGCTCTTTAGCATTTTGAGCCACCCAATCTAACCAAAGATTCCTATCACCAAAACCTGTGGCACGCTCTATTAACTCTTGAGGTTTTAATCTAGTGTAATCTGTGGCAACAAACCATTTCTCTTCTGAGTCCTGGTAAGTAACTGTCTCTAAGGGATCCACTTGCTCTGTGAGATTCATTACAGTGTCATTCCCTACCGGTTTAGATCTTGGATTGAATAAGTTCACCCGAATTATCCCTGTTGGATCTGTCCCTGCTTTATCTACCCCTATTACTAAATAGAACGCACCTCCCTCATAGGCTGCTTCCGGGAGTTTACTCCACGGTCCTAGGGAGAGAGTGACAGGGTTATGTGTAACAGAATAATCTTTCTGAATGGCTATCCCTTCAAGGGCCTGTGGCACTGTTGGCTGCCATCCTACTCCTGTCCAAGCAACCACATCCTGCCAAGAACACCACTGATCCGTTATATAACTGTAAATGTCTCCTTCCTGTCATGGGCCCCACACCGACTTAGGGTAGCATACCATAGGGTGATAACAAATCCACACATCATATGTTCTCCAGCTGCTACCGTCTCCTGGGCATCTAATTACCTCACACAAATCGAACGTGAATGCTGTCGTGGACCCATTAACATACCCAAACTCGACTCCCCCACTGGCCTTGAGACACCCATCGTTCCCACCTGAGCCAACCTCGCGCTTGAATTTTCTTGCCGACTTGATCGGTTTGGACTCCGGAGCGGATAGACCTCTGCGTCTGGGCAATACACCTGTCTGCCAATGAACAAACAAACACGTTACAACACTTATCAACCCCAACATTCCCGTTATTTTCCAATTTTCCCACAATTTCATGATCACTGTCCCCAGGCTCTTTTACTTTTACTTTAAACTTTGTGATAAGAGTATAAGATTATGAGTATAAAAATATGCGATTAACGTACAAGACTATTACGTCTCCTTTAAACTATCAATTTCTTTAGACTAGAGCCCTAGCCTATCATGAGCCCGGAATGAATTGATGCTTGGCGCGTGACGCTCCTCTTCTTTCTTCGTCTCACCAGATAGACTGCTGGGGAGAACCGCTGCACAGGGGGAGAGGATTATTCTGCCTCTATGTTCCCCCCCGTGTTACTTTGGGTGGAGCTTATCTCGAGTAAGCTCTCGTCCGCCACTGCGCATTGAGACCAATGGAACCAGGTCTCACCCTTTCCCTTCAGCCGAACCGCACTGGTGGTACGAGCAGTTACCTCGAATGGCCCCGTCCACCTTGGATCTCTCCACTTTCGCTTAATGACCTTCAGCCACACCGCCTTGGCGTCGGGGACGGACCTGTCCACCGCATTCACCCCCACTCCAACCTGTTGTGTGAAACTAGACACAAGAGCTTTTAATTCTTTCCAACATTCAGCATGCTTTCTATTACTTTTTATACTCTCTTCCGCCGGGACTGTTGTCCAAGGACCTGGAAACTGTCGTCCTGTCAACAGCTCATATGGTGTGAAACCTGTGGATTGATTAACACAACATCTTATTATCATCAATGCAATTGGCAGGGCTGCAACCCAATTTAGCCCCGTCTGAGCAGAAATCTTAGCTATTTTATTTTTCAGGTTTAGATTCATTCTTTCCACCTTCCCCTGGGACTGAGGATGATACACCGTCCCAAATCGGTGCTGCAACCCCAGCTTCTGTTCTACTTCTGCCAAATCTTTATTTTTAAAATGAGTTCCATTGTCTGACCGAATTCTTTTGGGAAAACCATGCCGGGGGATGTAATGATTGATTAAACACTTAATCACACTTTTTGCATCCTCCCTTTTTGTTGGCCACGCTTCGGGCCACCCCGTCAGAGCATCCACACTCACCAGCAAATACCGGACTCCTCCCGGTCCCACATCAATCATGTCAGTAAAATCAATGACAATCTCTTCCCCTGGTCTTTCTGGAATGGGGAACTTACCTGCCTCCGGTTTAATCACTGGCTTTGGATTGTGCCTCCCACAGATCAGGCACGTCCTAGCTTTCTCCTTAATCATATCCCTCAAAAAGGGATGCCACCAATGGCACAGATGTCTCTCCATCTGGGCCACACCCACATGGCCAAGCCCATGTTCTTCTGCAATCTTCTGTTCCGCTAGGTTGGCGGTCAACACCGGTCGTCCGTCAGGTCCTCGCCAGAGACCTCCTTCTTCCCATGCTCCTCGACTCTTCCAGACCCCCTTCTCTTCCGGGGCCGCCTCCTCTTGGGCCTTCCTGGCCTCCTCCAACATGTTGACTCCTACTTCTTCCTCCACACTTATTTGCACGATCTGCCGTAGTGCTTTATAGCCCGCTGCCTCTTTCACAGCTCGATCGGCTTCCTGATTTCCTCTGGCCACCATGCCAGTCCCCGAGGAGTGACCTTTACATTTTATGATACGCACCTCCTCTGGGTCTAACTACAGACCTGTATCCAACTTACCATTTTTAAGTAAAATTTTAGAAAAACTTGTTTTTACTCAGATTAATGACTTTTTGAGTGATAGACAGATCCTGGAGATATTCCAGTCTGGATTTCGGGTGAACCACAGCACAGAGACTGCTCTCCTAAAGGTTTTAAATGATCTTAGATGTAACTGGGACTCCCAAAAGCTCTCAGTCCTGGTGCTACTGGATCTAAGCGCAGCCTTTGATACAGTAGACCACGCTATTCTCTTAAACAGACTGAATCACATGGTGGGCCTCTCTGGTGCTGTACACAACTGGTTCACTTCCTATCGCTCAGACAGAACTTTTATGGTGAGTATGGATACATGCTCCTCTAAGATCCATAAAATGACATGTGGTGTGCCTCAAGGGTCAGTTTTAGGCCCTGTACTTTTTAATTTGTATATGCTCCCTCTCGGCGGTGTCATCAGGAGGCATGGAGTGAACTTCCACCGTTACGCTGATGACTCTCAGCTGTACATTTCCATGTCTCCTGATGACACCAGACCAATGGATGCCCTTTTTAACTGTATTTTAGATATAAGATCTTGGATGGCAGAAAACTTTTTACAGCTTAACCAGGACAAAACTGAAGTTTTAATTGTCGGTCCTGAGGCTCAGAGAGAGAAACTCTTGTCTAAATTACAGGCATTTTCACTATGTCCTTTGCTACAAGTGAAAAACCTGGGTGTTATTTTTGACTCTGAGCTTGGTTTTATCCCACATATTAAACATGTAACCAAAATTGGATTTTATCATCTAAAAAATATAGCCAGAGTCCGCCCTATTCTCTCTCGGACCAACACGGAGATGTTGATGCATGCTTTTATTACCAGTCGCATTGATTACTGTAATGCCCTGCTCTCTGGTCTTCCTAAAAGGAATATTTCAACTTTATAACTTTTACAAAACTCTGCAGCTCGTGTGCTGACAAAGACGAGAGGGCGGGCCCACATTACACCGGTTTTAGAATCGCTGCACTGGCTCCCCGTGTGTTTCAGGATCAATTTTAAAGTTCTTTTATTGGTTTTTAAATGTCTTAATGGTCTTGGGCCTTCTTATCTCTCAGATCTGCTTTTACCATATGAACCCTCGCGGACCTTGAGGTCCTCTGGTACTGGCCTTTTGATTGTCCCTAAAGTCAGGACACATACTCACGGAGAGGCAGCTTTTCAGTGGTATGGTCCTCGTCTGTGGAACAGCCTGCCGGAGGAGCTCAGGGCCGCAGAGAACATACATGTTTTTAAGAACAGGCTCAAGACCCACCTTTTTAATTTGGCTTTTACTTAACATTTATTTATTTTACGCTTATTTATTCTATCCTGTTATTCTATTGTTAATTTAGGTTTTACCTAATATTTATTGATTTTATTCTTATTCATTTTTTAATCTTCTTACTCTATTTATATTTATATTTATATTGTATCCCGTTCTTATTTATTTTATCTTTTTACCCAGTATATACTCTTATTAGGTCATATCTCCAGTGTTTCCTCAGAGGGCGCTCTCTGCACCGGGGCTGTGATCGACCATGGCCGCTGGGGCTCTGGGGGTCCTCTCAGCCTGGCTGGGGGGCTTCTTTGCCTCCCTCCTGCTGTGTGCCCAGCCTGGAGGCTGCGGTCTGTGACCGGCTTCCGGTGCAGACGGCTCCCCATGATAGTGTTTCCTCACTTGGCTCATGCGTACCCAGTCCAATTTTACTTTTTAAGTGTGCACGTGTGTGTGTGTGTGTGTGGGGGGGGGGGGGGGGGGGGGGGGGGGGGGGGGGGGGGGGGGGGGGGGGGGGGGGGAGGGGGGGGGGCTGCTTTTAACCATGTAAAGCACTTTGTGCTACATTTTTTTTTGTATGAAAAGTGCTTTATAAATAAAGATTGATTGATTGATTGATTGATATATGTGTAAACAGAAAATGTACGAGCTGTGAAAACTGTTTCTGATAAAATGAAGACTGATATATTAAATATTCGTTTATTGGTTAAGAAAATCATACCATGTCATAACTGCTTTAAGTCATACAGAATAAATATCAGAGCCTTAAACTGGCTGACTTCTGCTAAATGGGTCAAACTGGGCAGAAAGTATACAAACACATATCATCCTTATAGAATATGATGTAACACTATAGATCAACTTACCTCAGAATATATAAAGCATATAAACAATTGCAGCATTATGATGCAACAAACACAGCAGTACTACTAATCCAAAATACTCAGCTTCATAGAACTGGAACAAACATTTATTTTTAGGTCGATTCTGCTGCTGATACATACTTTAGGTTTCTGAATATTAAACTTGTTGCTGCCTTTCATAGTGTGTAACTTGAAGGCCCTGAGTACTTTCTCCCACACTGAAAACACTGGAATGATAAAACTATTTGAACATTACCTAATAAGACTGATTCAGGACAGACAAATAGTTATGCTAAACTTTTCTAGCAGTCCTTCACAAACAGGGAACAGTCTGTGTATTCTCTCCGTCTGTCAGCTGATGCTGGCTCTTCCTCCTCCTCTTCCTCACACACTGCTGAGTTTGTCCTGGTGGATCATCAGGGGTGCAAAGCCTCACAGATGATGTGCAGCAGTGGGTCCCTCAGTCTGTCCTCACTCTGGACACTTGCAGTTGTCACACATGGAAATCAAATGTGTGATAAGCTGCAGGATTCAAACACAAGTGTAATTTATAAATACATGTTCATACTTTTATTACACAATCAGAGAGAAAGAAACAGAGAGAGAGTGCAGGACAGACAGACACGAGACAGTCTCAGGTGTTTACACTGCTACAAAACAGCACAAAAGAAGGAGGATTTAGTGTTTGTGTTATTACGAGTGCTAAACAAGAAGAGTTCCCAGCTGGTACACTGGACACATGTGTGACTCCTGTGATTAAAGCATCTTTCTTTCAGCGTAACGAGTGAACCGTCAGCTCGTTCGAAACACACGTTTGAAGTCCGTTTGGCTCGACACCACCGAACAGAGGCAGCAATTTAACATAGCTAACATTAACAGTGCAGTGAATCCTGCTTGTGCCGTGATATTCAGGACTGCAAACCGAGCAGCATCACTGACTTTCAGCTTGTTGTGTTTGTGGATATATGACTGACTTTAATTATCCATAAAATCATCACATTCTTTGTAAGATTAAGGCCGACTATTGAACGGCGTATATTTTGAAGTAAAGGCTTTAAAACCAAGTTAGTACAAACATCACTAATGTCACATAGCTTTCCCGACATGTGGCCAACAGTAATGTTTTAATGTTCTTCATTATTAAACATTTGCGCATAAATAAGTGACATAATATTCATTACTTGCTTTTGAAAGTTTACTCTTCGGCAGCTCCATTTTTTTCAGAAAAATTATCTACACCACCGCCGCGCTATGAAGTCTGGGATATGTTGGGCCATAAAAGCTACAGCGACCCATCCTTAAAATTCAGGGAAATGAAGGACGCATTTGACGGCCGCATTTCGAGCAGTTTTGAATTGGGACAGCCTTCATCGCGTCGCTGTGATGTAATCGGTCTTGAAATGCAGCCTTTAAGGCTGCAGACCCTGGCTGTGTCCTTCAAAAGAGACTCTACGCCAGGGGTGTCAAACTCCAGGCCTCGAGGGCCGGTGTCCTGCAGGTTTTAGATCTCACCCTGGGTCAACACACCTGAATCAAGTGATCAGTTCATTACCAGGCCTCTTCAAGAAATGTTGAGGAGGTAATTTAGCCATTTAAATCAGCTGTGTTGGATCAAGGACACATCTGAAACCTGCAGGACACCGGCCCTCGAGGCCCGGAGTCCGACACCTGTGCTCTACGCGTTCTCAAACGAGGCTCAAAAGGCAAGGTTAGGGAAGCCATGAACTTGGCCTTATCAGTGAGAGATCGGGCCACGTAAGCTTTATGACCTCCATTGGCAGATGATACTCTGGCTTAGTGGGTGGATCCACTGTGCATGTGGCAGGTAGAACTACGTTTTTAAGAGCATGATACATGGGAGAAATGCTGTGGCATGCACTTATTTCAAGCAACAATCAATTATTTCAAGCAACAATCAAGCAATATCCACCAGCCACGTGACCAACCCAACACCAGCAGTTGGCTCAAACAGACTCAAACGAACGTTCATGAAAAGTGGGAACTTCTGCCAAACCACATGGCCTAACGGATAAGGCGTCTGACTTCGGATCAGAAGATTGAGGGTTCGAGTCCCTTCGTGGTTCGTTGTGAGTGCTTGAGGAGCAGGCATGCGTTCCCAGTTTGTTCGCAGCAGGCTGACCTCGCATCCTTCATGTCATCCAAAATTGCTACGCTGTTGTCAATTTCATGTTCTTCAACAGAGACTCTACGAGTTCTCAAACGAGGCTCGAATGGCCAGGTTGGGGACTGAAGCCATGAACTTGGCCTTATCAGTGCCAGGCTCGAGTCATCTTGGCTTAGAAGCAACCATAGAAAGTCAATAACATGCCATGACCTCAAGCGACACAGGTGAAAAAATCACGACTTGGAAGCATGCTGTTGGTGGAACTCCACCTGGAAAAGATCCAGTGCGCTCTGTTTCACTCCCCGTTGAAGGCATGTTTTGGACTTTGTTCAAAAAACAGCCATGCCGCTATACTTGAAGCATTTTCATTAGGAAACACAGTGCTTTCGACTGTTTTCATATTTTAGTCTACTAAAGTATGACTTTGTTAGTTTCTCCAGCGACATTGTTCATCAGCTGAACTGCATAGGTGGCTTCTGATCAGTAGGAGCTTCCAAGAGTTGGCTTTTATTGGTACAGCTTGAAGTAATTTCTTGTAAACACACATTTCTCTTGTGTTCTTAACAGTTCTTCCACCCTCTTTTTGGTATATTAGTCAACAAAAGGATCAGTTCACACACATGTTGTAGGCCAGTTAGCTCAGCTGGTCAGAGCGTGGTACTAATAACGCCAAGGTCATGGGTTCAATCTAGGGATGCACCGATACTGGTATCGGGTATCGGGAGCGATACTGTAAAATGTGGTATCGGTTAACTCGTGAAGTTAATCGATACCACGAACCGATACTAACTTATTTCATTAATCAGAGGGTGGACTGTCATTTTTGTTGTAATTTTTTAGATTGGCCACTAGGGGGACATCCCGCGCTAAACAGGCACAGGGTTAGACGAGTGAGACTGGCGGCTCCAGATAAAAAAAGAGAAACTGGAGGCTGCTGTAGCTAGGCTAAACAAAATGTCAGCAGTGTGGACCGGAACAGCCAACTTTAACTCGGGTTTTGGAAACGCGATGAAAAATGTCAAGAGAAAATCCACGAGCAGTTAAAATAACAGAGGCTCTGACTCATTTTATTGCTCTGGGTGACCAGCCAATGCCGGTCGTGGAAAACATAGGATTGCACCGTCTTCTCAGCATACTCGAGCAGCAATATAAAATTCCCAGCCGCCCACACATCAGGGAGATAATGGTGCCAAAACTTTCTAAAGAGGTAAAGACAAGCAGTGTGTGCGATGTCAGTCCTTGGTTTAACGGCACAGTGGACTGATGATCCACGGGCAGATGGGGAGTTCGTTCGTCAATGCCAAATACTTTCGTTATTTTGTTTGTTTGTTTATTATATGGACACTCTGCAATAATTTAAAAGTTTTATTTTATTCTCAAACCTAATTTGTATTTATTTTATTCCAAACAGAAGTGTTTATTTATTATTCTGAAAGCTCGAGACAGTGCCAATAGTTCAGTGATATTTTGTTAAATTACAATGTGGAGACTCTGCAATAATTTAAGAGAAGTGCTTATTTTTCACTTGAAATTTTTTTGTGGTCATTTTTATTAAGATAGTATTTATTATCAGCAGAGAATAAAATAAAACCTCTCTTCCAATTCATTGCATTTGTGTGTGTGTGGTAGAAGTATCGGTTTTGTACTCAGTATCGGCAAGTACTCAGATCCAAGTATCGGTGTCGTATCGGTTTTGAAAAAATTGGTATCATTGCATCCCTAGTTCAATCCCCATACTGGTCTTTCCACCAGCCATCCAAGCTGCTGTGTCATGACAGACCGTGGATTTTATTTGGTGGGATCCAAGAAAAAAACCTCTGCCAACTTCCAAGTGAGTAATGTACGCAACTACAAATGAAAGCAAAACACAAAATTCACTGACACATGACACGCTAATGAATACATTACATGCTTAGCTACAATCCCCAAATCACTTTTCCAGCTACTTTCTGGATAAATCACTCATTTCCAAAGTCTGACACAGCATACTGCATCAAAAATTGCTGCTTTATATCACACCTATCGACCCTAACATTAGAAGACGCACACCATGTATTGTTTTGTTTCAAATTTCTTCTTAAAGCGTTTTTTGTAAGTCAACAGAATACTTTTTTTTCCCACTATGTTGAAGTAATTTCTTGTAAACACACATTTCTCTGGTGTTCTTAACAGTTCTTCCACACTCTTTTTTGGTATATTAGACAAAAAAAAGGGGTCGGTTTAGGCACAAGTTGTAGGCCGGTTAGCTCAGCTGGTCAGAGCGTGGTGCTAATAACACCAAAGTCATGGGTTCAATCCCCATACTGGCCATTCCAGCAACTGTCCAAGGTGCTCTCTCATGGTAGATTGTGGTTTTTGTTTGGTGGGATCCAAGAAAAAAACCTCTGCCAACTTCCAATGTGACAGATCGGGCCACATAAGCTTTATGACCTCCACTGGCAGATGATACTCTGGCTTAGTGGGTGGATCCACTGTGCATGTGGCAGGTAGTACTACGTTTTTAAGAGCATGATACATGGGAGAAATGCTGTGGCATGCACTTATTTCAAGCAACAATCAATTATTTCAAGCAACAATCAAGCAATATCCACTAGCCACGTGACCAACCCAACACCAGCAGTTGGCTCAAACAGACTCAAACAAATGTTCATGAAAAGTGGGAACTTCTGCCAAACCACGTGGCCTAACGGATAAGGCGTCTAACTTCGGATCAGAAGATTGAGGGTTCGAGTCCCTTCGTGGTTGGTTGTGAGTGCTTGAGGAGCAGGCATGCGTTCCCAGTTTGTTCGCAGCAGGCCGACCTCGCATCCTTTATGTCATCCAAAATTGCTACGCTGTTGTCAATTTCATGTCCTTCAACAGAGACTCTACGAGTTCTCAAACGAGGCTCGAATGGCCAGGTTGGGGACTGAAGCCATGAACTTGGCCTTATCAGTGCCAGGCTCGCGTCATCTTGGCTTAGAAGCAACCATAGAAAGTCAATAACATTCCATGACCTCAAGCGACACGGGTGAAAAAATCACGACTTGGAAGCATGCTGTTGGTGGAACTCCACCTGGAAAAGATCCAGTGTGCTCTGTTTCACTCCTCGTTGAAGGCATGTTTTGGAATTTGTTCAAAAAACAGCCATGCCGCTTGAAGCATTTTCATTTTCATTAGGAAACACAGTGCTTTCGACTGTTTTCATATTTTAGTCTACTAAAGTATGACTTTGTTAGTTTCTCCAGCCACATTGTTCATCAGCTGAACTGCATAGGTGGCTTCTGATCAGTAGGAGCTTCCAAGAGTTGGCTTTCATTGGTACAGCTTGAAGTAATTTCTTGTAAACACACATTTCTCTTGTGTTCTTAACAGTTCTTCCACCCTCTTTTTTGGTATATTAGTCAACAAAAGGATCGGTTACTCACATGTTGTAGGCCGGTTAGCTCAGCTGGTCAGAGCGTGGTGCTAATAACGCCAAGGTCATGGGTTCAATCCTACGGTGGCCCCTAGAGACAAAGCACTTGCAAACTCCAGAAACACATGCAAACCCCAAAATACATGCAAATTCCAAAACACAACGGAAGTGCTCCAGGACGCTAGGGGCAGTGTTGAGCTTTTGTTACCTAGTAACTACACAAGCTAGGAAGTACAAATGACCGGATTTGGACTGTATCCCAATTCAGGGTCTGCTGCCTTAAAGGCCGCATTTTAAGGCCTATTACGTCACAGCGACATGATGAAGGCTTTCCCAATTCAAAGGCTGCTCGAAATGCGGCCCTCAAATGCGTCCTTCATTTCCCTGAATTTTAAGGATGGGTCGGTGTAGCCTTCATGGCCCAACATATCCCAGATTTCATAGCGCGGCGGTGGTGTGGAAAAAAAACGGCGGAAGCGGAGCCGCCGAAGAGTAAACTTTCAGAAGTAAGTACTGAATATTATGTCACTTATTTATGTGCGAATGTTTTTATAATGAAGAACATTAAAACATTACTGTTGGCCTCATGTCGGGAAAGTTATGTGACATTAGTGATGTTTGTACTACCTTGGTAGCCTTTACTTCAAAATATATGCCGTTCAATAGTTGACTTTACTCTTACAGAGAATCTGATGATTTTATGGATAATTAAAGTCGATCATATATCCACAAACACAACAAGCTGAAATTCAGTGATGCTGCTCGGTTTGCAGTCCTGAATATCACGGCACAAGTAGGATTCACTGCACTGTTAATGTTAGCTATTTTATATTGCTGCCTCTTTTCGGTGGTGTCGAGCCACATGGACTTTAACGTGTGTTTGAATGAGCTGACGGTTCACCCGTTAAGCTGAAAGAAACATGCTTTAATCACAGGAGTCACACGTGTCCACTGTACCATCTGGGAACTCTTCTTGTTTCGTAATAACACAAACACTGAATCCTCCTTCTCTGGTGCTGTTTTGTAGCAGTGTGTACACCTGAGACTGTCACCTGTCTGTCTGTCCTGCACTCTCTCTCTGTTTCTTTCTCTCTGATTGTGTAATAAAAGTATTAACATGTATTTATAAGTTACACTTGTGTTTGAATCCTGCAGCTTATCACACATTTGATTTCCATGTGTGACAACTGCAAGTGTCCAGAGTGAGGACAGACTGAGGGACCCACTGCTGCACATCATCTGTGAGGCTTTGCACCCCTGATGATCCACCAGGACAAACTCAGCAGTGTGTGAGGAAGAGGAGGAGGAAGAGCCAGCAGCAGCTGACAGATGGAGAGAATAGACAGACTGTTCCCTGTTTGTGAAGGACTGTTAGAAAAGTTTAACATAATTAATTGTCTGTCCTGAATCAGTCTTATTAGGTAATGTTCAAATAATATTATCATTCCAGTGTTTTCAGTGTGGGAGAAAGTGCTCAGGGCCTTCAAGTTACACACTATGAAAGGCAGAAACAAGTTTAATGTTCAGAAACCTAAAGTATGTATCAGCAGCAGAATGGAGCTAAAAATAAATGTTTGTTTCAGTTCTATGAAGCTTTGAGTATTTTGGATTAGTAGCACTGCTGTGTTTGTTGCATCATATTGCTGTAATTGTTTATATTCTGAGGTAAGTTGATCTATAGTGTTACATCATATTCTATAAGGATGTTTGTATACTTTCTGCCCAGTTTGACCAATTTAGCAGAAGTCAGCCAGTTTAAGGCTCTGATATCTATTCTGTATGACTTAAAGCAGTTATGACATGGTCTGATTTTCTCACCCAATAAACGAATATTTAATATATCAGTCTACTCTTCATTTTATCAGAAACAGTTATCCAGCTTGTACATTTTCTTTTTATAAATATATGTAAGCAATGAGCCAAATTCAGTAATGCCAACATACTGAAGGAACAACATTTGTCTCTTATATATGATACACCTATATATGCACTGTCAAAGATACTTGTCTTTGAGTGAAGATTTAAGGTGATAAGACATAAATAACTGCAACTTGAATCTGTACTGAAGCTCAGTATTTGACACAGAGTTCATGTTCACTGCTGTAATAGCTAATAATGATTAATATAATAACTATAATATTGGCCATATTATATTTACATTACCAAAGTGATATGACTTTAGTCTCATGAACAACATTAGCTAATTGTTATTTACTAACTATTCTTAAATAACTTTTCAGTCCAGAAATGAAGCCCAAAAATCATGTTTTACTGTCCTGTGGTCTCAGCCTCAGATACTTATCAAATCACACAAAGATCATGTAGAAACAAACAAACAAATGAACAAAATATGTTCTCCTTCATTTCTGTCAAACAAAGTTGTATGACACGTTTCCAGCGGTTAGTATCATGGTTGCTAGGCAACCTGGGAAGCGCGACAGAGACTAGACCGTCCCATACAGACAAACTTGCCGTTTATTTTGCAAATCGAACTCAACACTGCCCCTAGCGTCCTGGAGCACTTCCGTTGTATTTTGGAGTTTGCATGTGTTTTGGATTTGCAAGTGTTTTGGATTTGCAAGTGTTTTGGATTTTGCATGTGCTTTGGAGTTTGCATGTGTTTTGGATTTTGCAAGTGTTTTGGATTTTGCAAGTGTTTTGGATTTTGCATGTGCTTTGGAGTTTGCATGTGTTTTGGATTTTGCAAGTGTTTTGGATTTTGCAGGTGTTTGGAGTTTGCAAGTGTTTTGGATTTTGCAGGTGTTTTGGAGTTTGCATGTGTTTTGGATTTTGCAAGTGTTTTGGATTTTGCAGGTGTTTTGGAGTTTGCAAGTGTTTTGGATTTTGCAAGTGTTTTGGATTTTGCAAGTGTTTTGGAGTTTGCAAGTGTTTTGGATTTTGCAAGTGTTTTGGAGTTTGCAAGTGTTTTGGAGTTTGTATGTGCTTTGTCTCTAGGGGCCACCATAGTGTAGGAGATTTCTATGAAGTAAACACATTACGTCTCTGAACACATTTTGTAAATGGGACTGTCACTCACTTGTTGTTTGACGACATACAAAGTTTGTTCCCAGTAAGGTCTCAATTTTCCAGGTCCTCCCCTCTCACTCATGTTACGGACTAGGACACTGTCTCACCAGGTTGGAGAGTGACTGTGTTCTGTGTGTGATGATCATAGTTCTTCTACCCCTTGCACTAGAGTGCTGGCTGTTCTCAGCTGCAATACGATAAGCCTCTTCCATCCACAAAGCCCACTTTTTAGCATAGCTCTGAGGTGTTTCAGTCCCATCTCTGGCTAACAAGCCAAAAATGAAGTCTACTAGGAGACGGGGGTGTCGACCAAACATGAGGTAGTGGGATGAAAAGCCTGTTGCCTCATGCCTGGTGCAGTTGTATGCATGTACTATCTGAGGCAGATGCTCTTTCCAGCTGCTCTTTGCCTTCTCCTCCAATGTCCTTAGCATTTGAAGAAATGTCCAATTAAATCACTCAGCTGGGTTGCCATTTGGATGGCATGGTGTTGTCCTTGAGTGAGCAGCTCCAGCCAGGTGTTGTAGGGTTGCTGATGTGTTTGACTGGTTTCTTTTGCTTAATGCAGGGGTGTCACGGCCTTTTATGTTCCAAACACCAAAAAAGTCCAAGAAAAGGCCGTGGGTGGCAACGGGAAGTTTGTTTTAGAACGCACTCCTGACTCCATTGTTTAAAAATCATATGTTGTTTATTTCGTGGAAAATTATAAACAAAAATCAACCAAATAACTTCTTAAAACTTATAATTAAACGAAAGTTAACTCAATTTGCTTTAACAACCTCAAAAGTGGTCAAAAAATCATTTTCTAACCCCCCCCCCCCCCCCCCCCCCCGTCTTCCCATCAGACATTTGGCAAACAAAAAACCATCTTTACCACACCCCTCCATGGTGCTCTTAATCCCCTGATTAATGGGAGGGTCCATAAGCCAATAAACCAATCACTTTCCAAAAACTTTTCCAATAAAATGAATTACAAATTTACATAACAAAACTAGGTCAGCATATTCTTACAACTTTAAAGAAAAAACAAAAATTAATACAAATTGTGTTTTATAAACATTCAACAAAAATGCTCACAACACAGGGGTGTTTTCTGGTCACATACGCCTCAATGTCCCTCTTCATAAAAGCCCAGTAGAAACGGTCCCGTGCCAAGTGAATGACCCTCTTTGCCCTGCGTGACCCAAGTCATCATGGAGATGTTGAAGCACTAGGAGTTGATATTGTGCTGGCAGCACAAGCTGCCTTCGCTGAGCCGCTGTACGATGTTGCAGCTGATTTTCCATATGAAGCTTTCCCCACTCATGCATAAGCTTTCTCATGGGGCCACTGGCTCTCCTTCTGCCATCATTAGTTATTACTGATTTTGTTTCTTTCAGTTTGATAAGTTAAATGATAGAGGGATCCTTCCTTTGGGATTTTACCAGGTCACTGTGACAGGCTGCAATGGTGACATGTTCACAGGTGTCTCTGGCTGGGCATTGTAATGGTTCTTTTTGATTTGGAAGGAAAAGTAAGCGCAGACAGAGTCCTAGGGAGTGTCCAAAAAGTGATTTATTAAACACACACGTATTATACAGTGTGGGAGGCCGGTCTTCCCGTTCGGCCCCGATACAGAAAGCTTTATAGCCTTTATGACGTCAGAACAATTCCTGGGAGTCATCTTATCAGAACAACAACAACCCTTTCCCAGACTTGAAACCAGATGTTTCCCATCATCAGCGTCTGGGAACATAACAATTGTGTAAGACGAGTGTGCTGTTGTGTAAGATTGTTGGTCTCGGCCACCGAAAGTTCAGCGTCCTCATCTGACTTACTGTGGACCCATCACTATGCTGCATGATGAAGCATTGCATCTAGAATGTGTCATTCTGCGTGCCCTGGCAAATATACTGAGTGGTAAATGATACATGATAATAAGGATGATAACCGGATAATGATAATGATAAGTGATACAGACTAATGAAGTAATGATGAAATAATGATTGTGCATGTGAATAATAACACAGTGACAGAAAAATAACATTCCTTTACGTGACAACTCCTCCTCTTGGGCTCGCTTGCGAGACCAACTTACACCAGGATTTGTCTCACTCCTCCTTCCAGCTTACAATCTCCTTCAAGGGCATCATGGACCCAGGCGCCGCTGAACCAGCTGAGCCCAAGCTCAGGGCCCTCTCCAGCATCTTTACTAAAACTCGCCGGACCAGAGGGATGAGACAACATCCGATCATTAATATAGCAAGAAAAACAACACAAGAAAACATGGCAGACATAACAACACTCTTCCATTGCCCAAAGACAGACGTAAACCAGTCTCCCAGTCCAGTGTTCACACCCGATTGCTCATGCATGGTTTTATATAACATTTTCAGACTCTCAAGCGCTCTAGTCACCGTACCGTCTGGGGCCGTATTGTTGGGAATAAAAGTACAGCACATGTCCCCAAACATGGCACACACACCACCCTTCTCAGCCAACAACATGTCAAGGGCCATTCGATTTTGGATTCCCATTAACGACGTCGGTCCCAATTGTTCCGCAAGGCCTTCTACCGCGTCCCTAGTGAGATTTGAGAGTCTCAACACATTATAATGAACATAGTTAATGCGATCAACATTTTTATTTGGAGTTATCCATAACTGGCCGGTTTTGAAACACACTTTCAAAACCAGCCGCTATCTGATTAACTAACTTATATTCATCTGGAACTCCCCTGGGAACTCCTATTGAGTCAATCCAGGTTGGTGAGTCCCATCTTGGGTCATATTTGTGCACACCCCTTATACTTCTCCTACGTCTAGCTGTCAACACACCAGTGTCCTGCTGTGGAACTGTCTCTACTCTATTCCCTATCAGCATCAAAGGTGCTCCTAGGCGCACCAGAGCACATGTACCCACACTTCCCAGGGGAACCTGTACCAAAAGGGTGTACTGCCCACAATAATAATATAGCCCACCCCTTGCCCAGGTGCCTATAATAGTATTTGGGTCACTTACATTATTGGTAGTCCTGCCGGGGACTGTCCTCTGACACCAGCTTGGATCAATTCTTCCTAACGTATATCTCACACTGTCTGTAGAGAACTCAAAACATGTATAATTATCCCTTTTAGGTGTGAATGAACCTGGTTGTGTACGTTTATCAATTGGCGGATATAAACCTGACAAAGTGGTGCAGTTACCTGTGTTCACCGCCTCTCTAGTTAATCTCAGCATACAATCATAACCCCACTCATCCTCTGGATACAGAGGAGCGGGTTCAGTGAACAGACGAGGTCGAGCTGTAGCACAAGCAACACAATCAACCACTTCCTGCTCTTTAGCATTTTGAGCCACCCAATCTAACCAAAGATTCCTGTCACCAAAACCTGTGGCACGCTCTATTAACTCTTGAGGTTTTAATCTAGTGTAATCTGTGGCAACAAACCATTTCTCTTCTGAGTCCTGGTAAGTAACTGTCTCTAAGGGATCCACTTGCTCTGTGAGATTCATTACAGTGTCATTCCCTACCGGTTTAGATCTTGGATTGAATAAGTTCACCCGAATTATCCCTGTTGGATCTGTCCCTGCTTTATCTACCCCTATTACTAAATAGAACGCACCTCCCTCATAGGCTGCTTCCGGGAGTTTACTCCATGGTCCTAGGGAGAGAGTGACAGGGTTATGTGTAACAGAATAATCTTTCTGAATGGCTATCCCTTCAAGGGCCTGTGGCACTGTTGGCTGCCATCCTACTCCTGTCCAAGCAACCACATCCTGCCAAGAACACCACTGATCCGTTATATAACTGTAAATGTCTGCTTCCCGTGATGGGCCCCACACCGACTTAGGGTAGCACACCATAGGGTGATAACAAATCCACACATCATATGTTCTCCAGCTACTCCCGTCTCCTGGGCATCTAATTACCTCACACAAATCGAATGTGAATGCCGTCGTGGACCCATTAACATACCCAAACTCGACTCCCCCACTGGCCTTGAGACACCCATCGTTCCCACCTGAGCCAACCTCGCGCTTGAATTTTCTCGACGACTCGATCGGTTTGGACTCTGGAGCGGATAGACCTCTGCGTCTGGGCAATTCACCTGTCTGCCAATAAACAAACAAACACGTTACAACACTTATCAACCCCAACATTCCCGTTATTTTCCAATTTTCCCACAGTTTCATGATCACTGTTTCCAGGCTCTTTTACTTTTACCTTAAACTTCGTGATAAGAGTATAAGATTATGAGTATAAAAGTAGGCAATTAACGTGCAAGACTATTACGACTCCTTTAAACTATCAATTACTTTAGACTAGAGCCCTAGCCTATCATGAGCCTGGAATGGATTGATGCTTGGCGCGTGACGCTCCTCTTCTTTCTTCGTCTCCCCAGGTAGACTGCTGGGGAGAACCGCTGCACAGGGGGAGAGGATTATTCTGCCTCTATGTTCCCCCCCGTGTTACTTTGGGTGGAGCTTATCTCGAGTAAGCTCTCGTCCGCCACTGCGCATTGAGACCAATGGAACCAGGTCTCACCCTTTCCCTTCAGCCGAACCGCACTGGTGGTACGAGCCGTCACCTCGAATGGCCCCGTCCACCTTGGATCTCTCCACTTTCGCTTAATGACCTTCAGCCACACCGCCTTGGCGTCGGGGACGGACCTGTCCACCGCATTCACCCCCACTCCAACCTGTTGTGTGAAACTAGACACAAGAGCTTTTAATTCTTTCCAACCTTCAGCATGCTTTCTATTACTTTTTATACTCTCTTCCGCCGGGACTGTTGTCCAAGGACCTGGAAACTGTCGTCCTGTCACAGCTCATATGGTGTGAAACCTGTGGATTGATTAACACAACATCTTATTATCATCAATGCAATTGGCAGGGCTGCAACCCAATTTAGCCCCGTCTGAGCAGAAATTTTAGCTATTTTATTCTTCAGGTTTAGATTCATTCTTTCCACCTTCCCTGGGACTGAGGATGATACACCGTCCCAAATCGGTGCTGCAACCCCAGCTTCTGTTCTACTTCTGCCAAATCTTTATTTTTAAAATGAGTTCCATTGTCTGACCGAATTCTTTTGGGAAAACCATGCCGAGGGATGTAATGATTGATTAAACACTTAATCACACTTTTTGCATCCTCCCTCTTTGTTGGCCACGCTTCGGGCACCCCGTCAGAGCATCCACACTCACCAGCAAATACCGGACTCCTCCCGGTCCCACATCAATCATGTCAGTGAAATCAATGACAATCTCTTCCCCTAGTCTTTCTGGAATAGGGAACTTACCTGCCTCTGGTTTAATCACTGGCTTTGGATTGTGCCTCCCACAGATCAGGCACGTCCTAGCTTTCTGCCTTAATCATATCCCTCAAAAAGGGATGCCACCAATGGCACAGATGTCTCTCCATCTGGGCCACACCCACATGGCCAAGCCCATGTGCTTCTGCAATCTTCTGTTCCGCTAGGTTGGCGGTCAACACCGGTCGTCCGTCAGGTCCTCGCCAGAGACCTCCTTCTTCCCATGCTCCTCGACTCTTCCAGACCCCCTTCTCTTCCGGGGCCGCCTCCTCTTGGGCCTTCCTGGCCTCCTCCAACATGTTGACTCCTACTTCTTCCTCCACACTTATTTGCACGATCTGCCGTAGTGCTTTATAGCCTGCTGCCTCTTTCGCAGCTCGATCGGCTTCCTGATTTCCTCTGGCCACCATGCCAGTCCCCGAGGAGTGACCTTTACATTTTATGATACTCACCTCCTCTTGCACATGGCTTCCTCCATGTTTCAACTCCCCAATGAGACATGTACAAGAATGTTGCACCTTCTCTCTAAAACAATCTCCGGCCAACCTGTAACCTTGTGTAAAAACATTACCTCAGCAGTTACATGTTAAGCCTATTTAACTCCCAGCTCCACCTGGAGACTGTATCCTGCAAAACAAATCTGTTAAATCAAACTTCTTATTTACAACCAACTATAGATCATGAGAGCAATAAAGTATTCAGCACAACAGACAAGTATCATGTGCAGGTTTTCTCCAATCATTAACTCACTATTATTACCATAATTTGTCTCCAATCATGAATCATCCCAATTTACTCCACAATTTACTCAGTGACTTTCCTTAAGCAATGTCACTCCACCCCTTTATCACTAGGAACTCAAAAAGTGGCCAGCTAGTGAGCTCCATGTTGAACTATTCCATAAACACTGCATCTCTTATTTGTTTCCTCATGTCACTTGTCTGTTTTCTACCGAATCCTCCACATGCACCTGCACTCTTAACAAAAGCAAAACAAACGTTAGCCACACACATTGACCATCCCGGTGATCAGGCGTCATAACCTATAAACACAGTTTCTTCACACATAAGCCCAGAAATCCTGTAGTGGAAAAACCAAACGTCAATCAATTGTCCAGTGGTAAATCACATGATCAAACCACATGAAGAACTGTAATGCTGTAGAGAAGAAAATGCAAATGTTAGCGCTGCGCAGATGTATACACTTTCTCACAGTTACATCTGTGAGCAACACACAACACAAACCCATGAATAACACAACCCTGGTAAATTTACAAACACAGAAAGTGGCATTTAAAAGTTAAAACGGCAGGCCAAAGCTCCCGCAACCTCGGATGTTGCTATCATCTTTCTGCTCCTGTAAAAGAAACACACATAAATTCATCCACCCTTTCGTCCTGTCTAGGTGGAGGTTAACTTTGAGTCGTGGTCAAGTCTTATCAGCTTTTGTCAGCTTTTACCAGTCAGTCAGTTTGTTTTTATTTCCATTCATTCATCCATTCATTCTTTCTTTGCTGATAGTGGAAACCATCGTCGCATTTGATCTCCACCCTCAGCAAAATGACGTCATTTCAAAAAAGAACTTTAGATCGGATTACCTCGCTGAATCCTTCTTAGGCCGGGACTCTCATATTCTAATTGTCCCCAATAAGTGGCTTCCCCAGAGCCCATTTTAATGTGGAGAAACTCACTTGCAACAACCTTCTGGACGACGTGTAGCGCTTTTAATTCCCAACGTGCAGATCTGCTCAAAGAAAAGAAATTCACAAACAAAATCAGTGCACTGTTCAAAAATAAAAATAAAATAAAAATAAAATGAAAAAAATAAAAGATAAAACTGAAAAACAAAAGTAAATAAAAATACAGAAACCCGGTCTTAGGACTTGTCACTCTTATAAGTGAAAAAATACCAAATCTAAACTTGGTGGCATGGTAAAACTTTCCCCATACTTCAGAAACAAAAACAAAACAAAACAAAACAAAAAATCTGCTAGTTTCACTCATTTAAACTCTGGGTGCAGGATTCTGTTCACCCCTGCTATCATCTTCCCCAACATAAGACTAATTCAGTCTATGTATCAGTTCTCAATCCACTTAATAAACCAGACAGGATGCTGGTAACCGTATTACCTTCTTAAAATTGTGTTTGATCCTAATGAGCTGATCGCGTATGTGTGTGTGTGTGTGTGTTAGTCGGGTTAATACATTTTCTATTTCTATGTATCCTTTTATGTACCTTCCCCCTTTTTTCTGAAACAAACTCCGTTCACTCCTAAGTTTGTTTCAGAAACATCTAAATGAAAAACTCTGACATAGTCAGGCACAGCTAAACCCCAAATGTTTGCAGGTTACCATCGGCAACCACACTGTGTGTTGTTAACCCCCTCCTACAAATGCCCTCTTTTAATGTGTTACACTTTATGTATGATTCTGTGTTATCTCTAGTGCATATCATGTGAAGGTGTGGTGTTATCTTTTCATTTTTTCTACCAGTACACTTGCATACCTCAGTGCTTGTCTTCCTCCCCCTTTTGTGGTGGTCTGGACACTGTGTCAATCCTCCACTCCCAGGCAGGCGCTTGTCTCCCCGGATTCCTTAACCCAATTTAATTCCCCAAACTACAACAGCAGCCTCAGTCCTCTTCTGCTCCTTTCCTCTCCGTTCTTTTCTCCCACTTTTCAGTCCAATGGCAGTCAGTTCTCTTCAGCTTTGTCCCGTGTATCTCTTTGTCCCACTGTCTCTCTCATTGCCATCTCGCTCCAAACATGGCAAATGTCAAACTCAGGCAGTCTCCTCAAAGGTCCTTCACACACAGTGAGGTTGCAGCTTGCTGGAAACGCATCTCCATCCATCCAATCCAGATGGTGGATCTTCTCTTTCTGATGCCGTTTGCCCACAGCGCTGCTGGACCTCTCTGCTCAGAACTCCGGTATTGTCTCTTGGACTTCTGTCCATTGTTAATGTTCATGCTCGTGCTTCTGGAACTGCACTCTGTGTCTTCAGGGAGAGATTAGCTTCCTTGGAGCTTGCTTGTTCAGGATGAGGATGGGAAGCTGCAAAACAATTCAGCCAAAAATTCTGGCTGGGTGTTCCTATTTTTGTTTCTAATGATTTTAACCTATAATTTTCTTCCGACTGCTGCCCATGGAGAAGTGATTCAGGTCCGTTTCCCCACCTGTAAACGACAGACTGAGAGACTCTCATTATTCACTGTGACTCCAGATGTTTTCATCACTCCTAAAACAACACATCTCTACTTATTTTGTTTTGAACTCTACTGACTTTAAACCCCAAATGTGAATTTTTAGTTGTTCATAACCGCAAACACAAAAAATCTTCTTGATGTTGTTATCAGTTATTTTCGTCCACAACACTCCAAATTATGTTTTCATTTTGTGTCCAGCAGGGGAATAAGGTGACCTCTAGCATCACTGCTTCACCAGTTGGAGACAATTTCTCACTCACACTTCCACACTTTTATTTTCTTTGCTTATTTTAGTTCCTTTTCTTTCTCTTTTCCTTTCCTTTTTTCTTTTCCCGGGTTTCGGCACCAAAATGTAATGGTTCTTTTTGATTTGGAAGGAAAAGTAAGCGCAGACAGAGTCCTAGGGAGTGTCCAAAAAGTGATTTATTAAACACACACGTATTATACAGTGTGGGAGGCCGGTCTTCCCGTTCGGCCCCGATACAGAAAGCTTTATAGCCTTTATGACGTCAGAACAATTCCTGGGAGTCATCTTATCAGAACAACAACAACCCTTTCCCAGACTTGAAACCAGATGTTTCCCATCATCAGCGTCTGGGAACATAACAATTGTGTAAGACGAGTGTGCTGTTGTGTAAGATTGTTGGTCTCGGCCACCGAAAGTTCAGCGTCCTCATCTGACTTACTGTGGACCCATCACTATGCTGCATGATGAAGCATTGCATCTAGAATGTGTCATTCTGCGTGCCCTGGCAAATATACTGAGTGGTAAATGATACATGATAATAAGGATGATAACCGGATAATGATAATGATAAGTGATACAGACTAATGAAGTAATGATGAAATAATGATTGTGCATGTGAATAATAACACAGTGACAGAAAAATAACATTCCTTTACGTGACAGCATGTTAGGCACAGGGCAGCGACATATGCAGCATCTTGTCTCTTTGCAGACTCACAACCCTTCTTTTTTAAAATTATAGTTCTAAATGGGAAGATTATTGTGATCTTGAAATATTAACATAAAATTATATTTTAGTATTTTTGTTGCTCAAAATAAGCGTCGCATAACGTGGAAGCCGGTGTACCCGCCAAAACGCCGTGCGTTTATGGAGACTTTCAACCCTGGGTCGGCCAAGTATGGAGAAATGTAAGAAAAGAAAAATATCAGAAGAAAATAGAACATTTAATGATGCCTGGGCAGATTCATTTGCATTTACTTCTGACGAGAGTGGCCTACCAGAATGCCTAATTTGTGGAGAGAAACTGGCTAACAAAAAAAGGTTAAATATCGAAATAAAAACACAGCCTTTGCTGAAAAATATCCAGAGGGAGAAGAGAGGAAAAAAGCCTTTTTGGAAGTGATTTGGAAGGCTGATCTGTGGAAAAAATCAATTCAAGAAGTGGATGAAGTCTGCATATGCAAGTTTTGTGGCCGCTCAGGAAATGGTCAGGCGTGGGAAGCCGTTGACAGACAGAGAATATATGAAGGAATCATTCATTAAGATTTCAGAACACCTATTCGTTGACTTTGAAAACCAGAGTGCACAATCTCTGTGCAGAAAATGCGAGCGATGCCTCTCTCTGCGAAGACTATCAAAGACAAAACCATCAAAATGGCAGAAAATATCACAAGACAGCAAATTCAAGACATCAGTTCAGCTGCAGCGTACAGGAACATGCACAGCTGCTTAAAGCAGTAGTGCCCAGATTACTTACATCTACTTCCGTGCAACTGATATAAGATGCGGTAAGCTGAACACAGCTTCCTCGTGGGTTCACAGCTTGTGTTGAAAAATAGTAACGCGACCGCACCGCATTTTCTTTGATTTGATTTGATTTGATATACCTTTATTAGTCCCACAAGGGGAAATTTCATAAGGTTGCCGACCTATTACACACAATGGCGGCGCCATCTTACCCTCCGACTATACATACATTACACAAACATCACATGGGGAAGACAGGTCAGAGAGGTATAACAATGGAAAATGCACCACACGAGGAAAGATAAGGAGAAAAAAATAACTCCTCCCAGACTGAGCTCCAACAGGGAGATCAGTTTGAGAACAGAAAAAAACACCTCTGCACATGAAAAACTCTTAATACACCAAAGAAACACATGACAAGTAACAGGGGTGGGTAAAGGGTGAGAGACAGCCGAATTAGACAGTACATCCGGGCCTGCAGCCTGTGCGCTGGTCTCCTTGATCCCCGTCAGCATCGGAAGGGAATAAGCATCGAAGGCGTTTGGAAAGGGAGGGGGGGATGAGTGTGTGCATATCAGTGTATATGTATGTGTGTGTGCGTGACCAGAGTTCAGCTGAGACAGTGTCCTTCGCCCTGCTAGGCTAAGTAAACAGTCTTCCAGCCAACCCAGGTGGCCTTGCATGGAATGGGAAGGAACAGACTAAACACAGTCGTTATCAGGGTGTTTTTGTTAGGGTATCCGCATGAAGTGATAGTGGTTTTTACTTTAGTGCGAACAGCTCATATGAATTTCAAAGCAGTTCTACAGTCCAACACTGGTCTCTCAATCTCCCGTTGGAGAGCCGCGAGCTTCGCCATACTTGCGTTCTGTGACGTTGTCATTTCTTGTGCTCAAGGAGCCGATTCTGAGAACTCACGACCACAGTGTGCCTCCCCGAGATGTAATCCAGTCTGCACTCAGAGATCTTATTCTGAGTATTCACAGCAGCCGTAACCTTTCCAAGATCTTATCAATCAATCAATCAATCCCAGAGGGCAGCCTTGTGGGGGTTTGAACAGCCGGTTCCGCTTTCTTAATTCTTCGATAAGTCAGGGCCAAGCCACCTCCGATCAGCCAGAACCCTGTTACCACGGTTCCGAATAGGTAGATATCTTCAGCACTCAGGCTCACCCAAGCCCAGACTTCTCGTTGAGAAAGGGGTGTCAATTGCATTTAGGGACCAGTTGATCAAATCCAGAATTCCTCTTTTAGGTTTTAGAGAACAGACTGTGAGAGAGTGTTCCAGGGAAAAGTAACACAAAAAACACCAGACTAGACAAGGACGCAAGAGGCTAAGCAGGAGCGCTAAGGGAGAGGAGGAGGAGGAGAGGAGAAAAGTGTGACCGCCTTCGTCAAGAGCAAGAGCAGGAAGAAGTTCTTGCTAGTAATGGAAACGGCGTTGTAACAATAAAAATAGTAATTAGTTAGATTACTCATTACTTGAAAAGCAACACCGTTAGTAACGCCGTTACTTGTAGTGCCGTAATTCCCATCACTGCATATAAGGCATTCAGCTTGATGTCATGAATTCATACAGCTTGATGTCATGAATTCATACAGCTTGATGTCATGAATTCATACAGCTTGATGTCATATAGGTCACACAGTTTGTCATCAAGCCACTCTCATCGGCACTTTCTGGTGATTTCAGCTCTGGCTTGACTGACTGGGATTGATATTTGACATCACAGAAGAAAGACGAGTCCTGTATTGATATTTGACATCAAATATCAATGCCAGAATGTGTGCCGATGTATGTGCATTAATGTGTGCATGCATAGAGTCCTGAGGTTGGCTGGTAGGGTGGACCTCTACACATAATCACAAGTGTGTGCAAACATTACCATGTTTGGATTTCTTGGAATTTGGTTTCTTTGGGGGATTTCTTCAAGTTTTTGTAATGCGACAGGTTAAAGAATTAACATTCAGCTTACCCTCTGAAATGTCAGTGTGCATCTCAGATGTGTTGTTGTCATCAGGGATGATGTGACATACCAGCCAATCCATCACCGCACCCAGCTGCAAAACTGTGACGCAATCTGCTGTGGTGGCATTAAAGTCCTGCCAGTTTACAGCGGCTGATTTGGTCCCTAAAATCCAGAGAGTAATTATTCATGGTAAGGAAGTCATGTGGACTCTAAGCGTGTGGGCAGGCAAGGACATTTAAACAGTAAGGCTGATGACCTACCATTTCTTCGTGTGACTGCTTCTGGTCTAAAAGGGACTCCAATACCAAAATCGATGAATTTGACACATAGAAATGCTGGATGATCAGGCGATGTGTCAAACACAATGTTGTCTGGCTTAATGTCTAGATGGTAGACACCCTTGGATTGCATTTCAGCGCTGCATGTACCAGCTGTCTCATTATGACCAGACAGACAAATGAAAAATACGTTCAAATAATCAGATTTACATTATCCATTAAAGTTTGCCATATATGTTATCTTGCCACTCGCTGACCTTAACCTCCCTCTCGTGCACAAAGGTTCTTCTGTTTGCCAGGTAGGCTTCTAAGTCTATGTTTTTTTGGCCTTTCAAAGACCATAATGAGTTCGTCTTCCAAGTCATACCAGTCGTTTAAGCGGGCGTCACATTGCTCACAATGTCAGTGTTCAAACATTAGGCTGTTTGAGGTACACGTTGGGGAAAACTAACAGAAAAAGACAAACATTTCTTACCACTGGTAGGTAGCTGACTAAAAACTGAGCAACATGCTTAATCACCCACCTGCATTACAGAGAAAATGTGTTTTAGAAAAAAGAGAACAGGAGGAACTAGAAGAATTGTAAAGTGCACACATAAGAAGACATACTGGGAAATTGTCTTCTCTGCGTTTTCCAAAGAAGACAGTCCCAAAGCCTCCTTCACCCAGCTTATCCTGCTCTTCGTATTCTTCTTCAAAGTCCTCAACAGAGAGACAAAACAAATTGAATTTAACAGGTAAAGGACTTTACTCACCTAGATATTTACGCACACCCACAGCACGTGGTGTGGTAAAGGTCGGCCAAGATTTTGACCACATGTCAGAAACTGGATCAAAATTGGACTAAACTCACTTGAACTCTGACTTTGTCTGCACTTAGAACTATCACAAGACATTAAAACAAAACATCGGGCATTGATGACATCACAGGAATCTAACATTCTAATCTATGCAAACTGTCGCCATGGCTACATAATATCAAATTAAATCATAGCAAAGGAGTAAAAAGCAGGATCAGTCTTAGGGTGTATGTTACATGTTTGCCAGTTTGGATGAGTGAGTGCAATACTTCATCGGCCTGTGTTGTAGCAACCTGTTGAACCTGCTGAGAAACTTTTCTTTGTCCACTCTGCCCCAAACTTCACATGCTCCATAAAAGTCGAGGCCTAGAGACCTCTGCATAGTTATTAGCATTAGGTTATCAGTATCATCTGATATATATGACATTTACAGTACAGTGCTCACACATGACATAGGAGGGATAAATATGAACTTTTTGACATAAATTTGATCATATGAAATTGGATATTTTTAAAAATATGAAACTTTTTCCTTCCGTCATACTTCAGAAATATAATATATTAAGTTTTGAACATTTAAAACATTTAAGTTTGCTCGTTGTATTTATAAGATCCTACATGGACGTGCTCCACAATCATTGGTCAGTCATGTTAAAATCCATTATCAGTGGAAAACAAACCTGATCCTCTACTAGAGGCGATTGTGCAATACCTTTTAGACATAACACTCAGCAAACAGTTATTATTAGTTAAAGTCAGTGAGATTTGGAGTGATACATGACACATGATGGAATAAGACACGCAGACTTAGCATGACGAACCAACGAGGAACACGTACACTGTAAATACATACAGAGGGAAAAGAGGACTAGAGATGAGACATGGACATAACTAAGCACAAACAGAACATGATGGCTGGGGGGAAAACACACGTGACAGAAGGAATGGGTCACAAGGGCAAAACATGTAAACGAGAGGAGGAGACGGGAGAAAAAGACATTACTGAAATACATGAAGGGCCCAGGGCTGGGGCAGCCAACCAGTCACAGACAAACAGCCACATTTTTTACTGTGTCACCGCAAAGAGCCACAACATACACCTGGGCACACATGAACATCACCCATCCCTTCCTCTGTCCTGCATTCAGTTTATCAAACTCAGGACCCTAACCCCATCAGGCCGGGGTCTTTGTGTGGAGTCTGCATGTTCTCTCCAGCTTCCTCCCACAGTCTAAAGACATGCAGTCAGTGGGGGTCTTCTCGCCCCGTTCACATTCACACAGAGATGCATTGAAGATCACCTTGTGGTTAGTGCCTTCTATTCGATGTACAGACTGAATAATAACACCTTCTAATTAGTTCTGTCTCCTATTGGTGCTCTTCTACGAGTAATCAGTGCTTGATGGCTTACTAAGCTTAACTTTTTTCACAACATTGATAACAAACACACACAAAACAACAACAACATATATTATCTAAAAAAAACTTGATTGGACCACAGTTTTGATGTTCATCCTACATGTTTATTGAGATTGTCTAATGTCTGCGACGGTATCTTCTCCCACGTCTGCGGACACCCGAGGAAATCTCTTATTCATAAAAAGAAAAAAATGTTTGCTTTGATTCCTCCTTGAGAAACTGAATGTCACGGTCCTGGGTCGCTGGCTCAGTGTTTTCTGTTTTGTTTTATTAATCTTTGATTTCTTGATGTGTCTTTGTTACTTCTTAGGTTTTGGTTCTGTGTCCCCGCTGTTCTGTGTTGGTACTGTATCTCTACATAAATAGCATCATAATTTCATATTTTGTCAGCACTTCCTTGCAGTATGTAACTACACAATAAATGTCAGGGTTTGCGTGTTGAGATATGAATGGAGGACCCAAGATGCAGGCACTGCTGATGTGAGTGAGCTTTATTTATGGAGAGTGACATACAAACAAAGGCGAGGGAGGCGAGAAACAAAACTAGGAAAACCTAAACTGGGAAAGCTGAGAACCAAATAAGAAACCTGGACACGAGGGAATGGAGTTAAAACACGAAGGATGACAAGCAGGAAAAACAGCATGGAGGAACACAGACGGACCAGTAACGCACACAAGAGCACGAATGCTATAAATTAGTGATGGCCCGCTTGAAGCTGACGCTCCGGCGCGTGTGTCAAAAACACCAACACACCGCTTCAGAAGCACTCTGTCGATGCTCGATTCGTTTGGCCACAGTCACGTGATCAGTGACGTCCAATTGTGAATTGTGAATTCCACTCTGCAGAGTGGGCAATCATAATGAAGCAGTTCAGTTTTTTGTAGATTCAAGCTGCTCTTCATATTTTTGACCAGCAGATGTCACCACAGAGGACTGTGTTAAAAAGCTTCCAGTAATGAATCGTTTTTCAACACAAGCTTCAGAAAGCTTTGTTTGGCCATCACTACTATAAATACACACAGAGGGAAACGAGGAAACTGCACACAGGAGGGGGACACAGCTGAGCCTAATGAATCTGACGAGACGGGTCATTCATGTACTGTACATGATGCGGGTAGATGCTGTACGTTTATGGGCTGCAGGAGAGACACAGATTTGTGCAGCTGAGGTTGTTTGGGGTGCCTGCGTGTTCGCCTGCTGGGCCTGAGCGAGCCTCTCCACATCTGTGGCCCGGCGGTCTCTTCTCTTGCTGAGGATCTTAACATAGTTTGCTGGGACGAGCCGGTGGTCTCACCGTCCACGCTGGCCAGGAGCCAGCCACGCACACGGGGCTGTAGCTCTAAACACGAGGGAGATAGTTGTAAACATGGGGCACGCTCACACAAAAGAAGAGCCCTCATCTGTTATTTCTAAGATAAGGAAAACAAAAATAGAAGGTTTTGGGTCAAAGCACTCAGAATCAAATGTCCCGCAGCCAGTAAAAAGCTCATCACCTTTAGGAGCGAGGTTGAGCATCTCTCCAGCTTGCATAGAAAGCTCCTCCTGAGAAGCAGCTGTAAAGTCATATTCTCCTCTGGCCACCACGTGGTCGTCCTCCTCGCTCGTCCAGTTAGTGTCTAAACCAAGCAAGGAAACTGAATGAAAGACATTCATCATTTTAACTGGTCTTAACCAAAAACAAGTCCTTCTGCTTTTCCTTACACTTGTAAAGTAACTAATGGCATATGGAGCTATGGTACCCAATTTATTTGCCACTGAGTTACACAAAGGCACATATGATGTCATACAAGCAGACTCATCTTTGCACGTGTACTGCAGCCCTGAACATTACCAGCTTCAGATTCTATTATCAAACTTTGCAACAGCAGCCTTAATTACTTTGAACTCAAAACAATTAGCACCTGCAGCCACTGTCCTGTGTTGAGTACACCTCTCAAAACAACTAAATGTACTCATATGAATATGTGAGTGCTTGCTGTTCCATCTCTTCAGCCTGCTGCACAAACCTGCTGGGGGGACGTCCTCAAGGTGAGGTGTGTGTCTGTATCCTCCCAGGCTGTAGCCGCCACCGTAGCTGTAGCTGTAAGGCCTGTAGCCACCACAGATGGAGCTCGCATAGGGGCTGTAAGAGGGGAGAAGGAGCTGTTGGATGGACAGTAGGACTGCTGGACCTTATGAGGGGGCACCAGGGCCACCATCCATTCCTAGATGCTAGGATAAGTTAGTTATTCCCGGTCGCCATGTAATAGTTACAATTGTGTAATTTCTTTTCTACTTAACAGCACTTGAAATGCTTTATTTTGCACATGTATGTACACCTTACTTGAGTCAACGTCTTTGTCACTGAAGTGCACTAGTTGATACTATACCTCACCTTATATGCGGTAATGGCTAACACTTTTATCTCCTGTGGGCTCCAAGTGGTAAAGGGGATTGTGTACCAGTTTTATGCATTACAATGCTGGAGTGGAATTATTGTTTAATTGCCATCCAGAGTGGGGGTAGTGTTGCGGGAATTGCCGTCTTGTGTGTGGCTGGGTGCAGTAAGGAGTGTATGTGATGTGTGTGTGAGCATGCGCGTGAAGGAAACGCGGGGGAGCGGAAGAGGAAAAAAAGAGAGAGAGAGTGTGTCCTGGGTAGAGAGGGCGACCGGGAGCAGCGTTCTAACGGGCTACAGCCTATGCAGTGTGTTTTCAAAGTGTGCAGTACTGTTATTAAAGCCTCATCTCTTCAGTACTCTCTGGTGTCCCGGCTGATTTCTGTCTGCCTCACTACTCCATAAAAGTGAAGGGAGTTCAGGACAAACTTTGGCCCTGGAGGAAGCATCTCCCCTCGCATCTCCCGACCACGGTCAGGGGACTGACGGTGAGGAATGGTTAACACTGAGCTCTCGCCGCCACTGAGCATATCTTGCTTTATTATCGATACGTTCTGCACAACCTTGAGGGATAAAAACTTTAAACAAGAGTCTGTTAAAATGCCTCCTACAAGAGCTGCAAAATCTGCATCCAACAAATCTCCTGAAGAGTCACAAGCGAAAGAGGGTATGTCGACGACCACAGCTACCACGCCAAGTACACCTGTGGACGCCGACGCGCTCGCTGCGGAAATATCAAAGACAGTCGTGGACAAAATATCTACTATGATGGAGAATAAATTGATGAGCTCTCATTATCACTAAAAAATATATCAGCACAACTGGAATTAAATTCTCAACGGATCTCTGACACGGAGAATCGCATTTCAACTGCAGAAGACTCCCTGTCAGGTATGGAAACTAGACTGGCTGATATGGAGACTAAAGTGAATATTCTTACAGGAAAAATGTCTAGACTTGGAGGGCCGGAGCCGAAGAGACAACATTGTAATTCTGAACTTAAAGGAAGGCACTGAAGGTTGTGAACCGGTGAAATTCCTCGAAGGCTGGCTACCGACTTTGCTGAGTATTCAAACTAAACAGGGGAAAATCAAATCGACAGAGCCCATCGGTCCATTGGATTATCGAGACCTAATCAGCCCTCGTGCAATGATTATTAAGGATTAGGATCCTCACTGCAGCTAAAGATAATGGCCCCCTGACTTATGATGGACAGATCATTCATATTCGACAAGATTTGGCAACAGGAGTAAAAGAGATGCGACGTGCGTTTAACGGAGTGTGCCAAAAACTTGTCCAGAAAAATATGCGCTTTATATGCGCTATCCTGCTACACTAAACTTTCCCAAGGAGGGAAAAATTACTCCTTCCGTAAATCTGAAGATGCTCTTGCTCTTTTGGACAATTTGAGTTAAATTGAAGTACACCGACAGCAATTGATTGAAATATGTTATAACCAAAAAAAAAGAAAGCTGAGCTGATATGACTGATCTTAAAATAATTTCTTTAAGGGCTGAATAATGTTGTTAAATGACAAAAAACTCTTTCATTTTTGAAGAAGGAAAAAACACAAATTGCCTTAGTTTCAGAAAGTCATTTAAATGATTTGGAACACTCAAAACTAAAAAGAAGTTGGGTTGGCCAAGCTTTTTTACTCATCCTATAATACAAAAAGTAGAGGAGTAGCCATCCTTATCCATCGTAATTTGCCTCTAACCATAAAAAGTCATAAAAGATAAGGAAGGACGCTACATTCTTATATCTGGTTTCTTATTTAGAGAATCTATTTTTATAGGATGTGTTTATGGTCCAAATTCAGAAGATGTCTCTTTTTTTCCCAATCTCTTAACCCATGTTTCAGCCATAGCTTCCCCATATTTGGTTTTGGGAGGTGATTTTAATTGTGTTCCTGATCCTAGGGTTGATAAATCTCCACCAGGGGGTGAATTGTCCCCAAAAAGCATTAGATTGAAAGAGTTTTGTTCTGATCTAGAAATTTTTGATTCCTGGTGAGTAGCTCACCCCACAGATAGGGATTTCACTTTTTTTTCTTGCCCCCATCAGAGTTTCTCAAGAATAGATTTGCTCCTGTCATCCAGGACGGTCTTGGATAGGATGGAAGAGTGCTCAATAAGGTCTTGTGTCATGGTCCTGGGTCCTTTTGACCCAGCGTTTTGTGTTTTCTATTAGTGTGATTATTGGTTCTGTTCTTCCTCTGTTTAGTGTTTACTCTGTTCTGCCCGTGTGTTCCTGTATCTAGTCCACGTTTCTTAGTTTGTGTCCTTTCATGTGTTTTCTTAGCTCTGCCCAGTTTAGGTTTTCCAGTTTCATGTTCACCCACCATTGCTGTTTGTACCCACTCCTGTAAATAAACACTCACCTGCACCAGAGCTGCCGGCTTTTGGGTCCTTTCTACAAACCCCACACGTCTGCCACAACCGGACGTGACATCTTGTCCATTATCTGATCATTCAGTAGTAAGCATAAATATTCACCCACCTTATTTTGAGCCACATTCCCGCCGATGGAGGATCAATCCTTATTTATTGAGTATATGACTAAAGAGTGGAATGTTTTTATGACCACTAATAAAACGGAAGATGTAAGCCCATCTTTATTGTGGGAAACTGCTAAAGCCTATCTTAGGGGTAGTATTATCTCATACACCACAGCGCAGAAAGAGGCTTCAATGAAAGAACAACTCGATTTAGAGCACATAATACAAAAACTAGAAGTGCAGTTTAAAATCTCCAGGTCCAAAACTATACTTAAGAAGTTAGAAGCAGCCCGCTCAGCTTTAAATCAATTACTGACTAAAAGAGCAAAGGCAGCAATTTTAAGATAAGATAAGATGAGATAAAACTTTCTTAATCCCTCGGGTGGGTTCCTCTGGGAAATTCGGTTTCCAAAAGCACAGCACCGACAGAAGTTACAGAGTTACAGAATATTATATATATATATATATATATATATATATATATAGACACATATATAAATACAAAGACATATATAGATAAAATATACAAAGGGGATAAATAGAATAAATAGGAATAAATATAAAAATACAAGTGAATTGCACATTTCAAGTATGGAGTCTATTGCACCGTTGACTGTTAACAAAAAGTATTGCACAAAAGGTAATTGCACAGTGAAGTGAAGAGGCACTACAGCTTAGTTGCCCCCCTCCTTTGTCCCCCTGTCTCCCCTCCCTCTCCCCTCCAGAGAGGAGTTAAACAGTCTGATGGCGTGTGGGACAAAGGAGTTTTTAAGTCTGTTGGTTCTTGTCTTTGGGAGAAGCAACCTGTCACTGAACAGACTCGTCTGGTTGTTTATGGCCGTGTGCAGAGGATGCCCAGCATTGTCCATAATGTCCAGCAGTTTCTTTAGTGTCCTTTTCTCTGCCACTAACACCAGAGTGTCCAGCTTCATGCCGACCACAGAGCTAGCCTTCCTGATCAATTTTTCCAGCCTGGATGAGTCCTTCTTTGCTGTGCTGCTCCCCCAGCACACCACTGCATAGAAAAGTACTCCAGCAACCACCGACTGGTAAAACATCCTCAGGAGCTTCCTGCAGATGTTGAAAGACCTCAGCCTCCTGAGGAAGTACAGTCAGCTTTGGGCTTTTTTGTACAGGTGATCTGTGTTGCATGACCAGTCCAGTTTGTTGTCCACCCACAGCCCGAGGTACTTGTACTTGTTGACCACCTCCACCTCCACCTCCTCCCCCTCTATCTGAACCGGCAGTGGACCTGCTCTGGACCTCCCAAAGTCCACAACCAGTTCCTTGGCTAGAGAACCCTCCGGAGGAGCTTCGCCGCACCGTGGAAAGCCGGCTACAACGGTTCTTTTCTGGCCTGCCATGGCTTCTGAAGTCGCTTCCTCCGACCATGCAGGCATTTCTCCGGCACACACCTCACCTTCTCTCAGCCACTCCTGCCTCGCTTCCCGACTCGCCGGATGTGATCTTGCCCGGCCCGTCGGAGCCGTCTGTGGGGAGGAAACGCCGATCGCGCCGCCGGTCCACAGCCAGTTCCTTAGTCTTTGAGGTGTTTAGTTGCAGGTGGTTTGTGTGACTCCATGCGACAAAGTTCCTCACCAGACTTCTATACTCCTCTTCCTGGTCATCCCAGATACACCCCATGATGGCTGTGTCGTCTGCAAACTTCTGAATGTGGCATAATTCAGAGTTGTAGCAGAAGTCAGAGGTGTACAGGGTGAAGAGAAGAGGGGACAGCACAGTTCCCTGTGGTGCTCCTGTGCTGCTGTCCACATGTCCGACGTGATGTCCTTCAGCCTGATGTACTGTGGCCTGTCAGTGAGGTAGTCGGAGAGCCAAGCGACCAGGCAGGGGTCCACCTGCATCCTGTTCAGTTTTTCCTGAAGCAGACAGGGCCGGATTGTATTAAAGGCACTGGAAAAGTCAAGAAACAGGATCCTGACCGTGCCTTTTCCCCCATCCAGGTGTGAGTGGGCTCTATGCAGGAGGTACAGGATGGCATCCTCCACTCTGACACCCGCCTTGTAGGCAAACTGTAGTGGGTCCTGGGCATGTTGTACCTGTGGTGGAGGAGGTTGAGGAAGAGTCTTCATAAGATGTGACGTCAGTGCCACCGGTCGGAAGTCATTCAGCTCATTGGGCCGGTTCCTTTTGGGGACCGGGACGATGCAGGATGTCTTCCATAGGGCAGGCACTCTCCCCAGTCGCAGACTGAGATTGAAGACTCGTTGTAGCGGCTCCTAGGATCCTAGGACACACCTTGTCTGGACCTGCTGCCTTTCTGGGGCGAAGCTTCCTCCGTTGTCTCCTGACCTGATCCACTGTGACACTGGGAGATGATTGGAACCTCTGAAACCACTCAGCAAGTAAAAAAAGACAATCAAAGATTGCATTAAAACACAGTTTGGTTCATAATAAATCCTATCAGGTATACAACAGTATCAGTGAACAATATATCAGCTTTCACGTTAAGATAACTACAAAAATCATAAAATCCTATTACAGTTTATGTTATATAATTTATTACGTAAATCTGAAATTTACCACTAACACTCATGACTTAATCATAACATAATTATTTTAACTTTCACTGACTTACACTAAAGTAAGTGCTCATTTTTCAGGTTAAGGTCCTTTTCTCTGTAGTCATGAAAATATCATTATAGAGTTAAGTCATTATTTTTTAACCCAAGTTAAATGCTATAAGTGAGAATTTAACTGATGAATGACATATGGGAAACCATAGTTTGCTATCACAGACAAATATGACTTATATATGTTCTGTATTAAGGACATTTTAAAAACTTTTGGCTGAAAGTTCTTATTTCTAATTTTTTCATGCCATTTCTAAATATCACTTTAGCCCTAGTTCTATCAAGTAAATCTAACTCCCGAATGTCTGATGACCTGAGTTAAGGTGTGACAATGGTTCTTTGTTAATCATGGTTTGGTCGTTGGCCAGCTATTATCAAGACCATTGAAATTTGGTGTAAAAGAAGGCGAGTTGGGTGGAAGAGGCAGCACCCAGCAGTTAAGAGTACCCTATAAGTATATCACCACATCCACTGCAAAAGGGAAACCAAATGGCAGATGCTACAAACCATGGTCAACTTCATCGGTAAGTAAGCATGTTCTTTACATATCTGTTATTGACCCATTGGTTTTATGTTCTATGATTGTTATTACCACATTGTCTTATTTAGTTCTGTTTATAATTATCCTTTGATGGAAGTAATCCAAAGTATACTTATCATAAGAACAGTAACTTTGGTTTTTTTGTGTTTTAATGAAGAAAGTACTTCTGTTAAGGTACTTGATCATGTTAGGTGTCTATTTATAGTTCTATCAGGGTCACATGATGATATAAACTTCTGAATTGGTCACCAAGATCACAGCAACATCAGCACTTAAGTGAATTCTGAAAGCATCAAGTGCTAATTGTTGTTGTAATGCTGTTGTCCACAACAAACCATGAACTGACTGAAAACAGTAGGATTAGGTTGATTTCTGAAAGAGTAAGTGTGTATGTAAATGATTTGCTAAACTATATTCCTAGCCCATAATGTTGAATTGTGACTCGGGATACAATTAAGCTTTATTTATTTATTTATTTATTTATTTAAAGAAAAGGTTGAATTTGTTTTCCACAAAAAAATCACAGATCACACTTCTTTAATTAAAGTGCTTTGCTAAATTAAGTCACCAACATCACAACAACATAAGCACTTATTTGAATTCTGAATACAGTAAGTGCTCATTGTTGTTGTGTTGTTGATGTCTTCTACAGCCAACAATCACTGTAAAATTACTTTGCATTATGCATTGTAGCTGACTTTGTCCAACAGAAATCTTTGTTGCAAATCTTTCCTCTTTGCCAAGGTTGCAGGACTTGATATAAAGATGCATGTTAACTTAAGTCGACTTTAGATTTTCAGGACGTATCACATTAAGATCACCTCGAACGGAGACACTAATGGTTCATGTTTTCCTAAGTGCTTCCTTTCAAAGTAATCTCGATTGTGTTACATCAGGATCACACAGCCAGGTTATTTCAGGACTTGTTCACCATCATTAAAAACAACTGTCACCAACTGGAATTCAAACTACAGTAAGTGCAAGTTTTGGATTGGACTCTTGGATTTTGATTCATATTGTATTTTGACATTCCGAAATCTTTATGTCCTGTTAAAATAAAATTCCTTATTACAACTTAAGCGTAAAACTTTCCTTTTTTCTAAAGCATATAGTTAGGGCTGGATCAGGTCACCCTGAGTCCTCCCGTAGTTATGCTGCAATAGGTGTAGACTGTTGGGGGATTCCCATGATGCACTATTTCCTTCTAGTCACCTATCTCACTCAGCATGTGTTAATAGATCTCTCTGCATTTAATCACACTCGTTATTAATCTCTGGCTCTCTTCCACAGCAGGGAGTTTTTTCTTCCCACTATCACCAAAGTTCTTTCTCATAGGGGGTCATATGATGTTGGGTTTTTCTCTGAATTTTTTATTGTAAGGTCTACATACAATATAAAGCACCTTGAGACGTCTGTTGTTGTGATTTGGTGGTGTATAAATACAGTTGAATTGAACTGAGTTGTCAAGATTTCATGGAATGAAAATGGAATGATTATTTTTTTCCCAAGTGCTTCCTTTGAGATAATCTTGGATTGGGTTCACATCAGGATGAAACAATGAGATAATTTAAGGAATTATTCACCGTCATGACAAAAGAGACTATTACCAACTGGAATTTTAGGTTCTGTAAGTGTTAGCAATTAGACTCTTGATCTCAGCAACAAAGTATTACATTCAAGACATCAGCTTTTTCACTGATACCCTTGTTATATATGTATTCAATAAGCATAAGATTGGTCATGAACATTACAGAGACTTAAGCACTTACTTGGATTCTGAGTACATTACGTGTTAAATATTGTTGTACTCATTAGGTCTAATATAGTAATGATGGATTAGAGCTATGCATAAGAAATTCATAAATATTTGAAGCTACAAGTCCTTTGCTTCATATCAATGGTGGTTCTTTTCCTAAGTGCACCTGTTACGGATTCAAATATTGGGGATGGATACAAGAGGAAAACCAAAAATAACCACACTGGTCCGGCCGGGTCAAGTCAAACGATGATTTAATGAACACACGCGTGGGAGATGGACACCATACAGCAGACAGCATCAGATCTCAAAATGGTGGAGCCTTGATCAAACTCTTATAGCCTCTAGTGGCCCCCACCTAATCATAAACGCCTAAACATTCACATTCTTTCTCACACAGCGCCTAAGCTACGACCTTGGCTCCCTGTTTATCTGCTCCTGCTAAGATGGGGCACTATGCTCTGTTCTCTTCTAACCAGACAAATAAGGCGATGACTTTCTGTGAACAATATGTCTTATAACTCAGCAGTATAATACATCATAAAACAATATCATTCATTCACAATAAATCAACAGTCTCATGTAATGCAAATCAGTTTACCAAATGTAATCGTTATCACCTTCTTCTAATTCAGGAGAATAATGCAAACTAAAACTACATAATAATTCACAATCTTTAATTAGGGGTCTAACATGGCATAAAATAATATTATAATCCGACAATTCCCCCTGATGAGCTCTTTAGACTTAAAGAGCTCACTTACACCCTGCAATCCAGTGTTGCCGGGTTCATTTCTCCTTACTCCTGAGGCCCTTTGTCCCCCTGTTGGGTGAACCATATGTGAGATGACCTCTGTGTTTGCGCAGTTCAGATGCAAGAAAAACTTTTATTACAACAACAATAGTAGGTACAGATGATACTCCCATCACTCCCCAGTTCTCCCACAGCTTTATTTCGGTGCTACCTTATACCCTTCAAACGTACTCAGACTAGAACCTCTGTCCGAGGAGCTTTTAACCTTTATTTTATGGCTGTATGCACCAGTGTCTTCCAGTCGGGTGATCCTCTACTCTTCTTTCTTCAACATCAGGGGTTAGACAACCCTTCAGTCGTTGCACAGATCAGGGGATTATTCTGCCCCGATTTCAAACAATGATCTGTGTATTCTGGGGTCACCGCTGTGTTCCCCAGGAAAAGGAACAGGAACGTGTCCCCCTTATGACCAAGAGCCTCTCAAACGTCGTTGGTCTGGTGTTCCTGGATTTCCGTCAACCCCTTCATGGTTATTGCTGTGTTTATGGGATCCATCGTTTTGAGGTGACTTAGCTGGAGCCATCCAGCTAAGTCAAAATGTGTCATGTGTCAAGTGTCAAGTGTCATGGCCAAAATGCCATGACACTTGAACCCAGTTGATGTTTCCGCAGTCACCGTGTCTGTCTCTGCTGCGAAGGATCCTCGTATATCTGTGACCTCGTCTGGTGTCTGTTCCTTTCTCTGTAAGAGACAGAAAACCAAAACACCGCTCTTCCTAGCTCTAACAATCTAATGTTGCTGTCTACTGATCTTTTGGTGGTTCAGAATTGGTTTAGAACATTCAGAATGTCCCAAGGACTTATCCTAATTTAGTGTATGTGTGTGTAAGCGTGTTTGCATTTAGCCCGCTGCACTGGCATTTCCTACACTTTATCAGTCCGGACTATCGCCGAACGAAGCTTATAACCTTCAAAAGACCGAGTGCCAACTCATTATAAGCACATTTGCAAGGTATGTATGAAAATGATTAAAACCACTCATCCTAATAAAATACATCAAAAACAAATTAGCCATTTCTAATTCTAACATGTGTCAATTCAACGAAGCTAGAAAATTAAAAGAAAAGGTTAGTGACCTCATATCTTAGAAAATATCAGACTTTCTCCTATCCAGTGTCGTTGCTCCAATCTTGTTATCCTGTGTTAGGGAATGAAATCAATTTAATTGTCATGTTAGATCTGTTCAACTCCTGGCTCCGCCCAGAGCCTGCGTCTTCACAATTGTCTACAAACAAAACCTGTATTAACATGAACTTCACTTCAACATGAACTTGTTGGCTACTTTTGACACCTGTAAATAGAAGATTAACATGAGGTTATAACAATCACTGTAATACAAATATTAATATAATGTCAATAGCTTCAATAAATGTTCAATGCAATGCTTGTTATATGATTCTGATGTAACAATAATGCTGATGCTACAATAACAGTAAAACACCCCCTTTATATCCCTTACTGACCACAGCAGGGGCATCTATGTTTTAATTCAGCCATGAATCCAGCTCACCTGATTCATCACTGAGCCCCACCGGCACTGGCATCTGACAGGGTGGCGCTGCATATTCTTCCTTTAATGTCACTATTTTCAATCTGTTAATTAGAGTGCTTAAACATGAAGTAGACTACGTCCACTACAAGTCAATACAGCTGTAAATGTGGCCAATTATCAATCTATTACCAATCAATAACAAACGACAGCTTTTATTTATGCATGCTTTTAGTCAACCACTCACCCAGAGGATCTTCAATCCCAGAAAATTCCTTCTCCTCATTTAATAAGTCTGTCCTCCTTCCATGCCCTGGTAACTGGTCCATCCAGAGCCATATCATCTTGAAATATACATACAACAAGCCAAACCACACCTTGGTCACACCAACCCTTTTCCGCCCTGAAGATGTCCAACGCCATCCTAGTCTGGACTGTCAAGGTGACTTTAACGCTGATTGTTCCGACAATCCATTTATAACATTTCCTGGTCAGATTAGCCAATCCCTGCACACTGGAATAAGCATAATCAACATGGTCAACATTTTTCCTGTGTGTTATTTCACCATCTTATTGATTCCAACGCTCCATCCTTATGTGGTTTGCTACATCATGTTTATCTAGAACTCCACTCTGTCTCTAAATGTTTGAAGAATTTTTCATATTTGGGGTCAAATTTTAAGAATTTGACCATACGTGAAATTAATGATGTTATCATCCCCATCGGGGCTTACCTTTCCCACTTCTGATGATATTCCTCCCTATTCTTTGC
The DNA here is from genome assembly GCF_963576455.1 of Neolamprologus multifasciatus. Taxonomy (NCBI): domain Eukaryota; kingdom Metazoa; phylum Chordata; class Actinopteri; order Cichliformes; family Cichlidae; genus Neolamprologus; species Neolamprologus multifasciatus. Next base: position 3,676 of record NW_028181976.1, on the reverse strand, counting down.
AAGTACCCCTTTGGGTGGCGAGAAACTGTTGGTGTGGTCAAGTGGGTGCTGTAAAAACAAAAGCTCAGGACAGAACAGTTATCAGTCACGTACTTCATACAAAATTAGCATATATTGAATTTCATATTGATCCTCTGAGTGTAATGGTACATTTTAATTTGAATTTATCAAAACTACACAATAATTTTTCTTTATTTTGCTCTTGTTCTTGTGCAGCACCACATCTCAGCACATGCCCCTGTCGGTTCTTTCTTACTTTTCTAAATTATTGACTATTTCAATGGAGAACCTAAATGACGTGGACCAAGGTTTGTCATTACATATCTCTATTTTGAATGTGACAAGTCTATCATTCCCCTGTTATTCATAGACATCAATAGAAGTCTTTTTTGGTTTTTTCCTCTATAAAAATTAATTGGCTTTTTTACAGTGGCCTGCTATGGTTAATAATAACATGTTCAGTCTTGAGTGAAATCAAAGCTTCTCTTCACTTTAGCATTTAACATTCCCAACAATATAATGTGATACATTAATCGAAACACAACTAATAAAACACAATTTTCTTAATGGAAACATCAGTAGCTCAAAATTAGCAACCAAAGGGTTAAGTCTGCAGTTCACACTCATGTGAAGCTACAGCCTCCCCCTTTAGTCTCTGTCCTCCTTCTACTCCTGCAAAAACAAAACAAAGCAAGACAAAACATCCACCCTTCTTTTACAGGCTGGGTGAATTGTTTGTGGACATTTACTAATCCTAAAGTCGGTATCGTTCTTGTCTCAGTATCAAGTCAGTTAAAACTTTTAGTCGGCAGTCCATCACAGTCCAGTCACATGCATACATTCACACACATTCATACCAGATATTGCTGATAATGGAGTCTCACACGCAACCTATTCGAGCCTCCATCACCAGCAAGATGACGTCATCATTTTAAAGGAAAACAGTTCCTTGTTTTTTGACTGGATTGACTCGCTGCAATCCTTTTAGGCTCAGGACTTCTCATGTGATCAATGTCCCATATAAGTGAATTTCTCCCAAGCCCATTATAATCATGGAGAAAAATACTTTGCAACTGTTTTCAGCAAGAATGTTTTATAGCGCTTTAAAGTTCAATCTCTCAGGCCTGGATTAAAGAGCTGATTTGTTAAATCAGGAACTCACAAAATACCAAAATATCACCACCGGTGGATCACTCCTCTCAGATGTTCTTATTTCAGTGCACTGTAACAAAAGCAAAAACAAACGTAACCAATAAAATACTCATATAATAACAAATACTGGGGCCCGTTAGAACCATGTCCAAGCATAAAACCATCTTTCTCTCTCTTAGAGAAAGAAAACAATCCAAACCTCACTGATAAAATCAACCTAGTGTTAAGCAAAACCCAAAATCAACCAAAACTTCACCAGAAAGTTTTTCTCCGTCCCGGGACAATATTGTGTAAGCATACAGGTACCGTAACTTCTTTTTGCACTGACAGAAACGTGTTGGACTTATTTGATTCAATAGTGGACACTAGTTGCACACAAATGTTTTGCTTTGGTAGAAACTTAAACAACTGAGTTAAATCAACACAACCTTTTCATATTCAGTAAACCTGTGCATTTTGAGTTCATAAAACACGATTAAAACATGTTCAGATGGAGTAAGTTGAGCTCCTGGAATATTTTAATTCTTCACAATTCTGTCATTTTATTTCAACACTATTCAATAACTTTTATCCAAATTCTACTTGGTCCCTTAAATACTACATGTTGTCTTCATATTGCATACGGTTCAACAAAGTCTAGATTCTGGTTACCATAAAAATTGAATGGGTCTACAACAACTACCATCCTCCTATCTTTATCCTGATTGCAGGAGGGCTGGGAAATAACCCTGAAGTGATAGGTTACGAGGCAGGGTGCACCCCGAACAGGTCACCAGTCTATCACCTAGAAACAGACAACCATTTACACTTACATTCACGGATAATTTAGAATCATCAATTAACCTAGCTCTAACAGCTGCATGACTTTTCACTGTGGCAGGAAACCAGAATACCCAGAGAGAAACCACTGCAAACTAGCCAGACTGTGGACTTGCACCCAGGACCTTCGTACTGTGGGGCAACAGCACTCACCAGCATGCCAACAATGTAGGAAATACAGGGAAGCTATGATTTCCTGTTGAATTTTGTACAGATCTTTAACGCCTGAGGCAATTGTGTTAAATACACGTAGGATACTTACGTAAATCCAAGGGCTGGCCCCCTTTTCTTTCTTTTTTTTTTTTATTATTGTGTTCCTCCTTCAATTAAATCTCAATCACAAAATGTGGCGCTCCGAAATAAGGCTCATACCGTTAATTCATCATTTTCACTCTGTACCACTGGTCCTTATCAGGCTGTGTGAAGCACAGTAAACAATTCAGTCGAGGCCTTAAGCCATAAACAGACATCACTCACAGACATTGTTTTCATAACCAAACTGCTTTAGACCCTGTCCCCTAAATCTACACAAATGCCCTCTGGGTGACATGAAATGCATTTAAACCAATTAACAATCAATGGCTTCTTGTTGTTGTAACAAATTCTGTATTTGGACGTTTGTGTGCAGCATTTTGCGTATCAGCATAGCATTTGTTAGTAAAGCATTCTTCATTGCATCAGCGTGTGTGTATCACTCTTCATTGCACAAACATGTATATGTGTGTGTGTGTGTGTGTGTGAGGATCACTTCTCAATGAATTGAATCAGCATTTCGATTTGTGTGCGTGTGTGTGTGTCATTTCTCAGTCAATCAACGAGTGCATATGTGTTCATATGTGTGTTTCTCTTGCTTCTGAGTCAGTGTATGTAAATGTGTGTGTTTGTGTGTGTGTTTGTGTTCATCACTTTCCTGTTCTGGTGTTCTGGGTAAACCAGGGCCTGAAGCGCGCTCTGGGGTCCTGCCTCCCCCTTTTCAGTCCGTTTGGGTCCATTGGTGCTGCTGCCCAAAGTTCTCTCCATACTGGTTCTGGCCCCAATTGAGGCAGTCCTTTTCTCCAGTGTCCTGCATCTTCTTCTTGTCCAGCTCCTCCTTAACTTGACCCTTTTTGCTTCTGTAGGTCCTTCAGGGTTTGCTCCTGCTGTTGGAGCTTCTCATCAGGTTTGGCAACCTCCTCTCCAGCAAGCTCCGGCCTGATTTCAAGTCCTGTATCTGGGACTCCAAGCCTGACTGATGGGTTCGATTAGCAGCCAGCTCCTCCTGAGCCATGCTCAGTTTCTGCTCTGATGCCTTGAGCTCTTACTGAGGGCAGAAACCTCAGAGTCTTTTCCGTACACATCAGATTGAAGTTTATTGATGTTTTCCTTGCTTTGCTCCACGGCCTTCTGCAGCTCTGCTGTTCGGCTCTTCTCAGAGGTCAGCTCCTGGCCGAGCCCCGACACCTGTGCCTTCAGCTTATGTTCTTCTGCTGCTTTTGTCCAATCTGAGGTTGCCTCCTGACCTCAGTTACTCCTCCTGTCTCTGGCACCCCTTTTGCTGCCCGATCATCCGTGTTGGTCCATCACTGTCCTGCACAGTTTTAATGCAGAGTTGTTAAGGTCAGCATTCTTTTGCTCTGCCTCACTTTTCATCCGGGCTTAATAGGCGTCTCGTCACAGCTCTGTCAGCTAAAGCTGTCTGGAAATCTCCCCCGTGTAGTGAAACGGG
>NW_028181975.1:375323-461864 GCF_963576455.1 Neolamprologus multifasciatus | reverse complement strand
TTAGGGAAGCTACAGAGACAGAGCTGACTGAATACGAACATATGAACCCTTCCTGTGTGCTGAAAGTTGTGCTAACACACACACTAATGGAGAGGGTGTATTCGCGCCGCCCGATGGTCCTGCCCAGCCGCAGTTTTCCCGCATGAATCCCTTCCTTGATGCTGAATGCCGCAGCTACGGCCGTGAGAGAAACACAGGCACCAGCATGAACTACTATCCAGCTCCTACTCCCCAAATGAAAATCCACTATCCAGACTCTAGAATCTAGAGAGAGAGTCCCCACCCTACGTCCGGGCCAAAATGACAGCACCACACTGTGGAAGGAATTTCTGCACATGTTTGAGAGCTGCGCTGAAGCCAACTATTGGTCAGAAAAAACAATGACAGCTTAAATTCTGCCTAGTTGGAGCACCAGGGGCCATTATCCACAGAAATCCCCGCTGATCCAAATGGGATTACCGCCGCCTGGTGGACGAACTGGAAACTGCATATGGCCCTTCTTCTGACCATGCAGCTGCTGTTGCTGTAGAACTGAGGCAGCGAGTGCGTAAACCTGGTGAGGCCCTGCATGTTTTCAGAGATGACATTTATGGGAAAGTGGCTGTTGCATATGGTGATAGAGCAGAGATTGAACAAGACTATAGCTGTTGAAGTTTTCACCAATGGGCTGGGTGATGCAGAAATAGTACAGAAGTTGCTAGAGAGGCACCCAGCCACACTTGCCTGTGCATACGAAATAGCCCACCGACACAAAACCACTAAAAGGGCTGCATCTTATGTAACCAGTGCCATGCAGCAAGGAGTCCGTAACGCAGCTTAACGCCGGCCCCGAGCTGCCGTTGTCAGAGAAAAGACAAAGATGAGCCTGTGCTGCTGCATGCACCTGAAGCTAGCCCCTCACCGAATCATTTTGTCCCACATACACCCTCGACAACACCGAACAATCACAGAAACTTTAAAAGGAGTGGGGTTCGCTGCCATAACTGTCAAGGTTGGGGCCATGTCCAGAAGCAGTGCCCTTCCCCTCACAAAACCACCAAGGCCTTAACATTGAACAGTAGCCCTTGGGACAGCCCAAAACCCACCGTGCTCCACCTTAAGTGCCAAAGCCAAGAAATGAGTATCCCCATGCGCCTCTACGAAGTGGAGGCATGTGCTGTTTTGGACAGTGGGGCCTGGAGGAGCGTGCTGCCGCTGCCCTACTACAACTCCATCCACCCAGACGTGAGGCCACCACTACAGCCCTCAGTTGTTGAGACCTTGCTTGGTGTGGGACCTGGGGACGTGCCGGTGCTAGGTGAAGCCCAGATATCTGTCAATATCAACAATTGACAGGTGGATGTTGATTTCCTGGTGGCAGATATAGCAGAAAATGAGGTGCTGCTTGGGCATCCCTTTCTCACTCAAGCTGAAGCACGTCTTGATTTTGGCAAACGCCGCATTATCCTGTTCGGTGAAGAGGTGCTCTACTACCAAACCGAAGCCAGTACAAAGTCACACGCAGTGAGAATAGCTAGAACTGTGGTGGTGGAACCGGGGCAAGAGTATATGGTGAAAGGCAATGTCCATCCTGGTGCAGCAGCTCAAGGTGACATGATGCTTAGTCCCATGATGCTTCTGTTGAGAAGCAGAAAGTACTTATCGCCAGAGTCCTAGTCAACGTGCAGCCTTCTAAAGCTATCCCACTTTGCCTTTTTAACCTCGGCAATAAAGCAGTAACAATTACAGAAGGATCCATTGCCGGGCTCCTCCAGCCAGCTGAGGCCGTGGAACCCTCCATGGTCTCTCCAGCTGCAGACTCACTGACCAGCCCTCCTGTGGTTCCGCTGCACCTGCAGGAGCTCTATGCCCAGAGCTCCACAGACCTCAATGACAATGAACAGCTCCAACTGAAACGCTTGCTTAGCACTTAGGGGGGGCGATCGTGGCTCAAGAGTTGGGAGTTCGCCTTGTAATTGGAAGGTTGCCGGTTCGAGCCCCTGCTTGGGCAGTCTCGGTCATTGTGTCCTTGGGCAAGACACTTCGCCTACTGGTGGTGGTCAGAGGGCCCGGTGGCGCCAGTGTCCGGCAGCCTCGCCTCTGTCAGTGCACCCCAGGGTGGCTGTGGCTACAATGTAGCTTGCCATCACCAGTGTGTGAATGGGTGGATGACTGGTTGTGTAAAGCGCTTTGGGGTCCTTAGGGACTAGTAAAGCGCTATACAAATACAGGCCATTTACCATTTCACTTATGGACATGTGTTTTCTACAGGGCCTGCTGACCTGGGCCGAACCAGCCTTGTGCAGCATGACATCATAACCCGTCCTGGTGCCCAGTCAAACAACATCCACGAAGAATGGCAGGGGAAAAGCAGCAAGATGCCGATCAGCAGATCTACGACGGCCTACAGAGCGGTCTCACCCAATGCAGCTGCAGCAGCTGGGCCCTCGCCCATCGTTATGGTGCGGAAGAAAGATGGGACATACCGTCTCTGCATTGACTACATGGCTCTCAACGACCGCACCATAACAGACGCCTACCCGCTGCCCCACAACCAGGATACGCTGGACACACTCTCAACTGCCAGATGGTTCAGCACATTAGACCTCGCATCAGGCTACTGGCAGGTTGAGCTGACGCCTAGAGCACGCAGGGCCGCCGCTTTCTGCACTAGGACAGGCCTCTTTGAGTGGAACGTCATGCCATTTGGACTATGCAATGCCCCGGCGACGTTCCAGCGGCTGATGGACCGCGTCCTGGCTGGCATGCAGTGGGAGACCTGCCTGGTCTACTTGGACGACATCATCATGCTGGCTAAGGACGTGTCGGGGATGCTGCAACGGCTTGGCCAGGTATTTTATAGACTTCAACAAGCTAACTTGAAACTGAAACCTGCCAAATGCTGCCTCTTTCGCCGCGAAGTTGCTTATCTTGGCCATGTGGTATCCGAGTATGGTGTGGCTACCGACCCCAGCAAATTTCAAAAAGTTCAGATGTGGCCCACACCTCCGTCCATCCAGGAGGTCAGACGCTTCATCGGCCTGGCCTCATATTATCGCTGGTTCGTGAAAGATTTTGCCTCTATAGCCGAACCCCTGCACAACCTGAACAAGAAAAACGCACATTTTCAGTGGTATGCTGAGCACCAAGCAGCTTTCGACAAGCTGAAGTGTCAACTCACCTCTGCCCCTGTTCTTGGCTATCCACTTGACCATGGAGAAATGACACTAAACACTGATGCCAGCGACACTGGCATCGGCGCGGTGCTGTCACAGATGCAACAGGGCGTGGAACATGTGCTGGCATATGGCAGTCGTAAGCTATCAAGAACTGAACAAAACTATTGCAACACACGACGTGAACTACTAGCCGTCGTGGATTTCACGTCCCATTTTCGCCAGTACCTCCTTGGACGGCCTTTCAAAGGCAACACAGACAACACAGACATCTCAGAACAGATAATTCACACTAGAACAGACTTATCACATCAGAACATTTACACTAATACACACACTGTAAAGCTGACTGAGAAAGTATATGTGGCAAAAACCCTTGATACTGCTTCTTTGTTTCACGGCTGGACCATGGGGGAGCTGAGCCAAGCCCAGGACGCTGATGCAGACATTGCACCCATACGCGCCTGGATGGAGGCCAGCAGTGAGCGCCCCCCATGGACTATTGTTTCACCATGCAGCCCAGCCACTAAGACATACTGGGCTCAATGGAAACGGCTCTACTTCAGAGGTGGAGTTCTGGTCCGTCGCTTCTACTGCCTTGACGAGACCCAGTTCTATCCCCAAATCGTACAGCCACGCAAGCTACAACCAGAAGTGATGGGCCAGATGCACGAAGGGCCAATGGGTGGACATTTTGGTGTCGAGAGGACTGTGGCCAGACTACGAACCAGATTGTATTGGTATCACATGAGGGAAGACGTCGCTCTTTGGTGCCGTACTTGTACCAGCATCCAGGGCCCGACCCCAGAAGACACTGCAAGCTCCGATGGGAACAGTCCGGGTAGGAGCCCCAATGGAGCGCGTTGCGCTGGACATTATGGGACCACTGAATGAGACGGAGCACAAAAACCGATATGTGCTTGTGATACAAGACTACTTTACAAAGTGGACTGAAGCCTTTCCTATCCCAGATGAATGGGCTGCAACCATTGCCGAGGTCGTTGCATCTGAGTGGGTGTGCCGCTACGGTATACCTCAAGCACTGCACAGTGACCAGGGACACCATTTTGAATCTGATGTGTTCCAGGGGGTGTGCAGTTTGTTTGGCATAGACAAGACTCATACAACGCCATTCCGACCCCAGTCAGATGGCCAGGTTGAACGTTTCAATGCCACTCTCCACAAGATCCTGGCCTCCACAGCAGAGCGTTGCCATTGGGACTGGGACCTGATGATCCCATACGCTGTTATGGCCTACAGGGCGACCAAACACAGTGCTACAGGTTTCACCCCAAACTTCATGATGTTTGGCCGAGAACTGAGTGAGCCAGTGGACCTTGTCGCAGGTCTACCTCCTGATCCAGAAAACCAACCCTCAGCTCCAGAGTATGTGCAGCAAATGCGTGAGCGGCTGGAGCTGGCCCACCTCATCATCAGGGAAGCCCTGTGTGAGTCAGTCATGTGCGCAAAAAGGCAATATGACAAGAACTGTTGCCACACACAGTATAAGACTGGAGATCCTGTGTGGTATCTCATCAAAGGAACGTGTCACATCAAGAACAAGGTCAGAAAGTTCCTCCCATCGTATGAAGGACCATTCTTTGTCCTGGTGCAATTGGATGACCTAGTTTATCGGATCCAGAAGAACCCAAGGTCTAAAGTGAAAGTTGTCCACCATGACCAGCTAGAGCATTATCGCTGCTGCGAGCCCCTGGACAATAACTGGGTCCTTGATCAAGCTCATCAGTGGTCCCCTACAGAGGTCCCACCACCAGCTTTAGAGGATGACCCAGCAGACCGTGATCTGGGTCTGCACAGTCTGTTCTCTACTGCAACTGGCAATGGCCCCAGCTCCTCTCAGCCATCTGTCTCAGTTGCAGCTGATCCCGCTCCAGTTGTGGTTATCCCATCGTCCCCTTCCCATGTAGACCATGAGAATGGTGGGGGTGTGGTGGGTGAGCCAGACCACCTGGGCCAGCAGTTTCAGCGACCAACTCGTCGGCGCAGTGCTCCAGACCGGTATGGAGTGTGGATCACTTAGCTTGGTTTACCTACCATGGACAGTTCCAAGTAGGACTGAAGATTCAGTTCAAGTTTAAATCGTTTCAGCCTCCTACACTGTTAGCTACAATGGTTTAAGAGAGCTATATTTTTCATTGTTCCAGTGTTTACATTTGAAAAAAAAAGGGGAGTAAAGTATCTGAAGGACCTACGGGGTTATCTACATGCACTTATCCATTTGTATTTGTGCCTTCCTAGATGCTAGGATAAGTTAGTTATTCCCGGTCGCCATGTAATAGTTACAATTGTGTAATTTCTTTTCTACTTAACAGCACTTGAAATGCTTTATTTTGCACATGTATGTACACCTTACTTGAGTCAACATCTTTGTCACTGAAGTGCACTAGTTGATACTATACCTCACCTTATATGCGGTAATGGCTAACAGTTTTATCTCCTGTGGGCTCCAAGTGGTAAAGGGGATTGTGTACCAGTTTTATGCATTACAATGCTGGAGCGGAATTATTGTTTAATTGCCATCCAGAGTGGGGGTAGTGTTGCGGGAATTGCCGTCTTGTGTGTGGCTGGGTGCAGTAAGAAGTGTATGTGATGTGTGTGTGAGCATTCGCGTGAAGGAAACGCGGGGAGCGGAAGAGCAAAAAAAGAGAGAGAGAGTGTGTCCTAGGTAGAGAGGGCGACCGGGAGCAGCGTTCTAACGGGCTACAGCCCATGCAGTGTGTTTTCGAAGTGTGCAGTACTGTTTTTAAAGCCTCATCTCTTCAGTACTCGCCGGTGTCCCGGCTGATTTCTGTCTGCCTCACTACTCCACAAAAGTGAAGGGAGTTAACCCCGAAGGAGGACAAACTTTGGCCCTGGAGGAAGCATCTCCCCTCGCGTCTCCCGACCACGGTCAGGGGACTGACGGCGAGGAATGGTTAACACTGAGCTCCCACCGCCACTGAGCATATCTGCACAACCTTGAGGGATAAAAACTTTAAACTTTAAAGTTTGTTAAAATGCCTCCTACAAGAGCTGCAAAATCTGCATCCAACAAATCTCCTGAAGAGTCACAAGCGAAAGAGGGTATGTCGACGACCACAGCTACCATGCCAAGTACACCTGTGGATGCCGACGCGCTCGCTGCGGAAATATCAAAGACAGTCGTGGACAAAATATCTACTATGATGGAGAATAAATTTGATGAGCTCTCATTATCACTAAAAAATATATCAGCACAACTGGAATTAAATTCTCAACGGATCTCTGACACGGAGAATCGCATTTCAACTGCAGAAGACTCCCTGTCAGGTATGGAAACTAGACTGGCTGATATGGAGACTAAAGTGAATATTCTTACGGAAAAATGTCTAGACTTGGAGGGCCGGAGCCGAAGAGACAACATTGTAATTCTGAACTTAAAGGAAGGCACTGAAGGTCGTGAACCGGTGAAATTCCTTGAAGCCTGGCTACCGACTTTGCTGAGTATTCAAACTAAACAGGGGAAAATCAAAATCGACATCGGCCCATCAGCCCATGGGTCCATTGGATTATCGAGACCTAATCACCCTCGTGCAATGATTATTAAGGATTATGATCCTCACTGCAGCTAAAGATAATGGCCCCCTGACTTATGATGGACAGATCATTCATATTCGACAAGATTTGGCAACAGGAGTAAAAGAGATGCGACGTGCGTTTAACGGAGTGTGCCAAAAACGTGTCCAGAAAAATATGCGCTTTTATATGCGCTATCCTGCTACACTAAACTTTTCCCACGGAGGGAAAAATTACTCCTTCCGTAAATCTGAAGATGCTCTTGCTCTTTTGGACAATTTGAGTTAAATTGAAGTACACCGACAGCAATTGATTGAATATGTTATAACAAAAAAAAAAGAAAGCTGAGCTGATATGACTGATCTTAAAATAATTTCTTTAAGGGCTGAATAATGTTGTTAAATGAAAAAAAAAACTCTTTCATTTTTGAAGAAGGAAAAAACACAAATTGCCTTAGTTTCAGAAAGTCATTTAAATGATTTGGAACACTCAAAACTAAAAAGAAGTTGGGTTGGCCAAGCTTTTTACTCATCCTATAATACAAAAAGTAGAGGAGTAGCCATCCTTATCCATCGTAATTTGCCTCTAACCATAAAAAGTCATAAAAGATAAGGAAGGACACTACATTCTTATATCTGGTTTCTTATTTAGAGAATCTATTTTTATAGGATGTGTTTATGGTCCAAATTCAGAAGATGTCTCTTTTTTTCCCAATCTCTTAACCCATGTTTCAGCCATAGCTTCCCCATATTTGGTTTTGGGAGGTGATTTTAATTGTGTTCCTGATCCTAGGGTTGATAAATCTCCACCAGGGGGTGAATTGTCCCCAAAAAGCATTAGATTGAAAGAGTTTTGTTCTGATTTAGAATTTTTTGATTCCTGGTGAGTAGCTCACCCCACACATAGGGATTTCACTTTTTTTTCTTTCCCCTATCAGATTTTCTCAAGAATAGATTTGCTCCTGTCATCCAGGACGGTCTTGGATAGGATGGAAGAGTGCTCAATAAGGTCTTGTGTCATGGTCCTGGGTCCTTTTGACCCAGCGTTTTGTGTTTTCTATTAGTGTGATTATTGGTTCTGTTCTTCCTCTGTTTATTGTTTACTCTGTTCTGCCCATGTGTTCCTGTATCTAGTCCGCGTTTCTTAGTTTGTGTCCTTTCATGTGTTTTCTTAGCTCTGCCCAGTTTAGGTTTTCCAGTTTCATGTTCACCCACCATTGCTGTTTGTACCCACTCCTGTAAATAAACACTCACCTGCACCAGAGCTGCCGGCTTTTGGGTCCTTTCTACAAACCCCACACGTCTGCCACAACCGGACGTGACATCTTGTCCATTATCTGATCATTCAGTAGTAAGCATAAATATTCACCCACCTTATTTTGAGCCACATTCCCGCCGATGGAGGATGAATCCTTATTTATTGAGTAACCCCTTATTTATTGAGTATATGACTAAAGAGTGGAATGTTTTTATGACCACTAATAAAACGGAAGATGTAAGCCCATCTTTATTGTGGGAAACTGCTAAAGCCTATCTTAGGGGTAGTATTATCTCATACACCACAGCGCAGAAAGAGGCTTCAATGAAAGAACAACTCGATTTAGAGCACATAATACAAAAACTAGAAGTGCAGTTTAAAATCTCCAGGTCCAAAACTATACTTAAGAAGTTAGAAGCAGCCCGCTCAGCTTTAAATCAATTACTGACTAAAAGAGCAAAGGCAGCAATTTTAAGATAAGATAAGATAAGATAAGATAAAACTTTCTTAATTCCTCGGGTGGGTTCCTCTGGGAAATTCGGTTTCCAAAAGCACAGCACCGACAGAAGTTACAGAGTTACAGAATATTATATATATATATATATATATATATATATATATATATATATATATATATATATATAGACACATATATAAATACAAAGACATATTTTAGATAAAATATACAAAGGGGATAAATAGAATAAATAGGAATAAATATAAAAATACAAGTGAATTGCACATTTCAAGTATGGAGTCTATTGCACCGTTGACTGTTAACAAAAAGTATTGCACAAAAGGTAATTGCACAGTGAAGTGAAGAGGCACTACAGCTTAGTTGCCCCCCTCCTTTGTCACCCTGTCTCCCCTCCCTCTCCCCTCCAGAGAGGAGTTAAACAGTCTGATGGCGTGTGGGACGAAGGAGTTTTTAAATCTGTTGGTTCTTGTCTTTGGGAGAAGCAACCTGTCACTGAACAGACTCGTCTGGTTGTTTATGGCCGTGTGCAGAGGATGCCCAGCATTGTCCATAATGTCCAGCAGTTTCTTTAGTGTCCTTTTCTCTGCCACTGTCACCAGAGTGTCCAGCTTCATGCCGACCACAGAGCCAGCCTTCCTGATCAATTTTTCCAGCCTGGATGAGTCCTTCTTTGCTGTGCTGCTCCCCCAGCACACCACTGCATAGAAAAGTACTCCAGCAACCACCGACTGGTAAAACATCCTCAGGAGCTTCCTGCAGATGTTGAAAGACCTCAGCCTCCTGAGGAAGTACAGTCGGCTTTGGGCTTTTTTGTACAGGTGCTCTGTGTTGCATGACCAGTCCAGTTAGTTGTCCACCCACAGCCCGAGGTACTTGTACTTGTTGACCATCTCCACCTCCACCTCCTCCCCCTCTATCTGAACCGGCAGTGGACCTGCTCTGGACCTCCCAAAGTCCACAACCAGTTCCTTGGCTAGAGAACCCTCCGGAGGAGCTTCGCCACACCGTGGAAAGCCGGCTACAACGGTTCTTTTCTGGCCTGCCATGGCTTCTGAAGTCGCTTCCTCCGACCATGCAGGCATTTCTCCGGCACACACCTCACCTTCTCTCAGCCACTCCTGCCTCGCTGCCCGACTCGCCGGATGTGATGTTGCCCGGCCCGTCGGAGCCGTCTGTGGGGAGGAAACGCCGATCGCGCCACCGGTCCACAGCCAGTTCCTTAGTCTTTGAGGTGTTGAGTTGCAGGTGGTTTGTGTGACTCCATGCGACAAAGTTCCTCACCAGACTTCTGTACTCCTCTTCCTGGTCATCCCAGATACACCCCATGATGGCTGTGTCGTCTGCAAACTTCTGAATGTGGCATAATTCAGAGTTGTAGCAGAAGTCAGAGGTGTACAGGGTGAAGAGAAGAGGGGACAGCACAGTTCCCTGTGGTGCTCCTGTGCTGCTGTCCACAGTGTCCGACGTGATGTCCTTCAGCCTGATGTACTGTGGCCTGTCAGTGAGGTAGTCGGAGAGCCAAGCGACCAGGCAGGGGTCCACCTGCATCCTGTTCAGTTTTTCCTGAAGCAGACAGGGCCGGATTGTATTAAAGGCACTGGAAAAGTCAAGAAACAGGATCCTGACCGTGCCTTTTCCCCCATCTAGGTGTGAGTGGGCTCTATGCAGGAGGTACAGGATGGCATCCTCCACTCTGACACCCGCCTTGTAGGCAAACTGTAGTGGGTCCTGGGCATGTTGTACCTGTGGTCGGAGGAGGTTGAGGAAGAGCCGCTCTAGAGTCTTCATAAGATGTGACGTCAGTGCCACCGGTCGGAAGTCATTCAGCTCATTGGGCCGGTTCCTTTTGGGGGCGAAGCTTCCTCCGTTGTCTCCTGACCTGATCCACTGTGACACTGGGAGATGATTGGAACCTCTGAAACCACTCAGCAAGTAAAAATAGACAATCAAAGATTGCATTAAAACAGAGTTTGGTTCATAATAAATCCTATCAGGTATACAACAGTATCAGTGAACAATATATCAGCTTTCACATTAAGATAAGTACAAAAATCATAAAATCCTATTACAGTTTATGTTATAGAATTTATTACGTAAATCTGAAATTTACCACCAACACTCATGACTTAATCATAACATAATTATTTTAACTTTCACTGACTTACACTAAAGTAAGTGCTCATTTTTCAGGTTAAGGTCCTTTTCTCAGTAGTGATGAAAATATCATTATAGAGTTAAGTCATTATTTTTTAACCCAAGTTAAATGCTATAAGTGAGGAATTTAACTGATGAATGACATATGGGAAACCATAGTTTGCTATCACAGACAAATATGACTTATATATGTTCTGTATTAAGGACATTTTAAAAACTTTTAGCTGAAAGTTCTTATTTCTAATTTTCTCATGCCATTTCTAAACATCACTTTAGCCCTAGTTCTATCAAGTAAATCTAACTCCCGAATGTCTGATGACCTGAGTTAAGGTGTGACAATGGTTCTTTGTTAATCATGGTTTAGTCGTTGGCCAGCTATTATCTAGACCATTGAAATTTGGTGTAAAAGAAGGCGGAGTTGGGTGGAAGAGGCAGCACCCAGCAGTTAAGAGTACCCTATAAGTATATCACCACATCCACTGCAAAAGGGAAACCAAATGGCAGATGCTACAAACCATGGTCAACTTCATCGGTAAGTAAGCATGTTCTTTACATATCTGTTATTGACCCATTGGTTTTATGTTCTATGATTGTTATTACCACATTGTCTTATTTAGTTCTGTTTATAATTATCCTTTGATGGAAGTAATCCAAAGTATACTTATCATAAGAACAGTAACTTTGTTTTTTTTTGTGTTTTAATGAAGAAAGTACTTCTGTTAAGGTACTTGATCATGTTAGGTGTCTATTTATAGTTCTATCAGGGTCACATGATGATATAAACTTCTGAATTGGTCACCAAGATCACAGCAACATGAGCACTTAAGTGAATTCTGAAAGCATCAAGTGCTAATTGTTGTTGTAATGCTGTTGTCCACAACAAACCATGAACTGACTGAAAACAGTAGGATTAGGTTGATTTCTGAAAGAGTAAGTGTGTATGTAAATGAATTGCTAAACTATATTCCTAGCCCATAATGTTGAATTGTGACTCGAGATACAATTAAGCTTTATTTATTTATTTATTTTAAAGAAAAGGTTGAATTTGTTTTCCACAAAAAAATCACAGATCACACTTGTTTAATTAAAGTGCTTTGCTAAATTAAGTCACCAACATCACAACAACATAAGCACTTATTTGAATTCTGAATACAGTAAGTGCTCATTGTTGTTGTGTTGTTGATGTCTTCTACAGCCAACAATCACTGTAAAATTACTTTTGCATTATGCATTGTAGCTGACTTTGTCCAACAGAAATCTTTGTTGCAAATCTTTCCTCTTTGCCAAGGTTGCAGGACTTGATATAAAGATGCATGTTAACTTAAGTCGACTTTAGATTTACAGGACGTATCACATTAAGATCACCTCGAACGGAGACACTGATGGTTCATGTTTTCCTAAGTGCTTCCTTTCAAAGTAATCTTGATTGTGTTACATCAGGATCACACAGCCAGGTTATTTCAGGACTTGTTCACCGTCATTAAAAACAACTGTCACCAACTGGAATTCAAACTACAGTAAGTGCAAGTTTTGGATTGGACTCTTGGATTTTGATTTATATTGTATTTTGACATTCCGAAATCTTTATGTCCTGTTAAAATAAAATTCCTTATTACAACTTAAGCGTAAAACTTTCCTTTTTTCTAAAGCATATAGTTAGGGCTGGATCAGGTCACCCTGAGTCCTCCCGTAGTTATGCTGCAATAGGTGTAGACTGTTGGGGGATTCCCATGATGCACTATTTCCTTCTAGTCACCTATCTCACTCAACATGTGTTAATAGATCTCTCTGCATTTAATCACACTCGTTATTAATCTCTGGCTCTCTTCCACAGCAGGGAGTTTTTTCTTCCCACTATCACCAAAGTTCTTTCTCATAGGGGGTCATATGATGTTGGGTTTTTCTCTGAATTTTTTATTGTAAGGTCTACATACAATATAAAGCGCCTTGAGACGTCTGTTGTTGTGATTTGGTGGTGTATAAATACAGTTGAATTGAACTGAGTTGTCAAGATTTCATGGAATGAAAATGGAATGATTATTTTTTTCCCAAGTGCTTCCTTTGAGATAATCTTGGATTGGGTTCACATCAGGATGAAACAATGACATAATTTAAGGAATTATTCACCATCATGACAAAAGAGACTATTACCAACTGGAATTTTAGGTTCTGTAAGTGTTAGCAATTAGACTCTTGATCTCAGCAACAAAGTATTACATTCAAGACATCAGCTTTTTCACTGATACCCTTGTTATATATGTATTCAATAAGCATAAGATTGGTCATGAACATTACAGAGACTTAAGCACTTACTTGGATTCTGAGTACATTACGTGTTAAATATTGTTGTACTCATTAGGTCTAATATAGTAATGATGGATTAGAGCTATGCATAAGAAATTCATAAATATTTGAAGCTACATGTCCTGTGCTTCATATCAATGGTGGTTCTTTTCCTAAGTGCACCCAATCAAAGTGAACTTGCATATGAGTTAACAGCAATTAGACACTTTGAAGCAAACTTCAAATAGAGCACCAAATAGAAGAAAATTCTATGTGGCTTTACTGTATATGTTTTACTTAAAGAATATATCAAGTAGAGACCCCTCAAATGGAAACAGTTGTGGTTTTCCTCTTTACTTAGTGCTCCAATTTTGGTAATTCTTTATTTTGAATAGTTCAGGGAAATCGTTGATTTATGTGTTAATAAGATGCCTCTGATTGAAGCCGCACAAAACCTTCAACAGCTACTGGAGACAAAAGAGGAAACCAAAATACAATGGGCCGCTACAACAGTCGTTAGCCAACCATTGGTTTCATGACTGAATGTCATTGACTTAAATGTGGGTGGGACTGAAAGAGGAGTCTTGAGTTCATATAAAAGGAGACTCATGTTCAAGCATCTCTCATGTATTTGGAAACACAGACAACACAGGATATTCCAAAAGAGCTTCGGGATTCACTGGTAAGGAAGAGCGTTCATTACAAGTCTGTATTATTGGTTCAACTCATGCAAGAACTTGTCTCTTGAATTCAGTAAGTGCATCTGCTTGGACCAGTTGTACACAACAACTGCTACAAATTCTACCTGATTGCGTCTAAAAAATTGAGTTCTATGTTTCATATCAAGATCACTTTGAATGGAGACACTGATGGTGGTTGTTTTCCTAAGTGCACCCACTCAAAGTGACCTTACATATGAGTTTACAGCAATTAGACACTTTGAAGCAAACTTTAGTTAACATGGTTCACTTACAGAACATTTCAAGTAGAGACCCCTCAAATGGAAACACTTGTGGTTTTCCTTTTGCCTTCGTGCTCCTATTTGGGGAAGTCTTTATTTTGAATAGTTCAGGGAATCGTTAATTTATGTGTTAATAAGATGCCTCTGATTGAAGCCGCACAAAACCTTCAACAGTTACTGGAGACAAAAGAGGAAACCAAAATACAATGGGCCGCTACTACAGTCATTAGCCAACCAATGATTTCATGACTGAATGTCATTGACTTAAATGTGGGTGGGACTGCAAGAGAAGTCTTGAGTTCATATAAAAGGAGACTCATGTTCAAGCATCTCTCATGGATTTGGAAACACAGACAACACAGGATATTCCAAAAGAGCTTCGGGATTTACTGGTAAGGAAGAGCGTTCATTACAAGTCTGTATTGTTGGTCCGATTCATGCAAGAACAGTATGATGTCATATAAGGCATTCAGTATGATGTCATATAGGCATTCAGTATGTTAGCTGAGTGGTAAATTAATAATAATATTTTCCATTTCAGTTAACCATTTAAGGTTCAAAAAGGGGTCTTAAAATGTTGTTTCTTTGTTTCCATGTATGGTAAGACAAGAATGTTATTGGGTAATTTAATGTTATTGCTTGTGCTATTTCTTTGGCTATCTGCATGTTGCGTGCACTTGAAGCTGTTAATTTTATAGGTTTGTGTAGTTGCATATTGTGGTCACGGGGGGGGGGGGCGGGGGCGGGGGGGGGGAGGACTTTTTTTAAACTTTTTTTAGTTTTCCAAAATAAGACTTGACAAGAACTGCATTTCGGGACTTTTCTTCTTGTTGTGGATGTGGAACGGGAATGTTGTGAAGGAGTTAAATTGTTGGTAAGGAATTGTTAAATATGCACATAACTCATTGAAACATATTGGTATAATTGTAGTGCAGTGGCAAGACGTCAGTATTTTAACAAGAAGATGTATTTCTGAAATGTATGATGCAAAGGACCTGTATGTGCAGCGTGGAGCGGCCATTTTCTCCATGCAAGGGATAAGTTGCGAGATCGTCTGTGTGCTCCAGTATCCGGGTGAGCTGAGATTTCTGTGGAATGTAAGTGTTTATAAAAATGTATGTAACACTTCCACAGTTTTTTAAAGGAGCCTTGTGTGATTTAGCTCTTTGTTTTTTGTTCTGCACACAGAGGTCACTGCCGTATTTTTGTGTTTTGTATTTCATTTCCTTTATTCCTCGTATTGTATTGGCGCATCTTTGTTTAGTCGGTTATTCTGTTACTTTGCCACGTTACCTGTCGATGTTCAGTACAAGTCCATATGGCCGCTGTTTGACAAAAGTAAAGGTCAAAGGACATTTTTTTTGTTTATTCAGTCGGCATTGACAATAAAACTGCACATTAAGAACCCAGTAATTGTGGCCTGTGTGGCTAACCATTTCCCAGGCTACAGTATGATGTCATATAGGCATACAGTATGATGTCATTCATGGCAAAGAGGTTGTTGTCATATAGGCATACAGTATGATGTCATGTATGACATGCAACTTTGATAGGTTTGTAGCTCAAACCTATTCGCTGGAACTTTCAAGACAATTAAACTACACAGCAAAGCAAGACACGAGTAGGCAAAGTTCTTCATGTTTCTCGTGAAAGGGAGAGAACTGGACAAACGCCGTTCCTTCGCTTGACCCCAGTCGCTCTCGTCCGCTCCCTCGTAACACTGCTCTTTTATTGAGGTTACATGAATATACATAGGTTCATTAACATATGACGTATACATACAAACAAAGAGTACCTTGCCTGTGCGTTGTGTAAGTATGTGTGTGTGTGTGTGTATAAGTATGTGTGTGTGTGTGTGTGTGTGTGTGGGGTCAGAGTGTGACCCCATAAAGACTTCCCTAAACCTGCTGGTCTGGAAGTCCAGCAGTTCATCTAAACAAAAGGCACTTAGACTAAAACAGATATAGATACGTTCATCCTACCACAAAACAATAAGAGCAGGTACGACCTCTCCCATGCTCCCAGGATGTGGGTGTGAATGCCAGAACACTCTGGAATGCACACAAAGTCTCTGCAGACTCCTAAGGATCAACCCTCTACCAACATGACATTGATTATAAAACTCTAAGCATATATGAGTAGATATTTCTAAGCATAAATGACAATCAACAATATAACCCTGACAAGCTTCATGTCTTATAAGTCTTACAGATTGATGTCATTTGTGTCATACAGCTTGATCTCATGTATGCCCTCAGCTTGAAGTCCTGGATTGAGACAGCTTGATGTCATGTCTGCATACAGCTTCATTTCATGTATGGTATCCAGCTTGATGTTGTCATGGTCTGGGTGCGTACCTGTAGGTTTCCAACAGCGGTCCTCCTCCTTTGGGCGGAGATCGGTTGCTCCTCCCTGGCTGAGCACCTGTGGGCAATTATTCCAGCAGCATATAAGATCTGCGCACTCAATCAGTCATGGCCTGAGTATCAGGTTAGTCAGTGATGTTTTATTGCATTTTATTGCAGTAGGTACAAAAGACAATCTATGTCTCTTTGTCTTCACTGCAGGCACTTTATATATTATATATATTTTTATAACGACGACCTGATGGAAGCAGTTGAAAATCATTAAAGAGAGGATGATCTGAACACAACAGGACAGAGGTTGCCTTCCTCAGCACCTGCCTGTTATAAAAGTCCACAAGCTGGACCTGAGACCTCCCTGAAATCTTGCCAGCCATTTTAACCAGGTTGTTAAGTCTGGTCTTATTATTCAGGGACATATTACCGTACCAAGCAATGATACAGAAAGTTAAAACAGATTCAATAAAACGTTTATAAAAAAGAGTCATCATTTTAGATGAAACATTAAAACCTCTCAACCTCCTTAAAAAGTGCAGTCTTTGTTGAACCTTTTTCACTGTAGCAGCAACATGTGACTCAAAGGACAGAGTCTTATCAAGAACAACCCCCAAATACTTATAACTGTCCACCAGTTCAATGGCTGCACCATTTACCACTGTTAGTGCAGGATGGGGGGATGTCTTCCTGAGGTCAATAACCATGTCCTTGGTTTTCAAGGTGTTAATCATTAAGAAGGACTGATCACACCATGAAAACAAACTCATCCACAACAGGCCCATGGGAATCCTCTTCACCATGAAGGAGGCTTACAATGACTGTGTCATCTGCATATTTAATGAAATGCCTGTTGGCCTGTGTACTGCGACAGTCATTAGTGTACAAAATATACAGTAGAGGAGAGAGACAACAACCTTGTGGTGAGCCCAAGGGCGTAGATTTGGTCTTGGCATTGGTGGGGACGGATGATTCAACCACCGAACCCTGCCCTGTTTCTTGCTTTTTCCTTTTTGTCTTTGCTTCTTGATTTAAAAAAAGGAGAAATATACTTGCCTACATATGCTATTCTTCATGCTTTTAAACCATTTAAAATTACAATTCATAGTTTTACATTTGAATTATATAATGTTAAATTACTATTAAACAAATGACTAAGTATTTTAGAGTTTAGTTCAACCATAATCCATATAAATCAGGTATCATACAAACATAGCTTCAAATACAGTCATGACAATAAAAGAATATGACTTTAAGGACTTAACAACATTACTTCAGTTATAGTACACCAACATCTCTGACACATTAGCACTAAGGGAACACTGAATGACCTGGTGGTTTTTGTCCATAAAACTACTCATCTAAGATGACCACAAAGTAAAAGATCTCTCAGCAACATTATGCAACATTTTAGCCACACTGTTGCCCCGATCAAATCAGTGAGCTGGGATGTTTTACTCTAAACATGAACTACTGTTACAGCTACAGACATGGACTACTGGTGTCCCACACAACAACTCAATGTCCACTATGTGAAGGAGCCAAACACATGCCTGCTCCTCTCGTTAACTGAGATAAACTGCTGGCATGTTTGTTTTACATCTATACTGTCCAGTCTCTCCTGGTGGACATACAGCAGCATTGTTTCATCTCATTTGAGTCATTGTTAACCTTACCCATGTTTTTAGTCTTCTGAGAGCACTGAAGCTTCTTTCAGCCTCAGTACATGCGTTTTATCCTCAGATTAAAATTATTATTATGTGCTTGATGTGTCTCACCTTTGGCCCTGGCTCCTCCCCTCTGAATGCACTAGGACATATTGCCACCTGATAAAATAACACATTGATTCGTGCCATATAAAAAGTGAGACATGTCAATTCAGATTCTTTGTCAAATATACACTAATGAAACAATTTACATCAGCAGCCTAACAACTGTCATGATAATAAATACTAGTTAATCTACAGCACCAAATCATCAGTCAGTCACCTGTGACCTCGCCTCTTCACCTCTGAGCTACAACATGGCAGAGCTGCCTCTGTCACCTGATCAATAACAGTGAGACATTCACATACATGCAGTCACACATGTGCTTCAAATACAGTCATGAACCAACAAGTCATCATCCAGTTTCACCTGTGATCTTGTGTCACCATTACTCTCTGAGCTTTGTGTTGGTTGGAATATTTGCAAAAATCATGACTACCTCGTGACATTTTGTCTCAAAAATTAACCCTATGAATATGTCAGCACCATGAGGATGAAATTATTGTGTCACCAACATTTTAACGATAGACATATAATTTTAACAGCCTCTGTAAACTAATATCCTGGCTTGCTCGAGGCTCTGTTTTCTCTGACAGTTTCAATCAAAATTAGAAATGCTGCTCTGAGACTGAGAGAACTAATAGTGCTGCCTGTTGTGCAGTTAGTTTCCAAAACACGTTATTCATGGTTACAATTTTAGACTGATGTGGGCCAAAGCCTAGCATAGCCTGTAACGTTATTGTGACACATTTTATGAGTGAACTTTGCTTTAAGTGACTTACAGGTTTCTTTGAAAAACACTTTCTTATATCCAGGTTCTTCCTCTTTGCTGCCGTCTTCCTCTCCTCCTCGCAGCGCAGGCTTGCCGCTGCTAAAACTAAACAGAGCTCCCTGAAAGGCTCAGCCAATCACATTGGCCATATTTGTCACATGACATAGGACTCCAGTAGAGAACGTAATTTAACTCTTTCTGCACCGCTGGGTGAATGAGACGTCGACAGATGTTTTTTTTTTCTTTCTATCGGGTTTGTTTTTCTTTACTCGAAGAGATCAAATTATTGGTGGGGACATGTCCCTTCCATCCATGCCAAATCTACGCCCTTGGGTGAGCCAGTAGAAGAGTTCAGCTGTTTGGAAAAACAACCGTTTACTCTCACACACTGAGATCTGTCAGTTAAAAAGTCTAAAATCCAACCAACAAGATTAAAATCAAGTTTAAACTGGTTAAGAAGTTTATCAACTAAAAGATGTGGCTGGATAGTATTAAAAGCTGAAGAAAAATCAATAAATAAGAGCTGAGCATGAGCTTTGGCGCCATCAAGATGGCGATAGAGGAAATTCAACAGAGTGACCACTGCATCATCAACACCTCTACGAGGCCTGTATGCAAATTGTAGTGAGTCTATAAGCTTCTCTACTTGCTGCAGGATCTCCTTCCTCACAAGTTTTTCAAAGTACTTCACCACTAAAGATGTTAGAGCGACAGGCCTAAAATCGTTTAATGATGTAGGTTTTGTGGTCTTAGCGACTGGAGAAATAATTGATTTTTTACTCTGGAACCTTCTGTTGCTGAAGAGATAAAAGAAAGATGTAATAAAAAACACTGCATAATTGCTCAGCACATGTTCTAGGCAACTGGCCACAAATATTATCAGGACCTGGACTCTTGTTACTCTTACTCATTTTAAAAAGATTTCCCACCCTTCTTTCATCAAAGAACAAAGCTGGGGGGGGGGGGGGGGGGGGGCGCTCTGGTGCTCTCTATTAAGAAATCAAGTGTATTCCTTGAATTATAATTATCATTAAATCTCAAATAAAATCTATTCAGCTCATTGGCTAACTGAGAGTCTGAACTACAACCAGGGAGACTCATCTTATTACAGTCACTGTAACAGTGACCAGTCATGTGTTTCATGCCTGCCCAGGCCACCCTTAAGTTATTGCTACCCATCTCCGCCTCTACCTTATCCTTGTATTTTATTTTGGCTTTTTTAATTTCTGATCTGATCTCCTTCCTAATTTCTCTGACTTTCAAGATATTCCCTTCAGTAAAAGTTTTTTTTCCTTTCATGAATCAGCCCCATAAGAGCTTTGGAAGACCATGGTTTGTTATTAGGGAAAAAATGCACAACCTTTGAAGGGATAATCATGTCTCTGCAAAAGGAGATATAGCTGCAGACAACGTCAGTGAGTTCATTAATGTCTCTACATGATTCTATAAACACTGACCAGTCTGTACAGTCAAAGCAGCCCTGCAGGGCTAAAGAGGCATCATCACTCCAAACCTTTATGCGGTGTTTCCTCACCTTCTCTCTTCTCAGCACAGTCTTGTAAACTGGCAGAAGATGCACCGTGATGTGATCCGAGGATCCGAGGGCGGGGCCAGCCACAGATGTATACGCACCTTTTATGGAACCGTAACATAGATCCAGAGTCTTATTGAAGCGTGTGGGACAGTTCACATACTGATAAAAACTGCTCAGTGTTTTCTTCAAGTCGCAGCGATTAAAGTCAACAAGAACAATATTAGGAGCCTCAGGAAAGAGAGATTGTAGTGAGTGGATGACGTTAGAGATGGTGTCAGTTGCATTCTTAGGATTCGCTTTAGGATGGATGTAAACGACGGTGACGTTGATCTGTGGGAATTCCCTCGGCAGATAAAACGGCCTCAAAGACCCAGAGAGGAGTTCAATGTCAGGCAGACATACTTGTCTACGAGCGGTAACGTTTTTACACCATTTCTGATTTATATACAAACACACCCCTCCTCCTCGAGATTTCTGGGTTGCTCCGGGGTCTCGATCCAAACGTATGGGATACCCGAAGCCATTTAGTTCCAGAGAACAATCAGGGTCAGAATCCTTGAGCCAAGTCTCTGTGAATGCCATTAGACATGTATCCCTGTAGTCACGTAAGTGTGCGACATTCAAATGCAGTTCATCCATTTTACTCCTCAGAGACTGCACATTAGCCAGGATTATTGATGGTAAAGGAATACGATTGTATCGTATTTGGTTCTGCAATCGCTGACTTAGGCCTCGCTTCTTACCCCGCTTTCTTGCTTTGACTCTGTTAAAAACAAAAGTGCCCCTGTGGTTACTGGATAATCCAGAGATGGAAAACACTGGAGGGTGAAAAGAGTCCAGAGACGGGCCTTTCCACCGAAGATCCAGAAGAAACTCCCGTGAGTATGTAATTGTTTGAGAGTAGCAATGACTCCAAACAACCGTCAGGATTGCCAATAAATACAGTATGATGTCATATATGCATACAGTATGATGTCATATAAGCCTTACAGTATGATGTCATATATGCATACAGTATGATGTCATCCTGTGTCCTCTGACCACCTGTTTGCCACTTAAAGGCAGTGTTAGAGGGACACTTGGGCATTTATCGCAGCATATAATGTGTTTTCTGCATACACTGCTGCTTTTTCAGCACCCAGAGATTGATGGCTGCGTGTCAGAGCTGGCTATGAATTTCAGAAGGATCAGGCCTTAACAAAAAAGTTATCAGTAGTTCTTTCCACCTTTTTACCCACAGCTACATCCACTTCTGTCGGGCCTAGGCTGCTCACTACGGCTGGGTATCATCACTGATTTCTGTAATCCATTCGATTCACGAGGTCCTGATTCCATTCAATTTGATTTTGCCTCAGACAGTCAGAAATATTATAATTCTGATGATTTATCAGCGCTGACACATGTGAGACTTCATCAGAGGTGTGAGCATCACAGCAGAGGCCTTTGTGTCAAAGTAACTGAGGATAAAACAGAAAAACATGAAGGAGATTTTCCTGCCCTGTTTTCTGTAGCAGATACACTTTAAAATATTCTGCAGTAGAACAAAAACTGAAGAAAACCATGAATCAACATCTGACCATTACCTGATGCTGCTGAAGTGAAGCAGAGCAAAGTTACAGAGGTTTGATTAGAGACACAGCAAAAGTTTTGCAATTTGGCATCATTTTAAAAAGTTTCAATTTCTTCGTTATAAAACAGCAGAAATGATTCTTTTCAAGGTCATTTTCTGGTGGGAAAAACAGCGACCAACAGCACTGTATATGACTTGTGCATAAAAAAGCGAATGAATAATGCAGGAAACAGAGATTTGAGATGGGAAACTGTTCTTGAAGTACACTGAGAGAGAGAGAGCTGTGCAGGCGGTGGAAGCAAAACAGCTAAAGTCAGAGGGGATTAATGACGAGATTTATCAAATGTGGAGCGTAGTTTGGATCTTCTTTTTCTGCTGCTTCAGTGAATTTTGGTTAGAGAGAGATAAAACCTGCAGCTCAGAATCGAGCGCAAAAAAGACGGAAACCGCCGACGCGGTCAGTGAGCTGTCGGCTTTCTCACCCGACGGCGTGTCCGTGTACGGGCCGTCGGGTGAGAAAGCCGAGGAAGAGAAAGCTGATTGTGATGCTTCAGGTCTGTGTTTACGTCTTTGTGTGGAGTCCGTGTACCTGCTCTCATTTACTGGTTGGTGGTTGTTGAAATAGTTTTGTGATTGGTTAACCCTATGAATTGGTTTAGACCACGATAGGGGCATAATGTGTGTCAGTTGTTGACCACACGGACACTTTCAGAGTTGCGGAGACTTTTTTTTAATGTACTGAACGGCTGGTCGCTGGTGCGATCCAGGATTTTATTAGTCACACCAGTGAGAAATTTGGCCGCAAATGTGACCAAATTGGTCAGACTCTAGAGCCCAGAGATCAGCTGCTGTCTGAACTGCACACTTACACTTGGGTTTTGTATTTTTTGGCGTTATCTCTGCTCTTTTTTGAATTATAAATTCAAGAGGATTTGGATTTCTGTCGATTTCCTGCAGGATTACAACTTCCGAGAGTTTCCATTTTATTTTATTTTGTTTTATTTTGAATTATAACTTTGAGAGGATTTGGATTTCAACTGAATCCCTGGAGTGTTGAAGTTGCAGGGATGCAAAACAGAGATAAGGGCCTCTTCAGGCATGGATGTGCCCGTTCTCTCCTCAATCTCTCTCCTCAAAAGATCAACATTAGCTAAGAGTGGGTTAATTAGATGAGTATTAAGTGATTTCATTATGTGATCATAGTATGTGATGATACATACTATGATGTATGTATATATACAACAAAGGAGTGGCTCCGTAAGAAGCATTTGAAAGTCCTGGAGTGGCCTAGCCAGTCTCCAGACCTCAACCCCATAGAAAAACTGTGGCGGGAGTTGAAAGTCCATGTTGCTCGGCGACAGCCCCAAAACATCATTGCTCTTGAGAAGATCTGCATGGGGGAATGGGCCAAAATACCAGCTACTGTGTGTGCAAACCTGGTAAAGACCTATAGTAAACGTTTGACCTCTGTTATTGCCAACAAAGGTTATGTTACAAAGTATTGAGTTGTATTTTTGTTATTGACCAAATACTTATTTTCCACCCTGATTTACGAATAAATTCTTTACAAATCCTACCATGTGAATTCATGGATTTTTTTTCACATTCTGTCTCTCACAGTTAAAGTGTACCTCTGGTGCAAATTACTGACCTCTGTCATCATTTTAAGTGGGGGAACTTGCACAATCGGTGGCTGACTAAATACTTTTTTGCCCCACTGTAATATCAAATTAAATCATAGCAAAGGAGTAAAAAGCAGGATCAGTCTTAGGGTGTAGATCACCTTGTGGTTAGTGCCTTCTATTCGATGTACAGACTGAATAATAACACCTTCTAATTACTTCTGTCTCCTATTGGTGCTCTTCTACGAGTAATCAGTGCTTGATGGCTTACTAAGCTTAACATTTTTCACAACATTGATAACAAACACACACAAAACAACAACAACATATATTATCTAAAAAAAACTTGATTGGACCACATTTTGATGTTCATCCTACATGTTTATTGAGATTGTCTAATGTCTGCGACGGTATCTTCTCCCACGTCTGCGGGCACCCGAGGCCTTGTGGGCTCTCCTGCGTCTGCGAGCGGGACGAGAAGCACGTTTGCGTCTATACCTGCGTGGTGGCATCGTCCAAAACGGCGGTACCTGCTCCACGTCACGGGTTCTATTTATGGACTCACCTGGCAACTTTAGTGATGTCACTGCTGATGTTGTCACTGTTGGTGTGACCTCATGACTCATTCATGCCATCCTAACTGTGGTGTAATTATAAGGTCACAGGGGGATGTGAATTTATTCACAAAGTTGAAAGAGAGTTTGGGTCATAACTCAAAGACACAATGATGCAGTTAAATCATTGGAATTAAATATCTGTAAATTACACGATTTAGAGGGGTCTGACATCACATCCAGTCTCTCTGCTGTGATGTCAAATATCGATGCCAGACTCGCTTCTCTGTTGTGATGTCAAATGTCAATGCCAAACTCGCTTCTCTGTTGTGATGTCAAATATCAATGCCAGGGGTCCGTTCTCCGTACCTCGCTTACTACATCCAAGATCAAATGACACATCCAAGATCAAATCATCGCGCCAACTTTGAGCTCGCTATTCCGGTTCTCCGAACACACCTGTTGTTGACGATTAGTACAGCTGGATGAAGTAATGTGAGATATCTGGGTGGCTTAAAAGGGGCTACGCATCGATAGTAGAAACATTGATCGGCAACCCTTTGATTGGTCGGCGAAAATGTCGAAGGAGCGCGCTCAGTATTTTTCGGCAGCAAAGCAAGAACTCTTGATTGAGGGATTTCAGGAGTTTCAGAGTTTAATTAAAACGCAAGGGAACACTGCAAAGGCTGCAAAAGCAAGGAGAGAGGGCTGGCAGAAAGTTGCTGACAAATTAAACTTGTAAGTAATTTATTATATTATATTACATCCATCCATCCGCTTCCGCTTATCCTTTTCAGGGTCGCGGGGGGCGCTGGAGCCTATCCCAGCTGTCATAGGGCGAGAGGCGGGGTACACCCTGGACAGGTCGCCAGTCTGTCGCAGGGCCAACACACAGGGACAGACAACCATTCGCACTCACTTTCATTTGCACAGTGTTGTGGGATTTCTCTTTAGTGTATTGTCCTTTAATGTATTGTCTTGCTTTCATGTTACCTAGAAGACCTGCAGCTCCCGATGGTGGAAGTGGCAGGGCATGAGGGACCCATTTTAGTTCACAGACCCTGGACACAATCGGACATTGCTGACGCCACAAGTCATCTACCTGACCCTCTCGTGTCGGGGGCAAGGTTCGGTGAGCAGCTCCTAATTTTCTGCCAAGAATATCGTCCCACGGGTCAAGAAATTAGACGCGCAGTGGCAGGCAAGCTGAAACCATGCGACCTGAGGAGAATATCACCTCACTTGCCTGATCCTACGCTGAGGATACGACACCTGACCTATGAGCATGGCGAAAACCGTGAATATTGTACTGCAGTAACCCACCTGATGGATAAGCTAAAGGAGGTTTTCCCGGATAAGGTGGACATGTCAAAGATTCAGGCTTGCAAACAAAGAAAGGACGAATCTGTGGATGATTTCATACATCGCATGACAACGGTGTTTGAAGCTAATGGTGGAATACCTAAAGATGAAATGACGGGCGCCTCCGCCTCCACATATGAGCACCATCTCTGCGGCCATATTTTCCGAGGACTTCAATTTCAATTTTATTTATATAGCGCCAAATCACAACAAATGTCGCCTCAAGGCGCTTCATAGATACAGAGAAAAGCCCAACAATCATATGACCCCCTATGAGCAAGCACTTTGGCGACAGTGGGAAGGAAAAACTCCCTTTTAACAGGAAGAAACCTCCGGCAGAACCAGGCTCAGGGAGGGGCGGCCATCTGCTGCGACCGGTTGGGGTGAGAGAAGGAAGACAGGATAAAGACATGCTGTGGAAGAGAGACAGAGATTAATAACAGATACGATTCAATGCAGAGAGGTCTGTTAATACATAGTGAGTGAGAAAGGTGACTGGAAAGGAAAAACTCAATGCATCATGGGAATCCCCCGGCAGCCTACATCTATTGCAGCATGACTAAGGGAGGATTCAGGGTCACCTGGTCCAGCCCTAACTATATGCTTTAGCAAAAAGGAAGGTTTTAAGCCTAATCTTAAAAGTAGAGATAGTGTCTGTCTCCTGAATCCAAACTGGAAGCTGGTTCCACAGAAGAGGGGCCTGAAAACTGAAGGCTCTCCCTCCCATTCTACTTTTAAATACTCTAGGAACAACAAGTAGGCCTGCAGAGCGAGAGCGAAGTGCTCTAATAGGGTGATATGGTACTACAAGGTCATTAAGATAAGATGGGGCCTGATTATTTAAGACCTTGTATGTGAGGAGCAGGATTTTAAATTCAATTCTGGATTTAACAGGAAGCCAATGAAGGGAAGCCAAAACAGGAGAAATATGCTCTCTCTTTCTAGTCCCTGTCAGTACTCTTGCTGCAGCATTTTGGATTAACTGAAGGCTTTTCAGTGAGTTTTTTGGACATCCTGATAATAATGAATTGCAGTAGTCTAGCCTGGAAGTAATAAATGCATGAACTAGTTTTTCAGCGTCACTCTGAGACAGGATATTTCTAATTTTAGAGATGTTGCACAAATGGAAGAACGCAGTCTTACATATTTGTTTAATATGTGCGTTGAAGGACATATCCTGGTCAAAAATGACTCCAAGGTTCCTCACAGTGTTACTGGAGGCCAAGGTAATGCCATCCAGAGGAAGAATCTGCTTAGATACCATATTTCTAAGCTTTTCAGCGCCGAGTACAATGACCTCAGTTTTATCTGAGTTAAGAAGCAGAAAGTTAGTGGCCATCCAAGTCTTTATGTCTTTAAGACATTCCTGCAGTTTAACTAATTGGTGTGTGTTATCTGGCTTCATGGACAGATAGAGCTGGGTGTCATCTGCATAGCAGTGAAAATGTATGCTATGTCTTCTAATGATGCTGCCTAGGGGAAGCATGTATAATGTAAACAGAATTGGTCCTAGCACCGAACCCTGTGGAACTCCATAATTAACCTCAGTGTGTGAAGAGGACTCTCCATTTACATGCACAAATTGGAGTCTATTAGATAGATATGATACAAACCACTGCAGTGCAATACCTGTAATACCTACAGCATGTTCTAATCGCTCTAATAGAATATTATGGTCAACAGTATCGAATGCTGCACTAAGGTCAAGAAGGACAAGCACAGAGATGAGTCCACTGTCAGAGGCCATAAGAAGATCATTTGTAACCTTCACTAAAGCTGTTTCTGTGCTGTGATGAACTCTGAAACCTGACTGAAACTCTTCAAATAAACCATTCCTCTGCAGATGATCTGTTAGCTGTTTGACAACTACTCTTTCAAGGATTTTTGATATGAAAGGAAGGTTGGAGATTGGCCTATAATTAGCTAAGACTGCTGGGTCTAGAGATGGCTTTTTGAGTAAAGGTTTAACTGCAGCCACCTTGAAGGCCTGTGGTACATAGCCAATTATTAGAGATAGGTTGATCATATTTAAGATCCAAGAATTAATCAATGGCAGGACTTCTTTGAGCAGTTTTGTAGGAATGGGGTCTAAAAGACACGTTGATGGTTTGGAGGAAGTAATTATTGAAGTTAACTCAGAAAGATCGATTGGAAAAAAAGAGTCTAACTTAACATCAATGGAACGAAGAGTAGC
The DNA here is from genome assembly GCF_963576455.1 of Neolamprologus multifasciatus. Lineage (NCBI taxonomy): Eukaryota > Metazoa > Chordata > Actinopteri > Cichliformes > Cichlidae > Neolamprologus > Neolamprologus multifasciatus. The sequence continues at coordinate 434,289 of NW_028181975.1, read as the reverse complement.
TGTAGATAATATTACATCTGTGGGATGATTATTGGTAATTTTTTCTCTAGTGATAAAAATTTTATTTGTGAAGAAGTTCATGAAGTCATCACTAGTTAACGTTAAAGGGATGGTTGGCTCAAAAGAGCTCTGACTTTTTGTCAGCCTGGCTACAGTGCTGAAGAGAAACCTGGGGTTGTTCTTATTTTCTTCAATCAGTGATGAGTAGTAAGCTGTTCTGGCTTTGCGGAGGGCTTTCTTATAAAGCAACAAACTATTTCTCCAGGCTAAATGATGATCCTCTAAATTTGTGACACGCCATTTCCTCTCCAGATTACGAGTCATCTGCTTTAGGGTACGTGTTTGAGAATTATACCACGGGGTCAGGTACTTCTGATTAGAGACCTTAGTTTTCACTGGAGCTACAGTATCCAGAGTCGTACGTAGTGAGGAGGTGAAATTATTAACAAGATAATCGACCTCTGTTGGGGTAGCGTTCAGATAGCTGCTCTGCTCTGTGTTGGTACAGGGCATTGACGATGATAACAGTGGCTGGATTATATTCTTAAACTTAGTTACAGCGCTTTCAGAAAGACATCTACTTTGATAAAGTCCACTCTCCACTGCTGCGTAATCAATTATTGTAAATGTAAATGTTATCAAGAAATGATCAGACAGGAGAGGGTTTTCAGGAAACACTGTTAAATGTTCAGTTTCTATGCCATATGTTAAAACAACATCTAGAGTGTGATTAAAGTGGTGGGTGGGTTCTTTTACATTTTGAGAGAAACCAATTGAGTCTAACAACAGATTAAATGCCATGTTGAGGCTGTCATTTTTAGCATCTACATGGATGTTAAAATCACCCACAATAATTATTTTATCTGAGCTCAGAACTAAATTAGATATAAAGTCTGAGAAATCAGACAGAAACTCTGTGTAAGGCCCAGGTGGACGATAGATGATAACAAGTAATACTGGTTTCTGAGTTTCACAGCTGGGGTGGACAATGTTAAGCATCAGGCTTTCAAATGAATTAAAAGTCTGTCTTGGTTTTTCATTAATTAATAGACTGGTGTGAAAAATTGCTGGCACACCGCCCCCTCGACCTGTGCTTCGAGATTTCTGGTAGTTAGAATGACTCGGGGGTGTTGATTCATTTAAACTAACATAATCATCCTGCTGCAACCAGGTTTCTGTAAGGCAGAGTAAATCAATTTGTTGATCAATTATTAAGTCATGTACTAACAGAGACTTGGAGGAGAGAGACCTAATATTTAATAATCCACATTTCACTGTTTTACTCTTTGGTTCAGATGTGGATACTGTATTGTTCTTTCTTTGTGATTGTTTAAGTTGTTTGTTGCTGGTTTTTAGTTTGTTTTTTGTCTTTTTGGAAGCAGACACAGTCTCTATGGAGATGGGTTTTTTGGGGGGGGTAGCAGGAGGAGAGAAGCTGCAGAGAGGCGTGTAAGACTGCAACTCTGGACTGAGACCAGATGTGGCAGCCGAGGTAAGGCGTTCATATGTGGGGGGAGAAGATGAACCTCGGCTAACGGAACTGCGACGCCATGCCCGCCATGCTCAGAATCACCTGGACGAAAGAAAAAGCAGGAAAGAGGAAAAACAGAGCGCCGACCTCCACAACGCGGCCTTAACGCTGTACAAGACTGCAACGAACTAGCGGAATGACTTTCACAGTAAAGGCAGCTGGCGCGGCCGAGGCCGGGGAGGAAGACGTGATCGAGGACACGATCAACAGCGACAACAGTGGGGAGGAGACCCAGACGCCTGTTTTGTCTGTGGCAAGCATGGACACTGGAAGCGGGATTGCCCTAACCTAGGTCGCCCCCGACCCAACCAGCATCATGGCCAAAGTGAACAAACGCAGAGCCAGCGGTGGATGCATGCGGACTGAGACCGGGGGTCGCTTCAGGCTGTGGTTTGCCCACCTCATCAGAACAGGGAAGTGAAAATCACACACACATACACACACCCACTGATGTAGAAAGTGTTTTACACACAGACACACACACTTTAAAACAGCACACTTTTGAGCATGTAGAGCAGGTTTCTTTGTCACCAGTTGGTACATATGTACATTTAAATAGCGCGCCTTATAAATCACTGCCCTTGTATAAAATGTTAGTTTGTAATCAGGAAGTAGAATTTCTTGTAGATTCCGGGGCCACCCACTCTGTACTACGCTCAGATTCTCTCTCACCCCAGCCCGTGCTGGGTGAGAGGTTCACTCATTCTGTATCAGCATCAGGAACCATACAGAGAGAAACTTTCGCCATACCCCTGTATTGTGTAGACGGACAGGGTAGAAAATTCACACACGAGTTTTTGTGTTCAGACCTGTGCCCGGTCAATTTGCTTGCAAGAGATTTGATGTGCAAACTGAAAATAAGTTTAATCTCCTGCTATAATGGCATCACAATCACGCAATCTGACTATGATTATATGATGGTGAAATATGACCCCGTGACTCCAGCTTTCGCTTACGGGTGGAAGCTGGAGGAGGGGCCGCTTGTTACAGAATTCATGCAAGCGACTCGCAACTGCATGCCTCCAGATGCCTGTTTTATGGCTCCTGGAGAGTTGAGTTGCATGTCTCACTTTTCTCTGCATGGGCCTGATGACAGTTATGAGGTAGAATGGTACAGAACCGAGAATGATTTGCTAACTGTGAAATGTATGTTTTGGAGCTCCACATTTGCTGCGCTTGCGATTTCTCTCACCGATGAGCAAAGAAACATGTTTACTATGGATGCATCTGTCCCACATGTTCCCCTGGCAAAAGCTCACAGCTGCCAGTGGGAAGACATGGGAGAATTTATGCACCGGTGCTACCGCGCTTGCGATTGGGAGACTACAGAGAATCCCACAGTACTGTTTTCTCGAGAAATGAAAGCCTACAAAAAGACCATGACATATACAGTCCAGTGTGTCCGCTCAGTTGAGCTAGTGAACATAGCTGTCGCACACTGTCTGTTTCAAACGACACCTCCTCTAAACTCCTCACACCCCCTGCTGACAGAGGTGCCTGACGGCCTGTGGGCCTCATCTAAGTATGATGTAGGCCTGATTACAGATTGTGAGCCAGTGGTAATCACTCCAAAGTCCTCGTTTAGACCATGCCAAAGACAATATCCTCTGAAACGGGAAGCCATAGAGGGGATTACTCCTGTGTTTGAATCCCTGTTAAGTAATTATCCCATGCCCCACCTCTCCGGTTCGCACTCCATTATTCCCTGTGAAGAAAATCATAGGACCTAATGAACCTGTTGAGTGGCGGTTTGTGCAGGACTTACAAGCTGTGAACAAGGCTGTAATCCCCAGAGCCCCTGTGGTTCCGAACCCCCACACCATTTTGTCCCAAATCCCATCTGACGCTATGTGGTTTACTGTTGCTGACCTGACTAATGCATTCTTCTCTGTTCCAGTTCACCCAGATAGCCAGTTCTGGTTTGCTTTTGAGTTCCAGGGAAAGGCTTACACATTCACTTGGTTGTGTCAAGGCTACTGTGAGTCCCCCACGATTTACAATGCCGCCTTAAGAGACTCTCTGTCAGACTTGATCCTCTCCGAAGGCACAGTGTTACTGCAATATGTCGATGATCTGCTACTGTGTGCGCCCACACAAGAGCAGTGTCTGGCAGATTCTCTCACTTTACTGACACATTTGCATCACAAGGGCCACAAAGCTAGTAAGTCAAAACTGCAGTTTTGTAAAGAGCAAGTCACATTCTTAGGGCATGTGATTTCTTACAACTCCCACCAGATTTCCTCCAAGAGGGTGGAAGCTGTAATGACCATTCCAAAACCTCTCACCAAAAAACAGATGATGTCATTCCTAGGAACCACATCATACTGCCGCAATTTCATTCCACACTACTCCTCTGTGGAAGCCCCACTCACTGCACTCATTCATGGTGCAAGTCTGTCAGCCAATGATCACATTTCTTGGACACCAGAGGCTGAAGCTGCCTTCACTTCCTTGAAACAGCTGCTGCAAACAGCGCCCGCTTTAGCGCTTCCAAACCCATCTAAACCATATACACAAATGGTGGATGAAAAGAATGGTTTCATGTCCTCTGTTCTTTTACAGCAGCATGGTGATTCACTTCGCCCGGTGGGTTATTACTCTTCCAAGCTTGACCCAGTGGCTGCAGGACTGCCTGGATGCCTACGAGCAGTAGCTGCGTGTGAGAAGGCCGTGCTCGCCTCACGTGACATTGTAGGGTACTCTCCTCTGACAGTGCAGGTACCCCATGCAGTTTCTCTCATTTTGCTGGAGCAGAAAACTTCACACCTTTCTGCAGCTCGTTGGCTCAGGTACTCTTCCATACTGCTTGACATGCCCAACATCACAGTGAAACGATGCACAACACCTAACCCAGCCACTCTTCTCCCCACACGAGAGGATGGTGAACCACACAGCTGCACTGCTGTATTGGGTGAAACTTGTACACCTCGGATTGACTTGTTAGATGTTCCCATCGACAACTCTGACATAGTGTTATATGTAGATGGCTCCTCCTCACGTGATTCACGTGGAACTAACCGGGTGGGTTTTGCTGTGTGTTCTGATCATGCCACTCTCGTTTCAGGCTCGTTGCCCAGACACTTCTCAGCACAGACTGCAGAACTGGTGGCGCTCACAGAAGCCTGTAAACTTGCGGAGAGTCAGTCGGCCACCATCTACACCGACTCTCGCTACGCGTTCGGTGTGGTGCACGATTTTGGCGCCCTGTGGAGGCACAGAAAGTTCCTGAAATCTGATGGCAAGCCCATCCTCAATGCTAACCAGGTAGCAGCGCTGCTAGAGGCCATCCTTCTGCCTGCTCGCATTGCTGTAGTGAAGTGTGCAGCACACACAGGTAAAACTGATTCTGTCTCCCAAGGAAATGCCGTCGCCGATGCAGCAGCCAAAGCAGCAGCCGAAGGAGGCCTACCCTTCCAACTGGTCTTGGCGCCACTGTCCACACCCAACCTCGCTGATCTTCCTGCTGTACAGTCATTTGCCTCCCAGCCAGAGAAAACTCTCTGGCGCAAACATGGCTGCACACTGGTCGAATCTGTCTGGCGATCTCCGGACGGCCGCCCATGTCTACCTAAACACTTCTTCCCCTGGTTTCTAAAATGGACACATGGGTTAGACCATGCGTCCAAAGGGGGGATGCTACAAGCAGTAACATCGCTATGGTTCACCAAAGGGTTTTCCACAGCAGCTGAGAGGTATTGTAAAAGGTGTCTCATTTGTGCGACCAACAATGTGGGACGCCCAGTACAGGTAAACACTGCAGCACACCCCCCACCAGACATGCCTTTTGACCATCTAATGATGGACTTAATTGAATTGACACCAGCCGAGGGAAAGAAGTATTGTCTGGTAGTAGTGGACATGTTCTCTAAGTGGGTAGAAGCATTCCCCACTAAAAGTGCAGACAGCAGTGCAGTGGCAAAAGCCCTCATGTCAGAAATCATTCCCAGGTGGGGCATCCCGGGAAAAATCACAAGTGACAATGGTACTCACTTTGTGAACCAGGCATTGAAGGAAATCAGCAAGCAACTAGGTTTCAAATTGCAAACACACTGTGCATATCACCCACAATCTGGAGGTGCTGTGGAGAGAATGAACAGCTCCTTAAAATCCAAGCTGGCAAAGTGCTGTGAAGAAACTGGCCTCACATGGCCAAAAGCACTTCCCCTCGTGCTGATGTATGTGCGCACGCGAGCCAGACCTCCAGCACACCTCAGCCCTTATGAGGTGTTGTATGGACGACCTGCCAGAGTGGGGGCAGAACCCCCCAAATGGACTGGCATGTCCACAGAGTTGTGCAACAGCGAAATGATTGTGTACTGTCAAAATCTCTCCAGGACTCTCTCGCAGGTACACCGAGCAGTGAAAGCAGCCCTGCCCAGGCCAGCAGAAGGACCCCTGCACCCGTTCAAACCAGGGAACTGGGTGCTAGTGAAGGACTTCAGGAGGAGACAATGGAAGGTGAAGCGGTGGCTGGGCCCATTCCAAGTCCTACTGACCACACAAACAGCGGTAAAGGTTGGAGAACGAGTTACTTGGATCCACGCCAGCCACTGTAAGCTGTTTGGAGGAGAACCACCCAGAACGGAGGAGCAACTAGAAAAGACAAACGGGGCAGAATAATCCCCGCACCTCATTCAGGTAGTGGGCAGTCTACCCCCTACCTGCAACAATGCAACAAGCGAGGAAGCACCTCATCACTGGGGTAGCTCTGATGCTTTTCAGTGGGCTGATGGTTGGCCTCTGGTGGAGCCTCTGGAGAGAGCAGCAGCCGAGCACCATGCCAACATCCAAGGAGGTTCGTGCAACAGAAGGAGCAACCCACGAGATGAGAGACAAATGCCTTACTGAGTATGGCGGATACATTGAGCTACACTATACGTATGCAACTACCCAGACTTTCAGTTTTGATCTGTGCAGTGTGATAGACTGTAAAGGCTATAATGAAAGCTGGAGAGGTTATGATGTTTATTTGTGCATATTTGGACATGGCGTTCCGGGATACCAGAAGTGGTGTCCAAGTTGGAGTTTTGTGTGGTGGCATTCCAGGCCGGGGTAATGGGGAGAACAGGCAAAATCAACAGAGGGTAAGATGAAAAGTAAGAACAGTTTTTCCTTTGTTAGAGCCCAATTGGCGACTGGTACCGGCCTGAACCCATTACTGCTAACGATTAAGAACCTGAATTGGAACCCATTTTCCAGGAGACCAAACTTCCCAGGACAATGCCACGACTCCAAAGAAGACTCCTTTTATTTAATCATAGGAGTGGACCAGGCCGGTGCAGACACAATGGGCATAATAAAGGTAAGACTACATCATGCATTAAGCCCAAACCACAGTATGACCCGTGCTAATGCAACAGAGGTCACCGCCACCATAGCCACCTTTATTGCCATTCTCACATGCTGCGGTTGTTGTCTAATCCCATGCCTCCGTACCCTATTGAGTAGATTAATCACAGTGGCACTGACAAGAGAAAGCGAGTCTCCCAAGTTGCAGCTTCCCCTATTGCAGGCTGAAGATTACATTGAGGATAGCGAAAGCGAGGATGATTGTGATGAGTGAAATTATTTTCCTGACACTGTAAGAATGATGCATATTGTGAAACCTTTTGAGTGTGCAATATGGCTGATGTAATTAACAGAATGTTAGGAAGAGAAATCCTTGGTACTAGTGATTGAGATACAATCAAGAGGGTGGGAACTGTTGTGGGATTTCTCTTTAGTGTATTGTCCTTTAATGTATTGTCTTGCTTTCATGTTACCTAGTTTAGTATGGGTGGTGGAATTTCTCTTTAATGTATTGTCTTGATGAAATGCTTTCATGTCACTTAGTTTAGTATGTCTGGTTCACACCTTATTCACGCTGGGAAACAGACAGTGAGAAACTGGTGAATGTCTCCCAGGATGCGGAAGCTCACACAGGAAGGCTTGACCCCAGAGTGGGGGAGATTCACACAGATGATAGAGAGTCTGTCTGTTTAGAGCCAAGGTGTGAACTGAAACTGTAAAAGCCTTTTGTTCTGTGACTGTGTATAAAAAGGACCTGAACTGTTCATTGTCAGAGACGACTTTCAGTGCCCCCTGACTGACGTCCCTCCTTATGCATGAGATAGCTGAAATAAAGGTGTTGGTACAACTCATCGTGTCTGCAGGCTTTGGTAATTGAAATTTCCGCAACAGTGCACTTAGGAAAACAACCACCATCAGTGTCTCCATTCAAAGTGATCTTGATATGAAACATAGAACTCAATTTGATAGACCTAACATGGAGGGTCAGGTAGAATTTGTAGCTGTCGATGAGCGTGTCTATTTGAGATGCTCTTTAAGTGAAACATATAATCTAAAGTTTGCTTCAAAGTGTCTAAAATCCTCTCAAAGTTATAATTCAAAACAAAACAAAATAAAATAAAATGGAAACTCTTTGAAGTTGTAATCCTGCAGGAAATCGACAGAAATCCAATATACTTTAGGACTCAGGGTAAAGGGATCAATAACAATTTAAAATTTACAGTTTGATGATTTAAAGTCTCACACACAACCCGTCGAAAGAGGAGGGGGGCCGGCTGCTTCCAAATAGAGCGCATTTCATTTATAATGTTGTAAATCCAAGCCCATTATGTATTCATGATTTGAATCCTGGGTTGTGTGAAATCTCAGAAATGCACCCACAAAGTGAATCTGTGAACTAAGGTGTAGGTGTGTTAGATCATGTTGTGGTGATCCTTGGGTTGAGGGATGGTTGTTCATACTGGAGTGCAAAATTAAAACCAATGGAAGATGGACAAGAAAACACCTACAGTTTCACCTTCAAGTCTGTGTGTCTACCACTTTCTTTCTCTTTGTCTCTTAAACTAATTTGCATACTCACGCACACACACACACACACACCTATACGGGTTTCTATGTATTGCAAGGACACTTTTTCCAAACCAGCCCAGGTGGTGGACTATGGGGACACCACTTTCCGCTTGCCCCTGAGAGATGCTGAATACGTCAAAAAATCTGTTTTGAGCCACAGAGCACAGATCTCACTTCAAAGTTCCTATACACGCAACACAACTAGAGATATAAGAACCTGTTTTTTTGCAACCTTATCAGGACATAGATAATTAGGTGAGAAGCCCCGCCTATGAAAATATTAGACATTTTAACACCCAACAGGATTTGTAAGGACACTGGCTATACAACACACATACCTGTCACCAAAGTATATTATAGGGCCAAAAATGAATAAGTGGGACATGGCTAAACTCAAACACTACTACTGCATATTAAAATTAATAGTTAACAAAACGTGGTCTTATGACAAAAATCGAACATCACAAAACACAAAGACCTGAATTTGAGAACTAGCTCAATGCAATTTGCAAAGACAAACCTTATTCTTAGATTTGTACTGGAGCCATCACATATTTATAATGTGAATTCCCTATAGTCTTTATGAAATGTCTAATGCTCAAGTCAAAGCAATACAGGGATAAGAGTTCCAAAGGTAACTTTTCAACCATGAATTTACAGGTCTTCTCTGTTAAAGGCTAGCAATTAAAGGTTAGATTTCCTAGTTGGTATATTATGCATTTACATTAAGCACATATCTTCCTTAATTTGAGTTATACAACTGCTGATGAGAATTTGCTTTTAGGAACTTTTCCCCTCAGTATAAGAAAGCCTCACTGAAAGACAAATATTCAGTTCCAAAAGAAAAGGTTCCAGGGTTGTGTATCTTCAGAGTTCTTGAATTGGTAATAAGATACATGCTCAAGCACAGAAAATGTGCTTTTCACATAACATGTTCCCTTTAAGTACGGTCTTTAGAGACAAAAAAAAATTATATATATATATATATATATATATATATATATAAATAATAGCCAATCTGATGGTGAATACTCAAGTTTATTTCAACAAGAACACGTGCTTTTTGCAAACATGACATATATGTCAAACATCTGTGTATATATTTTTGTAACTTGATTAATCGTTTAGCGGCTGTTCCTTTTTTTTAGAGTTATGCCGCGGTTCCTGACGAAGTCTCTCACATTTTGAACAGAGCGACTGTCTAATACAGGACGTTCAGCATTTTTACACTGTTTGATTTCTGTCACAGTGGCTAGTTTCCCATTTGCAATGTGCCCACGGAAATGTCTCATGACTGCTGCAATCTCTTTGGGAGACCATGGACATTTTTGTCTCCTTCGAGGATTTTCCCCTTCTGCGCCATTTCCAGGGAATGCTACAAGGGGGAGAGAAAATAAGATCAGCTTACTTTTGATTTGTTAATTATTAAGTTATTATAAAGTTACTCTTCAAGAACAATATGGATGTAAACATCAAATCCATTTCATGGTACACATATCAAAAAGAAGTCCAGGCATTAACCACAGCATTTTTTAACTTGGCTTAAATAGCTGTGGGGCTTTAGATTTACACGGGGGTTTGGCTTTTTGCCATGTTAGATAAATACAGTGTCTTAAAAGCTATATTCTGATTAGAAGATCTAGCTCGTTCTTTCCCGCAAAAACATTAACTCAAAGAAAACTATTAAAGATAGAACTTCTATGTGAATGCCACGGGACACCCAATTACAAAGTGACATTAGTTCCCATCCAGTTTCATCATGTCCTCCTTTATTGTCCTCTACTTCCAATCATGCAGAATCCAGGTTCAACCCATTACTTCAGCTTTGTCCTCTGATCTTTTCACTTAGTTTGTCAAGCAAATTATTCCTCATTTCCACCACTCTTATTCTCATGTGATTTTGTACTGTAACAGTAGCCCAGTTCAGACCTGGCATTATGACAAGTTCTGGGTGATCAGATACAACCAGCATTAATGAAAACTCTAAAGATATCCAGGATACTTTGAGGACTCATTCAAGATCCAGTGATGTAAGGCACACATTTGTTTCCATTCCTCTGAAAGTCAAAACAATCTGTTCCGAAGACAATGTAGGACAGTCTACTCTGATGTCATACTCAGCAAAACAAGATGACTCACATGAAACCTCTTTCTCATTTGATAAAAACCGTGAAACATGGGAGATTAAAAAACATTTGAGTCAGAAATAACTCGTGCAAAAAAATATTAGTTTAAAGATGTACACATTTACAGAATCACCAACACTGACAATAAACTCTCATATTGTCTCTTAAAATAAAAATAAAAAGATTTCAATCAAAAGGTGATCTAACATGCCAATGTAGTTTTCATATATGGTTTAAAAAGCAAGATAAGCAGTTTCCCATCTTTGTTTTCGAATAGTTATGAACATTTGAACTGTTAATCAGGCTTTTGAAGATGATTAATGGTAAGTATTAATATGCAATATTAGTATTTAAGCTGAGTTTACTGGAGCTTTAAGTGAGCCAACTTTCAAGTCGATGTGTACTGTAAACCTATGCAGACAGATCAGTATTTAAGGCTTTACTCTCACCATCCACTGGAGCACAACTTGGGCGTCATCAAGATATTACAAAATAGAGCAAAGACACAGCGGCCAGGGAAGCACAAGAACATGACATCAAGAAGGCCCCGAGTAAATGAGGTTATCCCAGCTGGACTTTTGTCAAACCTGGGAAGGCACCTAAAGAACGCTCCAGCCAATCCAGGAGCGAAGAAGGACAAGAACAGCTGATACGGATTTTCTTAAAAGATAACGTCTCTGTGGCTTTCAAATCCCAAAACTGAAATAAGAACCAAAATAAGAAAAGTATTCTAATGTTGAACCTGAGAAGAAAATTCCTCATGCCAACTTTAAGGTCATACTGGATATTAGTCATGAACTATGCAATGTTTGTAAAATTCTGGCATGTCATATTGACCAAACTTTCATATCAGATCTTTTCAAACACTGTTACAGAGATAACCATTTGCTAGTCTGTTGTTCAAAGAATCTGTTCAAAGGTGTCTTGATATTTTAAAATATTTTATTCTTGTGGTACCTCGTGATGTGCCTTCTCCAGCCGAGTCCACATCTGTAAATAGAAAAGTAAAACAAAAATATCACAAACAACATGAGTGGCTTGGTAATCATGGAAGAGCCATCAATATGCAGGGTGGTGGATAGTTATACCGTTTGAGGTGTTTGGAGGTTCCTCTACAGGTGGCATAGTACTCCTCCCTATAGTACAAGGAGTATTTTATCTCAATATAGCAGTCACATTTTCTGTTCCTGTTTAGACTTTCCTTTAACATGAAAATAATTTTCACTAACAAGGAGAGAGGCACCCATAAATACAAGTAATCCTCAGGTCCATAGCTCAGTCCTAAAATGACTGAAGAAGTTTAAAGTTACATTGACCATTTCTTCAGCTGGCATATCAGTGAATTGTCATGATATATCTGCAGTACCAGTTAAAACTTTGGACACACCTGTTTATTCATTCTGAATTTGAATAAGCATTGTGTCTTTTCAAAGTAATCTTAACTGCATTTCCCAAAACTAGAAAGCATTTTACTAGAAATAAAACATAAAAGCCATCTACAAAGATGAAAGACATCAAAAATCCCGTCAAACACTGTTACAGAGATAACCATTTGCTAGTCTGTTGTTCAAAGATGTCTTGATATTTTAAAATATTTTATTCTTGTGGTACCTTGTGATGTGCCTTCTCCAGCCGAGTCCACATCTATAAATAGATAAGTAAAACAAAAATATCACAAACAACACGAGTGGCTTGGTAATTATGGAAGAGCCATCAATATGTAGGGTGATGGATAGTTATACCGTTTGAGGTGTTTGGAGGTTCCTCTACAGGTGGCATAGTACTCCTCCCTGTAGTACAATGAGTATTTTAGCTTAATATAGCAGTCACATTTTCTGTTCCTGTTTAGACTTTCCTTTAACACGACAATGATTTTCACTAACAAGGAGAGAGGCACCCATAAATACAAGTAATCCTCAGGTCCATAGCTCAGTCCTAAAATGACTGAGGAAGTTTAAAGTTACATTGACCATTTGTTCAGCTGGCATATCAGTGAATTGTCATGATATATCTGCAGTACCAGTTAAAACTTTGGACACACCTATTTTACTAGAAATAAAACATAAAAGCCATCCACACAGATGAAAGACATCAAAAAGCTTGTCAAACACTGTTACAGAGATAACCATTTGCTAGTCTGTTGTTCAAAGATGTCTTGATATTTTAAAATATTTTATTCTTGTGGTACCTTGTGATGTGCCTTCTCCAGCCGAGTCCACATCTGTAAATAGAAAAGTAAAACAAAAATATCACAAACAATATGAGTGGCTTGGTAATCATGGAAGAGCCATCAATATGTAGGGTGATGGATAGTTATACCGTTTGAGGTGTTTGAAGGTTCCTCTACAGGTGGCATAGTACTCCTCCCTATAGTACAAGGAGTATTTTAGCTCAATATAGCAGTCACATTTTCTGTTCCTGTTTAGACTTTCCTTTAACAAGACAATGATTTTCACTAACAAGGAGAGAGGCATCCATAAATACAAGTAATCCTCAGGTCCATAGCTCAGTCCTAAAATGACTGAGGTCGCCAGTCTCCCACAGGACTAACACAGAGAAAAACAACTATATGCAATCACATTCACATCAATGGGCAATTTAGAGTGACCAATTAACCTAACCCCAGTTTCTTTGGACTGTGCGAGGAAGCTGAAGTATGCCGAGAGAACCCACGCAAACATGGAGAAAACAACTCCATGTTTGCGGACCCTGGACCGATGAACTCAGGACCGTCTTGCTGTGAGGCAACAGTGCTAACCACTATGCTAACGTCCCGCCTTATCGACTGGGCAGCCAAGTCCAATAAGTGCACTTGCTGGGGTTAGGATAAGCGGAAGAGATGTTCTCGGCATACCTTGTAAAAATGTAAACACAATACTCCAACAGTCCAGTTATAAGACAATCATCATCAGTGGGCACACTGTAGGAAGTGGGTAATACTGTCAGAGGTCCCTGGAGGTACCTCAACAAATTGCCTAGTTCCCTTTTCTGTAGTTGAATAGTGTAGCTCAATATTAATGCTCTGTTGCGTTGTGGTTGATTCATTTACACACATCTCTGGCTAGATATCTGTAGCATCACAACACAAAACTATCAATGTAAGTACTATTACATTTTTTGTACTGATCTGGTTAGACCTTTCTTTAGTGACATTATTTGACAGACATCAATCTTTATGACTATGTCAAGAATAGCTTAAGCAGTGTATTAACCTCAGCCCAAAACAAATTAAGACATTTTCAATACTTAAGACTTACAGTGCACATATAATCCTTACTACTACCTTTTAAATAACTGTGTATACCTGAAACATCTCACAATATTGCATTCAACTGAATACTACATAAATATGAGTTGTTTGTTGGTGCATTTACCCATTTTTGTTTGTGCTGGTGGGTATTCTTTGTCAGCCTCGCCGTCTTCACTCTCACCAGAGTCTGTCAAGTCTAGGTTATCTGACAAAAAAATATGTTAAGCAGCATCTTGATGCATTCTCAATCATCCAGGTAAGTAAATCTCCAAGAGTTGATTCTGTTCATCTGGACATAGCGTTTTGTGGGAAAAACGTTTCGTCACTCATCCAAGTGACTTCTTCAGTCTCAGCTTACTGCAGGTTTCCCCAATCTTATAAACAGTACATTTGCATAATGACTGAAACCAGCCCACTGAAGGAACAATGGGCTGGGAGGTCAGTTCCTTAATCTTAATTATGCAAATTCTCATGACCATTGATCAACAACCACTGACCAAAACCCACTGATCAAAGACCACTGATCAATAGCCATGAGTACCATACACAGAGAGTTGGGGAATGGCTGCAATCACAGCACTGTAAGATGGCCTTAGGCCCCCTCCTTGATTATGAATCGAGGCATTCTGAATGCATCAAGACGTTTTAACCCACTTTGGCAAGGACGGCCTGAAGCTTGTACGTCAGTATGAGCAAACAGCACGTAAGATGGTGGATTACAGGAACCACCTGAGATTCAGCCTCAGATGCAGACAAAACCGGATTACTCCTAAAAGTCTGCAAATGAGCTCTTCGTTAAAGGCTTCCGGGCAACAAAAATCCTCCAGAAGGCACAGCATCAGTTGCTTAATGAACGGGTGAGGCAAACAAATTTTACCATGGACATGCTAAAATCTCAAGAGGAGCGGATCCAACAGAGACTGACAATGCTTCTAGATGAGAATACTCTTAAAAAGGTGTTTGACTTTACTGAGAAGGCTCGTCTAGCACAGCACAAGAAGTCTAAGACCAGGCAACAAAGGAAGTTTGACTTACTTGTTGTACGTCGGAAACCACGGCAAAATACGGAGAGTGTCCTCAGTGACCAGAAGAGACAAGGATGCGACACAGAGGATGTGGACAAGTGGGTGAAGAATTTGTCTGACAGACAGCTCACCGAAACAGAGAAAAACATCCTTGCTCAAGGGCTGAATTTTGCTGTCACACCGGGACAAATCCCGCTAGTGGAGCTGATCACAGCCACAGAAACAGCAATTCGTAACAACAATATTGCAGAAATGGAAGCATAGCAACTACAGACGAAAGTTTTGGCCTGTCTCAGCAATGCAAAGCCCCCAGCATCCAAAATCACCATGGAGAGGAAGGTGCTCCACCTGGAGACTCTGTTGTCCTGCTGGGAGACTTCAATGCTCACGTGGGTAACGACAGCAAGACTTGGAGGGGCGTGATTGGGAGGAACGGCCTCCCTGATCTGAACCCGAGCGGTGTTTTGTTATTGGACTTCTGTGCAAATCACAGTTTGGCCATAACAAACACCTTGTTCGAACATAAGAGTGTCCACAAGTGCACGTGGCACCAGGACGCTCTAGGCCGCAGATCGATGATTGATTTTGTAATCGTATCACCAGACCTGCAAACATATGTTCTGGACACTCAGGTAAAGAGAGGGGCTGAGCTGTCAACTGATCACCACCTGGTGGTGAGTTGGATCAGGTGGCAGGAGAGGACGCTGGACAGAACCGGTGCACCTAAACGCTAGGGGTGCAACGATACTCGTATCGATATTGAACCGTTTGATACAGTGCTTTCGGTTCGGTACGCATATGTATCGAACAATACAACATTTTTAATTTATTTTATCAACTTCCCTTCTGACGATGCTTTCTGTGTTGAGCGCTCAGTGGATCTGCGCTCGACAGTGCAGCCTAGGCGGAGTAGTCGAACGCAGATTCACTGAGCGCAGGGCAAGCTAGCGAGACAGAAGCTAAGCTCGTTGCAACATGGCAAATTGAACCTCCCCCACCCTCATTCAGATCTGGCGTTTGGAACTATTTTGGTTTTCATGTGAAGTATGACCCTGAAGGTAAGCGCGTCATGGATTAAAGTAAAACAGTATGTTGGATGTGCCAGCAATGCTCAATTACATGGGTGGGAACTAGTGTGTTAGCGCAGTTAGCTCGTTGTGTTGGCCGTCCAGCCCCACGCACAAGGCAATCCGCAGTAGCTCGTTAACGGAGGTGTTGTGTCGTTAACCTCATTTCAGATTAACGCTGACAGCACTAGTGGGAACACAACGAATATGACTGCACATTTACTCCGACATCATCCTAGTGCAAAGACAAGTGGAAGCAGACAAAAACAACAAGCACGCATGCTACAAACTTTACCCGAGTCATTTAGACAGCCGTTAGCACATGATTCTCCTTATGGGGACCTGATATATTTAATATGGTGCTGAGAATATAGCCCAGAAGAAGCGTATAGTATAGCTTTTATTTTGGAAAGAGCCATTTCTCTGTAATAAACTCTCTTTTCCAAAGATGAGTGATTCCTCAATCAGATACAGGGCTCGCAAAATATATGTCAATGCTTTTGCATTCTTTCGGAAATGTGGCTGGGTAATTATGTCATTGGCATCGGTGAGCCACTGTCAATATGTGACATATTGAAATTGCGTTTGAATTTGCGCTTGTTTTTTGCTTTCACTTTGCAATCGTGCGAACTGCGTATAGAGAGCGACAGCACTGATTGGTGAGTGATGATAATTTGCGCACCAATTCCTCTGACATCTTATCAATCGTTAGCTTACTATGCAAACATGACAAGTGAAATCTCCCGCAGCAAGCTTAAACATGTGAGAGGTTGATCGCGCAGAGAATCGCTGAGCGTTATGTGAGTGCATGTGTAAAAGCAGCAGGATATATATTTTAGTTCTGCTGAGCCAAATAAGACAGGTCAGCGTGAAGAAGTGACAGCCAAACAAAGCTTACCACAAAACGGAAAAGTTATGACAAATCAGACTATAAGGCAAAAAGAAAGTGCAGCTTTATGGTTTCATGGACAAAAGAATTTCTGTGGCTGCAATATGACGAGCTAAATAACCAGGGCTGCACATAAGTGGTCCGCAGGTGCGCATTCGCTGTCAAAATAAAAAACGCGCACAAGATAAGAAGTTGCAACGCGTGTTTGCGTACATAGGATTTTCTGGAGGAGGACAGACATTTGTTTAGAACTCTTAAAGATGTTGAAGAAGCAAAATCCTTTAAGCAATTACTTTGGTGTTCCTTCACCTCCAAAGAAATGGAGTCTGAACCACAAAAGAAGCGCGTATTCTCAGAAAAGTGGTTGCAGGAGGTGAGCTGGCTTCAAACAAATGATGAACGCACAGAGATGTGGTGCAGAATGTGCCGTGAAAATTTAATAAATGACAAATTAATAAAAAGGCATGAACATTTTTTTTGTATCGAAAAAATATCGAACCGTGACACCAAAGTATCGAACTGAACCGAACCGTGAATTTTGTGTATCGTTGCACCCCTACTAAACGCGTAGTGAGGGTGTGCTGGGAATGTCTAGCAGAGGCCCCAGTCCGCAAGATCTTCAACGCACACCTCCGGCAGAGCTTCAACAGCATTCCGAGGGAGACTGGGGACATTGAGTCCGAATGGACCATGATCAGCGTCTCCATTGCCGAAGCTGCTGCATTGAGCTGCGGCCGCAAGGTGGTTGGTGCCTGCCGTGGTGGTAATCACCTAACCAAATGGTGCACACCAGAGGTGAAAGGAGCCACCAGGCTGAAGAAGGAGTCCTATCAGGCTTGGTTAGCCTGTGGGACTCCGGAGGCAGTCGACAGGTATCGACAGGCCAAGCGGAATGCGGCTCGGGCAGTGGCTGAAGCAAAAACTCGGGTGTGGGAGGAGTTCGGGGAGGCCATGGAAAAAGACTTTCGGACTGCCTCGAAGAGATTCTGGCAAATCGTCAGGCGTCTCAGGAGGGGAATGCGGTGCTCTACCTGCGCTGTGTATAGTGCTGGCAGAGCGCTGCTGACGTCGACTGAGAAAATTGTCAGGCGGTGGAAGGAATACTTCGAGGACATCCTTAATCCCACTGACACGTCTTCCGAGGAGGAAGCAGAGTCTGGGGATGAGGGGAATGACCTACCAATTTCCGGCGGCGAGGTCACTGAGGCAGTTAAACAACTCCTTGGTGGCAGAGCCCCTGGTGTTGATGTGGTCCGCCCCGAGTTCCTGAAGGCTCTGGACGTTGTAGGGCTGTCCTGGTTGACACGCCTCTACAATGTTGCGTGGAGATCAGGGGCAGTACCCCTGGACTGGCAGACCGGGGTGGTGGTCCCCATCTTTAAGAAGGGAGACCGGAGGGTGTGTTCCAACTACAGGGGGCTCACACTCCTCAGCCTCCCTAGGAAAGTCTATGCCAGGGTGCTGGAAAGGAGAGTTCGTCTGCTAGTCGAACCTCGGACACAGGAGGAACAATGCGGTTTTCGTCCTGGTCGCAGAACACTGGACCAGCTCTTTATCCTCTCAAGGATACTTGAGGGTGCATGGGAGTTTGCCCAACCAGTCTACATGTGTTTTGTGGACTTGGAGAAGGCATTCGACCGTGTCCCTCAGGGTGTCCTGTGGGAGGTGTTGCGGGAGTATGGTGTATCAGGCCGATTATTACGGGCCATTCGATCCCTATACAACCGTTGCCAGAGCTTGGTTCGCGTTGCCGGCAGTAAGTCGGACTCGTTCCCGGTGGGTGATGGGCTCCGCCAGGGCTGCCCTTTGTCACCGGTTTTGTTCATAATTCTTATGGACAGGATTTCTAGGCGCAGCCAAGAAGTGGAGGGCTTTCACTTTGGTGGCCTCAGAATCTCAAGTCTGCTTTTTGCGGATGATGTGGTTCTGTTGGCTTCATCGGGTGAGGGCCTCCAGCTCGCAATGGAACGGTTCGCAGCCGAGGGTGAAGCAGCGGGAATGAGGATCAGCACCTCCAAATCTGAGGCCATGGTTCTCAGCCGGAAAAGGGTGGAGTGCCCACTCCGGGTCGGGGATGAGTTCCTGCCCCAAGTGGAGGAGTTCAAGTATCTCGGGGTCTTGTTCACGAGTGATGGGAGAAGGGAGCCGGAGATTGACAGACGGATTGGGGCTGCGGCTGCAGTGATGCGGACGCTTCACCGGTCCGTCGTGGTGAAGAGGGTGACCGAAAGAACGAGACTGCGGACACAAGCAGCAGAAATGAGCTTCCTCCGAAGGGTGGCTGGCCTCTCCCTCAGATATAGGGTGAGAAGTTCGGCCATCCGGGAGGGGCTCAGAGTAGAGCCGCTGCTGCTCCACATTGAAAGGAGCCAGCTGAGGTGGTACGGGCATCTGACAAGGATGCCTCCTGGGCGCCTCCTGGGCGCCTCCTGGGCGAGGTGTTCCGGGCATGTCCCACCGGGAGGAGGCCCCGGGGCAGGCCAGGACACGCTGGAGAGATTATATCTCTCGGCTGGCCTGGGGACGCCTTGGTGTTCCCCCGGATAAGCTGGAGGAGGTGGCTGGGGAGAGGGAGGTCTGGGCCTCTGCTTAGGCTGCTGCCCCTGCGACCCGGCCTCGGATAAAGCGGATGAAGATGGATGGATGGACGGGTGAGAGATGTCATTACGGAGGCAGATGAAACCATGGTCTTGTACGACGTTACATCTCTCTTCACTTGCATCCCAGTCACGGAAGCATTGAAGGTAGTCCGTAAGAGATTATGACACCAACCTCAGCAACAGGACCACTCTCAGCATCGACCAAGTGTGTTTGCTTTTGGAACTGTGTCTTCATTCCACCTACTTCACATACAAGGGTCAGTTCTACAGGCAGAAACATGGGTGTGCCATGGGCTCCCCAGTTTCACCCATCGTGGCCAATTTGTACATGGAAGAAGTGGAAAAGAGGGCTTTGCTATCCTACCCTGGAACACCACCAATCCATTGGTTCAGGTATGTGGATGACACCTGGGTGAAAATCAAATCTCAGGACGTACCACAATTCACGGATCACATTAACTCTGTGGACCGACACATGAAATTCACCAGGGAGGCTATGAAAAGTGGCAGGTTAGCTTTCTTAGACTGAGATTTCCATCAGTAATGGGGGACATCTAAAAGCTGACGTGTACCGTAAACCTACACATACGGATCAGTATTTAAGGTTTGACTCTCATCATCCACTGGAGCACAAACTTGGTGTCATTAGGAGCGAACACCATCCCCACTGACACAGCGGCCAAGGAGGCAGAAGAACATCACATCAGGAAGGCCCTGAGTAAATGTGGTTATCCCAGCTGGACTTTTGTCAAAGCTGGGACGGCTCCTAAAGAAAGCTCCAGCCGATCCAGGAGAGACGGACAACTGCTGCCCAAACGAAAACCTGTAGTGATCCCATATGTGTCAGGAGTATCGGAGCAGTTGAGACGCATTTTATCTAAACACTGGGTCTCTGTGGCTTTCAAACCCCAAAACACTGTGCCAAAAACTAGTCCACCACAAGGATCGGGTCCCCCGACACAAACAGAGTAAAATAGTGTACGCTGTTAAGTGCCAGGAGGATTGCCAGGATTTATACATCGGGGAAACCAAACAACCTCTGGCGAAGCGCATGGCACAACACAGAAGAGCTCTCTGTGAATGGTATTCATGGCCATTGATCAGTGGTCTTTGATCAGTGGGTTTTGGTCAGTGGTTGCTGATCAATGGTCGTGAGAATTTGCATAATTAAGATTAAGGACTGACCTCCAAGCCCATTGTTCCTTCAGTGGGCTGGTTTCAGTCATTATGCAAATGTACTGTTTATAAGATTGAAACCTGCAGTCAGCTGAGACTGAAGAAGTCACTTGGATGAGTGACGAAACATTTCTCCCACAAAACACTATGTCCAGATGAACAGAATCAACTTCAGCTATGTCCAGATGAACAGAATCAACTTCAGCTATGTCCAGATGAACAGAATCAACTTTTTGGAGATGTTAAACAGCAGGTACAAACATTCCTTGTTTCTCTTAACAGCTTTAATGTAAAAGTAAGGTTATTAAATATATTGTGTTAAGAACACTCAAAAGCTTAAAAACTAGACACCTTAAAATACTATCTACTTAGAAATACCTTCAATTTCAATCTCTTCCAATGTTTTGCCTTGGAGATTTCCAAGGGTCCCTTTCTCCATGGCAAGTAGTAGTTTTGATATTTTTGCCAGCTGGGTTGTAGCCTCTGGAAGTCTGTAAAATTCTCTGTGGACACGGATATCATGGCCTAGAAAGTCAGCAACTTGGTCAAGCTCGTGATTTTTTAGGTTCAAGACGTGTGACAAAGTTGCAACATGCTTGCGTAGCTGTGTTGACCTAAGGAGTTCAGGACTTTGTGCACCACAGTCATTTGCATAAATCCTGAGACAGTCCTGTCCTCTGTAAGGAGTCAAACAGTTGGGTCTTGCAAAGAGGAAGGGGTTTTCTTCCGGGACTCCACACTCTAGTCTTCTGCTTATGAGCTGCGTTAGGGCTTCAACCATGTCTGGTGATAACAGTACAGCAACCTGCTCATCAACTTCAAAGGAGGACGATGCCATGGGCACAGCAGCTTGAGAACGGTCAGGGTGCTCTGAAACCTTGTGCAAGCAAACACAAAAGTACATTAACATCCATTCAACACAGATACGTTGAGACTATACAATACAGTTATGAAGGTACACTGGTTATTGACATAAATGAGGTAAATGTAATGAATTAATATTGAGTGAAAATTAATTCTCCAGTGTGAACCAACATGACACTCGGCAGTATCCACACACAGTCCTCATAATGTAGGTATCTTACATTAACCAACACTATAGGACTTGTGTCTAACACCCTCACTATCAACATCCAAACAACTCGGCTGTGTTCTTGTTGCAATAATAACACCACCAGAAAATTAGTCACCTGCTCATCAACTTCAAAGGAGGACGATGCCATGGGCACAGCAGCTTGAGAACGGTCAGGGTGCTCTGAAACCTTGTGCAAGCAAACACAAAAGTACATTAACATCCATTCAACACAGATACGTTGAGACTATACAATACAATTATGAAGGTACACTGGTTATTGACATAAATGAGGTATATGTAATGAAGTAATATTGAGTGAAAATTAATTCTCCAGTGTGAACCAACATGACACTCGGCAGTATCCACACACAGTCCTCATAATAATGTACCTGAAAGCTTCATACACTGCAGGGTCTCTGTTACACACAGACTTGAGAGCCCATCTTTCAATAGACTTACGCATCCAAAACACACACAGTCCTCATAATGTAGGTATCTTACATTAACCAACACTATAGGACTTGTGTCTAACACCCTCACTATCAACATCCACACAACTCGGCTGTGTTCTTGTTGCAATAATAACACCACCAGAAAATTAGTCACCTGCTCATCAACTTCAAAGGAGGACGATGCCATGGGCACAGCAGCTTGAGGACGGCCAGGGTGCTCTGAAACCTTGTGCAAGCAAACACAAAAGTACATTAACATCCATTCAACACAGATACGTTGAGACTATACAGTACAGTTATGAAGGTACACTGGTTATTGACATAAATGAGGTAAATGTAATGAATTAATATTGAGTGAAAATTAATTCTCCAGTGTGAACCAACATGACACTCGGCAGTATCCACACACAGTCCTCATAATGTAGGTATCTTACATTAACCAACACTATAGGACTTGTGTCTAACACCCTCACTATCAACATCCAAACAACTCGGCTGTGTTCTTGTTGCAATAATAACACCACCAGAAAATTAGTCACCTGCTCATCAACTTCAAAGGAGGACGATGCCATGGGCACAGCAGCTTGAGAACGGTCAGGGTGCTCTGAAACCTTGTGCAAGCAAACACAAAAGTACATTAACATTCATTCAACACAGATACGTTGAGACTATACAATACAATTATGAAGGTACACTGGTTATTGACACAAATGAGGTAAATGTAATGAAGTAATATTGAGTGAAAATTAATTCTCCAGTGTGAACCAACATGACACTCGGCAGTATCCACACACAGTCCTCATAATAATGTACCTGAAAGCTTCATACACTGCAGGGTCTCTGTTACACACAGACTTGAGAGCCCATCTTTCAATAGACTTACGCATCCAAAACACACACAGTCCTCATAATGTAGGTATCTTACATTAACCAACACTATAGGACTTGTGTCTAACACCCTCACTATCAACATCCAAACAACTCGGCTGTGTTCTTGTTGCAATAATAACAACACCAGAAAATTAGTCACCTGCTCATCAACTTCAAAGGAGGACGATGCCATGGGCACAGCAGCTTGAGGACGGCCAGGGTGCTCTGAAACCTTGTGCAAGCAAACACAAAAGTACATTAACATCCATTCAACACAGATACGTTGAGACTATACAGTACAGTTATGAAGGTACACTGGTTATTGACATAAATGAGGTAAATGTAATGAATTAATATTGAGTGAAAATTAATTCTCCAGTGTGAACCAACATGACACTCGGCAGTATCCACACACAGTCCTCATAATGTAGGTATCTTACATTAACCAACACTATAGGACTTGTGTCTAACACCCTCACTATCAACATCCAAACAACTCGGCTGTGTTCTTGTTGCAATAATAACACCACCAGAAAATTAGTCACCTGCTCATCAACTTCAAAGGAGGACGATGCCATGGGCACAGCAGCTTGAGAACGGTCAGGGTGCTCTGAAACCTTGTGCAAGCAAACACAAAAGTACATTAACATCCATTCAACACAGATACGTTGAGACTATACAATACAATTATGAAGGTACACTGGTTATTGACATAAATGAGGTATATGTAATGAAGTAATATTGAGTGAAAATTAATTCTCCAGTGTGAACCAACATGACTCTCGGCAGTATCCACACACAGTCCTCATAATAATGTACCTGAAAGCTTCATACACTGCAGGGTCTCTGTTACACACAGACTTGAGAGCCCATCTTTCAATAGACTTATGCATCCAAAACACACACAGTCCTCATAATGTAGGTATCTTACATTAACCAACACTATAGGACTTGTGTCTAACACCCTCACTATCAACATCCACACAACTCGGCTGTGTTCTTGTTGCAATAATAACAACACCAGAAAATTAGTCACCTGCTCATCAACTTCAAAGGAGGACGATGCCATGGGCACAGCAGCTTGAGGACGGCCAGGGTGCTCTGAAACCTTGTGCAAGCAAACACAAAAGTACATTAACATCCATTCAACACAGATACGTTGAGACTATACAATACAGTTATGAAGGTACACTGGTTATTGACATAAATGAGGTAAATGTAATGAATTAATATTGAGTGAAAATTAATTCTCCAGTGTGAACCAACATGACACTCGGCAGTATCCACACACAGTCCTCATAATGTAGGTATCTTACATTAACCAACACTATAGGACTTGTGTCTAACACCCTCACTATCAACATCCAAACAACTCGGCTGTGTTCTTGTTGCAATAATAACACCACCAGAAAATTAGTCACCTGCTCATCAACTTCAAAGGAGGACGATGCCATGGGCACAGCAGCTTGAGAACGGTCAGGGTGCTCCTGAAACCTTGTGCAAGCAAACACAAAAGTACATTAACATTCCATTCAACACAGATACGTTGAGACTATACAATACAATTATGAAGGTACACTGGTTATTGACACAAATGAGGTATATGTAATGAAGTAATATTGAGTGAAAATTAATTCTCCAGTGTGAACCAACATGACATCTCGGCAGTATCCACACACAGTCCTCATAATAATGTACCTGAAAGCTTCATACACTGCAGGGTCTCTGTTACACACAGACTTGAGAGCCCATCTTTCAATAGACTTACGCATCCAAAACACACACAGTCCTCATAATGTAGGTATCTTACATTAACCAACACTATAGGACTTGTGTCTAACACCCTCACTATCAACATCCAAACAACTCGGCTGTGTTCTTGTTGCAATAATAACAACACCAGAAAATTAGTCACCTGCTCATCAACTTCAAAGGAGGATGATGCCATGGGCACAGCAGCTTGAGGACGGCCAGGGTGCTCTGAAACCTTGTGCAAGCAAACACAAAAGTACATTAACATCCATTCAACACAGATACGTTGAGACTATACAGTACAGTTATGAAGGTACACTGGTTATTGACATAAATGAGGTAAATGTAATGAATTAATATTGAGTGAAAATTAATTCTCCAGTGTGAACCAACATGACACTCGGCAGTATCCACACACAGTCCTCATAATGTAGGTATCTTACATTAACCAACACTATAGGACTTGTGTCTAACACCCTCACTATCAACATCCAAACAACTCGGCTGTGTTCTTGTTGCAATAATAACAACACCAGAAAATTAGTCACCTGCTCATCAACTTCAAAGGAGGACGATGCCATGGGCACAGCAGCTTGAGAACGGTCAGGGTGCTCCGAAACCTTGTGCAAGCAAACACAAAAGTACATTAACATCCATTCAACACAGATAAGTTGAGACTATACAATACTACACTACACTACGGTAAATGTAAATATAATATGTACCTTTACTCTCCATGGCCAGTCAGAGTCACCGTAGTTGTATGTTATTGCTTCCCCCGGCTTGATGTCTTTTATGGCAAATAAACAGAGATGAGGCTTTCCATTTACTGTGATTGTCCTCATTTTGCTGTTTGGGCTCACGTGATCGTCATTCACCAGTCTGCCCAAGGAGCCATCCTCTCTGGCTGCATCAATGCTGAGATAACAAAAAATGTAAGACACAAAATTACACAAGGTTTATAAAAAGGCTGAACAATTTGATTACATTTTTAATTATATGGATTTGTAACAAGCTAGCAGTTTGTCTTAATGTGGTCGACACAACTTTTGCAAAAAGTAGGCTGAAAAATGAATTATTTTAATTTACATACCACAATTGTTGTCCATTGTACCTGAATTCAAAAAGAAAAACCTTTAAGGCGTCATGGTACAATCTTGTTCTGTTTTCATATTCCTTCTTGGTTACAACGTCTCCGCGATATTCCAGAAGGAAGTCTCCTTTGTTATAGTTGCACCTACTAAACACTCCTCGACCTTACAAAGAAAATAGAAAATGTCAACATGGGTCTACTACAATGGTTAAACTTATGACTGTGCCAAAAATCCTCAACAAGTATCCTAGTACCTCACCTTTTACTGAATTTATGAATTTCACTTCAAATCCATCTTTGTCCTGCCCCAAAGATGAAAATTTTACTGCTTCATCTTTTGGTTTAATTTTTGCTCTCGGGGGCCTCATTGCAATACACTGTCTCAGAAAAAGAAAAAAAAATAGTACAATTTATTTAATATTTCAGGAAAATAGTTGATAATGAAAACTGATCTTTCACAGGAGGTGTCTTTAACCCTCTGGAGTCAATGGTATAATCGGCTGTTTTTGACTACTTTTGATTTAATTGTTTTATCGGCTCATGTTCATTTATCCACCACAATAGGAAATGAGATTGTTGGGTTTTTCTCTGTATCTATGAAGCGCCTTGAGGCGACTTTTGTTGTGATTTGGCGCTATATAAATAAAATTGAATTGAGAGGCAATAATGTATCTATGTTTTGTTTTTTAAGAAAATACCGTTTTTATATTTTCCTGCACTAAACTTGACGACAGTTTTCAGGAAAAAGCGTAAATTGTGTATCATAACTCTGGTTTTACTTGGCCTATCAACACATTTTTAAAAACTGTTATATACGCATGTTGCTGATACACCGTAAATTGGTCATATAATCTGCACTCCAGAGAGTTAAATGTTAGCTACCTCGGTTATCTGAAATGTCTCATTAATAGCGTGTCACCTATATTTCAGCGTTGCTTAAAATCTGGAGACAGTGGGATGGATGAATAAATAATAACATCTCAGTAATTTCAAATGTTACAGTTTAACTAAAAAGGTGTGTGTTAGACTAGGTATTTAACCTTGACTAATTAAATACACAACCGCGTGTCATCAAAAAAGCTAGCTTTAGCATGAGAATTACATTGAAATACAAAACTCAATCAAGGAATATACACCAAAGAAAAATCTCAACAAAACTAAATCTGACCAGTTGCTGGGCTACAAAGCTGGCAAAATTCGAAAGTTTAAAGTTTAAAGTTACCTGTTGGCTTCTCCACACCAGCGTCGGTGTCGGTACTCCTCAACTCGAAGTCACGAAGTGAGGGGGAGGGGTGAAAAACAGCTCATTGGCTAAAAAGTGGTCAGGTGATGAGAGTTCTGACTTTTTTATGGAATTTCAGTGAAACATTTACAGTGACGAAGGACTGAGTTTTATTGCATTTGTTTGTTTATAGGAAATTCCTCTTTTAAAAAGTATTTAGTTATTTATTTGAGGCAAAGGTACACTACAAGGGAATACATGTTTCATCACACACCACCAGCCGAGGTCCACCACTGAAGCAATGGTTTTACACTTGCATCTGCATATGTTAAACAAATCTGAGATTCAACCAACAACATAGTGTGACATATTTTAGATCCTTATGTTAAACCAGCATGTATCAAGATGTGGCTTTCTTCTGAAAAATGTATTTAATTATTATATTTTTGTTCTGATCTTTTGTTTGAAGATACAGAAGGTGCATCCTGAAACCAATGAATTTATCACTAGCAATTATGGACAGTTTGAGAAACCAAACATTGTTTTGTTTAGCAGTACAGAATAAATGAGATCATATGATATGACTAAAAAAATCTGAAACTAATAAATCCTATGGAAATTATACAGTGTAAAATTGGCTCTGTTTACAATATAGAACAAGCAGAACAAAACCTTAAAGAAACATGCCATTTTCCTGCATTAGTTATTAGTTATAACAACAAACTTGACAGATTAAATGCAAAACATGTATGTTAGGTTGAATAGATATGATAATTTGATAGTAGTTATTGAGTGAGTAGTTGTTTGGCTGTGTGTTATAGACAGGGGTGCACATAACTGGTACGCAGGTATGAATGCGTGACAAAAATTAGGAATGCGTAGTGACACTTTGCGTACTTGACTGTCTCATTTAATCTTACATGTGTTGCTTGTCACCAGCTAAATGTCCAAAAAAACAACAGACATTAAGCAGCTTCTTTGGTGTGCCACCACTAGCTAAGAAACACCAACCAGAGCCAGAGAAAAGACTTTTTTCAGAAAAGTGGCTCCAAGATGTGCCGTGGCTTGAAGCTAACAATCACATCCACATCTAGCAGACAAATCAGGTGTGTTTTTTAAAGGCTCAAAGAATTTTAACCATCCTTTATTTGACAAACATGAAAAAAAGTAAGGTGTCACGGTTCTGGGTCATTTTGACCCAGCATTTTGAGTTCTTGTGTTTTGGTTTAATTTTGGATTGTATTCTGATTCTTGTGCTTTGTTGATTATTAGTAGAATTCTATGTTTTTGTTTATTCTTGTTAAGGGATTAGTTCTTAGGTTTTGTGTCTCATGTTTAGTGTAGATTTGTTCTGGTGCCCTCCTGTAGGTTTAGTTTAGTGTCTAGTCTGCATCTTTGTGTAGTTGTTTCTTGTTTCCTGTTTTATTGTGAAGGTCCGTGTCTTATGTGAGTGTATTCAGTTTAGCTTCCCTTGTCTCGTCTCGTCAATTACTTCCAGTTGTGTTCCCCACCTGTGTGTATTTAAGTCGTGTCTTCTCGTGTGCTGGTCGCTGGTCTGTCTGTGTTTCAACCGTGTTCACCCTGCTGTCCAACTTCAGGTTCAACTGCTCACCTTCCTTCATGTTCGTGTTCATGTTTGCTGTTCAGTAGTTTAGTTTGTCCCAGTATAGATTAGTTTTGTTTCCGTTTTGCCATTTCCACCTTGTGCTTTATTTTTTCAATAAATCTCCTTCGCATCTACGAGTACCTGCGCTTGGATCCTCATTTAATTCCTCCACATGTCTCATCCCGTTCGCTGTGACATTACTGACCAGCCACATTATGGATCCATCGGCATTTGCCCCACCCAAGGAACTTCAGGAGGTCATAATCGACTCTGCTTCCAGGTTGGTCAACCTATGGCTAGAGCATGAGGGAGAGTGAGCTGCTCTGCGCTGTGGAAGCCAGGCTACAGCAGCTCATTTCCGGCCACCCCTGGCTATTGGACTAACTGCACCCGCTCATTCAGGATTTCATTCTCCACAAACTTCATCTTCACCCTCCCCCACTCAGTCTGCAGCCCCGCCTGCAGCTCAAGTCTGCAGCCCCGCTGCCTGCAGCTCGGTCTGCAGCCCTGCTGCCTTTAGCTCAGTTGCCAACTCCACCACCATTATCATCTCAACCATTACTTCAGTCGCCCTCAGTTCAGTCTGCTGCCCAGCTGCCCTGAGTTCAGTCTGCCATTCAGTCTCCTGTGTTGCCGCTAGCTCAGCCAGTAGCACGGCTGGGGGTTCTGGAGAGCCCCGCCAGTGTCACGTCTCGTCAGCTGGGGGTTCAGGAGAGCCTAGTCAGCGTCACGCCTCGTCAGCTGCACGGTCCGAGGAGCCCGTCCGGCATCACGTCTCGTTAGCTGGGGGTCCCGGAGGACCCAGCCAGCATATCCTCGTGTCCGCTGACGGCTCTAGGGAGTCCGTTCAGCCACCACCTGCAACTTACACACCATCGCCTGCAGCGTCACCACCTGCAGCTGCCACGCTGCCGTCTGGTTCCGTGGCTGCCACGCTGCCGTCTGGTCCCTCCTCGTCTGGTCCCTCCTCGTCTGGTCCCTCCTCGTCTGGTCCCTCCTCGTCTGGTGCTGCGATTGCTACACTGCCGTTGGCCTCCGGACCTGCTCTGTTGCCGCCACTGCCTTCCTCCTGACTTGTTTCGCCTGCGTTGCCGCCGCCGCTGCTGTCCACACGGCCGCCCCCCTGAACTGTTCTGGATTTGGCTCATGTGCTGTCGACCCCCCTGAACTTTTTTGTGGACTCATGTTTGATCTGGTTTAGCTTTGTTTTGAATCGTTTTCATGTGTTTCTGGACTTATGCTCCTTGTCTTTTTTTTTTTTTTTTTTTGTTTCTGTCCCTTGTCTCGTCTCGTCAATTACTTCTAGCTATGTTCCCCACCTGTGTGTAATCTCCCGATGTTCTTCTGTGTATATTTAAGTCGTGTCTTCTCGTGTGCTGGTCGCTGGTCTGTCTGCGTTTCAACCATGTTCACCCTGCTGTGTAAGGCCGGGTGGACAATAGATGATAACAAGTAAGACTGGTTTCTGAGTTTCACAGCTGGGGTGGACAATGTTAAGCATCAGGCTTTCAAATGAATTAAAAGTCTGTCTTGGTCTTTCATTAATTAATAGACTGGTGTGAAAAATTGCTGCCACACCGCCCCCTCAACCTGTGCTTCGAGATTTCTGGTAGTTAGAATGACTCGGGGGTGTTGATTCATTTAAATTAACATAATCATCCTGCTGCAGTCAGGTTTCTGTAAGGCAGAGTAAATCAATTTGTTGATCAATTATTAAGTCATGTACTAACAGAGACTTGGAGGAGAGAGACCTAATATTTAATAATCCACATTTCACTGTTTTACTCTTTGGTTCAGATGTGGATACTGTATTGTTCTTTCTTTGTAATTGTTTATGTTTAAGTTGTTTGTTGCTGGTTTTTAGTTTGTTTTTTTTCTTTTTGGAAGCAGACACAGTCTTTATGAAGATGGGTTTTTGGGGGGGTAGCAGGAGGAGAGAAGCTGCAGAGAGGCGTGTAAGACTGCAACTCTGCTTCCTGGTCCCAACTCTGGATAGTCATATTTTGAGGGGTTTAATAAATTTGTCCATATTTCTAGAAATGAGAGCTGCTCCATCCAAAGTGGGATGGATGCCGTCTCTCCTAACAAGACCAGGTTTCCTCCAGAAGGTTTGCCAATTATCTATGAAGCCCACATCGTTTCTGGGACACCACTCAGACAGCCAGCAATTTAAGGAGAACATGCGGCTAAATATGTCACTCCTGGTCTGATTGGGGAGGGGACCAGAGAAAACTACAGAGTCCGACATTGTTTTGGCAAAGTTGCACACCGATTAAATATTGATTTTAGTGACCTCCGATTGGCGTAACCGGGTGTCATTACTGCCGACGTGAATTATGATTTTACTGAATTTACGTTTACCCTTAGCCAGCAGTTTTAAATTTCCTTCAATGTCGCCTGCTCTGGCCCCTGGAAGACAATTGACTATGGTTGCCGGTGTCTCTAGCTTCACATGTCTGAGAACAGAATCACCAATTACCAGAGTTTGACCCCCAGCGGGTGTGTCGCAGAGTGGGGAAAAACGGTTAGACACATGAACGGGTTGGTGGTGTACCTGGGGCTTCTGTTTAGGACTATGCTTCCTCCTCACCGTCACCCAGCCGCCCTCTTTCCCCAGCTGCTTGGGGTCTGCCGGGGAACAGCTAGCGGGGCCTACGCTATCTTCGGCTGCACCAGCTACAGGGGCCTGGCTAGCTAAGGGTGAATGAAGGGTGCGATGCTGAGTCTCCAATTCAGTAATCCTGGCCTCCAGAGCTGCAAATATGCTACATTTGTTACAGATATCATTACTGCTAAAGGAGGCCGAGGAGTAACTAAACATCTGACACAATGAAAGAAAGTGCAGGAGGGACAGGTGAAGTAGCCATGGTGCTAACGAGTCGGCTACGAGCTAAGCTAAGCTAGCAAAACAGTACAGAGACAGTGAGTGAAAACTTTGGCTATAAATTAGGTAGTGAGTACACAGAAAGTGTGCTTCGGATGAAGCACGTGAAGATTATACTCTGAAAAAAGAATGTATTTAAAAGTTGTTAATTAAACTGCTAAGCAAATAAGCTACTCAGAAACACCACTGTGTTTGAGCAGGAACAGGAAGTGATACTCTACTACAGAGCGAGCGAACACCAAGTGACAGGGTAGGTAGCAGTAGGTTGTTTTCCTGACACCATGTCAGGGCTCTCACCTCTGCTCTGTAAGCAGACTCGTCTCCATCTGAAATGCAACGAATGATGGTAGTGTCACCTGCCCATCCAAAACCTTTATTTTGGTTTCCTTTTGAGGGTTTTTAACCAGTCAAAGGTGGACTTACTGATGTGTTTCAGATCATTGTCCTTTTGTATAACCCAAGTACCCAACTTCATGAGTTCATGTTCAGTTCATGTCCACTTCAGGACATGAACTGATTGCCGGCCATTCTCCTTCAGGATTTTCTGGTAGAGAGCAGAAGTCATGGTTCCATCAATTACAGCAAGGTGTCATGAAGCAAAGCAGTTCCAGACCATCACATAACACCACCATGTGTGACTGTTGCTATATGTTCTTTTTATGAAATGTTGTGTTAGTTTGATAAAAGATGTAACGGGATTCAAAGCTTCCAAAATGTTCATCTTTTGTCTTGTCAGTCAACAGAATATTTTCCCAAAAGTCTTCAGGATCATTAAGATGTTTTTTGGCACATATGAGAGGAGCCCTTGTGTTCTTTTTGGTCAATGGTAGTTTTTTCCTTGGACCTCTCCCATGGATGCCATTTTTGCCCAGACTTTTTCTTATTGTTGAATAATGAACTCTGATCTTAACTGAGACAAGTGAGGTCTGCAGTTATTTAGATGCTGTTCTGGCTGTTCTCTTGTGACCTCCTTGATGAGTCGGCAGTGCGCTCTTAGAGTAATTTTGGTAGGCAGGCTGCTCCTGGGAAGGTTCAGCACTGTTTTAAGTCTTCTCCA
Organism: Neolamprologus multifasciatus; assembly: GCF_963576455.1. Lineage (NCBI taxonomy): Eukaryota > Metazoa > Chordata > Actinopteri > Cichliformes > Cichlidae > Neolamprologus > Neolamprologus multifasciatus. The sequence goes on along the minus strand of NW_028181975.1, from coordinate 401,756 downwards.
TTTGTGGATAATGACTCTCTGCAGTGCCAAAGCGATGGAAATGTCTTTGTAACCCTTCCCAGATGGATAGATGTCAATGACTTTGTTTCTCATATTGTTTTTGTAGATTGTGAAGCTCTTTGGCTTTTTGAGATCTTTTAGCCTTCTTCACTTTGTCAGACAGGTTCTCTTTAAGTGATTTCTTCATTCAGCAGGTCTGTAATAATCAGGTATGGGTGTGGCCAGTGAAACTGAACTCAGCTTTACAAAAACTGTTAATTGATGATTTAACAAGAGGGGGCAGTTACTATTTCACACTGGACCGGGTAGGTATGGATAGCTTATTTCCCTTAGTAAATTTTGTATTTACTCATATTATCTTTGTGTAATATGAAAACGTGTTTGATGATCTGAAACATGTGAGTGTGATAAATATGCAAAAAAATTAAATAAAAAAAACTAAGAAATTAGGAAGGGGGCAAATACTTTTTCACACCACTGCATGTGTTTTATGATCCAGGTGGGAGAGGGCAATATGCTGAGCTAATGCTATTGCATCATCTGTGGATCTTTCTGGCCTGTAGGTAAACTGAAACTGGTCGAGCAGGCATTGAAGATGTGATGTGAACTTTGACTATATGCTCAAAGCACTTCATAACAATGGGCGTAAGTGCTCTTGGGTGACAGTCACTGAGTCAGCTCACATTAGGTTTCTTCAGGACGGTGGTCCTCTTGAAGCATGAGGGGACTATAAACAAGAGAAAAGTCATCACTTTACCCAGCTGACTTATCTAATTATAGGCTAATCTCAAACCTTACTTTTACATTCTTTAAAGAGTACCAGAATGCTGAATCTGTTCATCTGGACATACTATTTTTAGTGATTTTTAGAAATGTTTCATCCCCAACTGGTGAATTCTTCAGTCTCAGCCTACTGCAGGTTTCCCCAACCTTATAAACAGTACATTTACATAATGACAGAAACTAGCATCAACAATGGGCTGTGAGGTCAGTTCCATGATCATTAGTATCCAATTTGTCATGACCATTGATCAGTGGCCATGAGAACTGATGAGGCCAGGGTGTATGTTTAAGAACAATTGTTTGGATGATCAATTTGGTCACCTATAACATCTCAACATTTCTGTCTTCTGTCCACAACCCATTTATATGCAGCTCCAAACACCACATCCAGAACCCTTTGGATTTTGTTGAGAAGGTGAGAGATCATATATGGCAGGCATCTTTGCACAGACTGGATCTAGGGTCCTGCCTGGTGTGGTAAACACCAGCCTCTACTGGTCTTGCACTTGGAGCCCTGATTAGTGCTTCATCCTACAAGGGTTTGTCCTTCCATGATGCTTCCTGCTCCACCTCCTCCTCCTGAGGTTTCAGCTGCTTGAACTATTTACTAAGCACCTAATCACTTGTGTTTATCTTCCTGATGCACTGATGATTAGGGATGGGTATCGTTTAGGTTTTATCCGATACCAGTACCAAACCGGTACTTTTGAAACGGTGCCGGTGCTTAAACGGTGCTTGAACCGGTGCTTAAAGAATGGAGAACACACACTTTGTCCAAAAACCTCTCATGTTTAGCTGTTTTTTTGTAAAAAGATAAGAATGTTAGCCGTTTCTGCAGCTATAGGGGATTTATGGCATTACTCTTGGCTGGAAGCAGTGCTTAAACAATGGAAAAAAACACAAACTTTATCCAAAAACCTCTCATGTTTAGCTGTTTCCCTCTTTTTCTTTGGTCATTTTAGCCTTTGGCCAGGGTGAAGGGAGTATCTGCCATCAAACAAGAAGACAGCCGCATGTAAATATGACGGTGTTTGCTAGTTCACCTTACGTGCATTAATTTTATAACGTGGTTAGCGTACTCAACGTAAATTACACACGAACAACAACAAGGCAACGAGTGTTGCCCAGCCATGACAGATGGTGTCATAAAGCAGCTGATTTCATGCAGGATAGGACCCAAACGCAAACTCACTAGGGTGAAATGTGAACTTAAAATACAGCTTTATTACTGAGCACAAAAAAGTCATACAAAACCGAAACTGGGAAAAATAACATGAACTATAATGGGAGCCCTAAATACATGAGGAAGGACACAGGGACACGCACATAGTAAGGAGGGAGGAAGCAACACAGGACTGAGGGAGACACTGACCTAAATACACAGAAGGATAAGAAGGAAGTGAGAACACACAAGGAACACAGTAACACGAATAACCATAACGAGACAGGGGGAGCAAAACTGAACAGAATGAACATGGAAACACAGGACCTTCACAATAAAATAGGAAAACTGCTCTTGACGAAGGCGGTCGCACTTTTCTCCTCTCCTCTATTATAATATATAATAATACATATAATATATATAATATAAAGGATTCCTAGAGCAAAATATGAAAAAAGAAATGCTTAAAAAATTAACCATCACACAGTCAAGAGTTAATAAAGCATAACTACAGTATATATTAAGTGCTAGATTAAGTAGTTTAGTCATCTCAGTATCACTGAAAGTGGAGTTTTAAATTTAACAGAGTTTTAAGGATTTATCTATGGTCATGTTTTGAAACACTATTTTTAATAAAAACTACAACAATGGGTACCTTCCAACTGTCAGCCAGTCAGAATACAGAACTTTGTTATGTAACACACAATCTTTTTAAAAAAAAAACCGTAATTATAAGGACCTTCTGCCTGCCAGCCAATCAGAACACAGAATTGTTTTATGTAACACACACTATCTGACAAAAACCGTAATTATAGGGACCTTCCGGCTGTTAGCCAATCAGAAGCCTTAAAAAATACACATTGTGTGAATATTCATGACCAGGTGCAGTACCCAAACCGGTCTACAGGGGAGCTGTGTTGATACACAGATTATACACAAAAGTTGGGTAATTGTGAATAGTAAGGACTTTTTTTCGATTTCGCTGAAATTTTGAATTTAGGCTTTTGACACCTATTTAAGCACCCTCACATCGAGTTTTCATTCCATGAATTGTGAGGACATCGGCCCTGTCCTCATAATTCCAAATGTCCGGACAGTGTGGCGTGTATTCTTGTGAAATGTCCTCATAAACCACCTTTGCGCACACACACACACACACACAATGCCAAAACTGTGCTATACACAATTTTGTCAACACCATGGACAAAAAAAACCAAAAAACAAACCAACTTAAGAAAATGCATAAATTAAAGGTATATTTTCTTGAATAGTCTTTTGAATGTAGGTTAGTCTTACGATTGTAAAGAGACTGTCAGCTTTGCTGCTTTGTAATTCTCTTGTTTGAATCCCTCAGCAGCACGCTTAAAAACTGTGAGGTTATGAATCTCTCCCTCTCTTTTGTTGTGTGTGTGTGTGTGTGAGAGACAGAGAGAAAGAGAGAAATGGTGTTTAACAAATCAGATCACATCCAGTCGGACTCGTTCCCGGTGGGTGATGGGCTCCGCCAGGGCTGCCCTTTGTCACCGGTTCTGTTCATAATTTTTATGGACAGGATTTCTAGGCGCAGCCAAGTGGCGGAGGGCTTTCGCTTTGGTGGCCTCAGGATCTCATCTCTGATCTTTGCGGATGATGTGGTTCTGTTGGCTTCATCGGGTGAGGGCCTCCAGCTCGCACTGGAGCGGTTCACAGCCGAGTGTGAAGCAGCGGGAATGAGGATCAGCACCTCCAAATCTGAGGCCATGGTTCTCAGCCGGAAAAGGGTGGAGTGCCCACTCTGGGTCGGGGATGAGTTCCTGCCCCAAGTGGAGGAGTTCAAGTATCTCGGGGTCTTGTTCGCGAGTGATGGGAGAAGGGAGCCGGAGATCGACAGACGGATTGGGGCTGCAGCTGCAGTAATGCAGACGCTGCACCGGTCCGTCGTGGTGAAGAGGGAGCTGAGTGTAAAAGCGAAGCTCTCAATTTACCGGTCGATCTACGTCCCTACCCTCACCTATGGCCACGAGCTGTGGGTAGTGACCGAAAGGACGAGATCGCGGATACAAGCGGCGGAAATGAGCTTCCTCCGAAGGGTGGCTGGCATCTCCCTTAGAGATAGGGTGAGAAGTTCGGCCATCCGGGAGGGGCTCAGAGTAGAGCCGCTGCTGCTCCACATCGAAAGGAGCCAGCTGAGGTGGTTTGGGCATCTGACAAGGATGCCCCCTGGGCGCCTCCTGGGTGAGGTGTTCCAGGCATGTCCCACCGGGAGGAGGCCCCGGGGCAGACCCAGGACACGCTGGAGAGATTATATCTCTCAGCTGGCCTGGGAACGCCTTGGTGTTCCCCCGGATGAGCTGGAGGAGGTGGCTGGGGAGAGGGAGGTCTGGGCCTCTTTGCTTAGGCTGCTGCCCCCGCGACCCGGCCCCGGATAAAGCGGATGAAGATGGATGGATGGATGGAGATCACATCCAATACAACTTTGGAGGAATGGAGACCACAGAGGAAAGAAGGATCAAGAATGGTGAACGGTGGAAAGCTCCATACTGTTCTCATGAAAATGTCTCAAAGAGAAAACTGACAGAGGTCATAAAACTGGTTTCACAAGGCGCAATGTTAGCCGGAGAACACAAACTGCTGGCAAATTTACCATAATGTGATATTAGCCACAATGTTTTTAATTAGATGACAGTTTAAAGCCAAGGATGGAGCTTTCTTGAAATCTCAACCAAAGGCCACCGGTGTGCTTGTCCCCTCTCTTCTCTCACTCATAAGCCCAGTAGCGGTTTTAGATACGGGCGACACGGGCGGGTGCCCAGGGCTGCATCGTAGTGGGGGGCAGCATCACGGGCATCGGCAAAAAAACAAAAAAATGCTCGTACTCGTGCTGCCCCGACGTCAGCCAGCGCATATTGGGAATGGCATAGGCACTGATCAGTTTTCTATCGCCCATTTCCTGGGAGTAAGGGCGCCCTTCGTTTATGAGGTGCGCCTGCTGCTTGCGGCGCAGAGACCAGTGGGTGGGGCGGCGGGGGATTCTCTGACCAGCTGGAGCAGCATCTAATAACCAACTCGCAAAGTAAAACAAAATAAAAACAAACCAACAAACACGAAAACACCAGACATTATAATACAGACTTATAATTTGCACCAATGTTTTTTCGAAATTCTATACACGAAAAGTGAGTGCGAGCCCTCAGTGCGCCTGCTTGCTGCCGAAGTCAAAGTAAACTTTATTGTCATCTCCGCTACATACAGTCCAGTATATAGAGAGACGAGACAACGAGGCTCCAGTTACAGCAGTGCAAGTAAACAAACAATATATATAAGAAGAGTAAGAAAATAAATATACACTTTAGGACTCGGGGTAAAGGGATCAATAACAATTTAAAATTTACAGTTTGATGATTTAAAGTCTCACACACAACCCGTTGAAAGAGGAGGGGGGCCGGCTGCTTCCAAATAGAGCGCATTTCATTTATAATGTTGTAAATCCAAGCCCATTATGTATTCATGATTTGAATCCTGGGTTGTGTGAAATCTCAGAAATGCACCCACAAAGTGAATCTGTGAACTAAGGTGTAGGTGTGTTAGATCATGTTGTGGTGATCCTTGGGTTGAGGGATGGTTGTTCATACTGGAGTGCAAAATTAAAACCAATGGAAGATGGACAAGAAAAGTTCAAAGACATCAGGTCCTCAGTTTAGAAAAAAGAGAAAAGAAGAGGAGGAGAAACGAGCAAACGATGCAGGTAAGCAGATGTGTGATTGGATAATGGCAGGTCATCCTGAACCAATCAGAGTCAGAATACTTTATTAATCCCTAAGGAAATGATGTGGGTTACAGTTGCTCCAAGAAGAAATGGTAAAAATAGTAACAGTAACAGACCAAACTCCAAATAATACATTATGTTACAGATTTTTATATTAATTAGTCATTGTCAGTTGTTGATTTGTCCTCTTCTCATTGTATGACGAATTACGATGGCTGTCTGGTAGCCGTTTGCATACAATGCATACTCTCTCTCTCTTCATATGTGTGTGTGTGTACAACAGTTTTATGTTAATGTACAATCCTTAATATGTTTTGTCTGTGTGTGTGTGTGTGTGGGGGGGGGGGGAGCAGAGGAAGTGTTCGCCCAGGGCGCCACACAGGCTAGGACCGCCACTGCATAAGCCCCTTTCAACGAACATATGAAACCTGTGCAGTGCTAGGAAGGTAGCCTCAGAGTATGTCATTTCCTCGTTTTACTTTCAATCATGGTCATCGAGTCTCTGACAATAAGAAAATGTGTTTACATCATTTTTATAGATCCCATAAATAATTGTGACTATATTACAGAACAGCACTGTTCATAATAAGTGTAACGTAATGAAGGAGAAGGTTATGTTAACAAGAAGATTTTTAAAAGAAATCAGCAATTACTTGTTTTAGACCAGGGGTCTCAAACTCGCTGCATCCCACATCACCCCTACTTGTATATTGATGTGAAGAAATATAATGCAATTTGGCCCTTGAACTTTTTTTGTTAGAGAGGATTTGTTTGTTGTTGAGTGCAATGGTAAAATAAGTTCTTTAAAAAGCAAAAAATGATTTAATATGAAGACAATGTGAATAACAAGTTGAGGGTTTGGCTGTGTTAGTTGACATTAGAAAATCTCAATAAACATGTAGGATGAACATCAAAATGTGGTCCAATCAAGTTTTTTTTTAGATAATATATGTTGTTGTTGTTTTGTGTGTGTTTGTTATCAATGTTGTGAAAAACGTTAAGCTTAGTAAGCCATCAATCACTGATTACTCGTAGAAGAGCACCAATAGGAGACAGAACTAATATCTATAACAGAACTATATCTGTTTTAGTCTAAGTGCCTTTTGTTTAGATGATCTGCTGGACTTCCAGACCAGCAGGTTTAGTGAAGTCACACACACACACACACACACACTTACACAACGCACAGGCAAGGTACTCTTTGTTTGTATGTATACGTCATATGTTAATGAACCTATGTATATTCATGTAACCTCAATAAACATTGACATCAACCTGTATGCCTTTATATGACATCATACCGTATGCATCGATGACATCAATCTGTAAGACTTAGATGACATCAAGCTCTTTGCCATGAATGACATCATACTGTATGCCTATATGACATCATACTGTAGCCTGGGAAATGGTTAGCCACACAGGACACAATTACTGGGTTCTTAATGTGCAGTTTTATTGTCAATGCCGACTGAATAAACAAAAAAATGTCCTTTGACCTTTACTTTTGTCAAACAGCGGCCATATGGACTTGTACTGAACATCGACAGCACGAGAGGTAACGTGGCAAAGTAACAGAATAACCGACTAAACAAAGATGCGCCAATACAATACGAGGAATAAAGGAAATGAAATACAAAACACAAAAATACGGCAGTGACCTCTGTGTGCAGAACAAAATACAAAGAGCTAAATCACACAAGGCTCCTTTAAAAAACTGTGGAAGTGTTACACACATTTTTATAAACACTTACATTCCACAGAAATCTCAGCGCACTCGGATACTGGAGCACACAGACGATCTCGCAACTGATCCCTTGCATGGAGAAAATGGCCGCTCCACGCTGCACATACAGGTCCTTTGCATCATACATTTCAGAAATACATCATCTTGTTAAAATACTGACGTCTTGCCACTGCACTACAATTATACCAATATGTTTCAATGAGTTATGTGCATATTTAACAATTCCTTACCAACAATTTAACTCCTTCACAACATTCCCGTTCCACATCCACAACAAGAAGAAAAGTCCCGAAATGCAGTTCTTGTCAAGTCTTATTTTGGAAAACTAAAAAAAAGTTTAAAAAAAGTCCCCCCCCCCCCCCCCCCCCCCCGCCCGTGACCACAATATGCAACTATACAAACCTATAAAATTAACAGCTTCAAGTGCACGCAACATGCAGATAGCCAAAGAAATAGCACAAGCAATAACATTAAATTACCCAATAACATTCTTGTCTTACCATACATGGAAACAAAGAAACAACATTTTAAGACCCCTTTTTGAACCTTAAATGGTTAACTGAAATGGAAAATATTATTATTAATTTACCACTCAGCAAACATACTGTATGCCTATATGACATCATACTGAATGCCTATATGACATCATACTGAATGCCTTATATGACATCATACTGTTCTTGCATGAATCGGACCAACAATACAGACTTGTAATGAACGCTCTTCCTTACCAGTGAATCCCGAAGCTCTTTTGGAATATCCTGTGTTGTCTGTGTTTCCAAATCCATGAGAGATGCTTGAACATGAGTCTCCTTTTATATGAACTCAATACTCCTCCTTCAATCCCACCCACATTTAAGTCAATGTCATTCAGTCATGAAATCATTGGTTGGCTAACTTCCCCAAATAGAAGCACTAAGGCAAAAGGAAAACCACAAGTGTTTCCATTTGAGGGGTCTCTATTTGAGATGTTCTGTAAGTGAACCATGTTAACTAAAGTGTTCTTCAAAGTGTCTATTTGCTGTAAACTCATATGCAAGCTCACTTTGAGTGGGTGCACTTAGGAATACAACCACCATCAGTGTCTCCATTCAAAGTGATCTTGATATGAAACATAGAACTCAATTTTTTAGACGCAATCAGGTAGAATTTGTAGCAGTTGTTGTGTACAACTGGTCCAAGCAGATGCACTTACTGAATTTAAGAGACAAGTTCTTGCATGAGTTGAACCAATAATACAGACTTGTAATGAACGCTCTTCCTTACCAGTGAATCCCGAAGCTCTTTTGGAATATCCTGTGTTGTCTGTGTTTCCAAATACATGAGAGATGCTTGAACATGAGTCTCCTTTTATATGAACTCAAGACTCCTCTTTCAGTCCCACCCACATTTAAGTCAATGACATTCAGTCATGAAACCAATGGTTGGCTAACGACTGTTGTAGCGGCCCATTGAATTTTGGTTTCCTCTTTTGTCTCCAGTAGCTGTTGAAGGTTTTGTGCGGCTTCCATCAGAGGCATCTTATTAACACATAAATCAACGATTTCCCTGAACTATTCAAAATAAAGAATTACCAAAATTGGAGCACTAAGTAAAGAGGAAAACCACAACTGTTTCAATTTGAGGGGTCTCTACTTGATATTTTCTTTAAGTGAAACATATACAGTAAAGCCACATAGAATTTTCTTCTATTTGGTGCTCTATTTGAAGTTTGCTTCAAAGTGTCTAATTGCTGTTAACTCATATGCAAGTTCACTTTGATTGGGTGCACTTAGGAAAAGAACCACCATTAATATGAAGCACAGGACATGTAGATTCAAATATTTATGAATTTCTTATGCATAGCTCTAATCCATCATTACTATATTAGACCTAATGAGTACAACAATATTTAACACGTAATGTACTAAAGTAAGTGTAAGTAAGTGCTTAAGTCTCTGTAATGTTCATGACCAATCTTATGCTTATTGAATACATATATAACAAGGGTATCAGTGAAAAAGCTGATGTCTTGAATGTAATACTTTGTTGCTGAGATCAAGAGTATAATTGCTAACACTTACAGAACCTAAAATTCCAGTTGGTAATAGTCTCTTTTGTCATGATGGTGAATAATTCCTTAAATTATGTCATTGTTTCATCCTGATGTGAACCAATCCAAGATTATCTCAAAGGAAGCACTTGGGAAAAAAATAATCATTCCATTTTCATTCCATGAAATCTTGACAACTCAGTTCAATTCAACTGTATTTATACACCACCAAATCACAACAACAGACGTCTCAAGGCGCTTTATATTGTATGTAGACCTTACAATAAAAAATTCAGAGAAAAACCTAACATCATATGACCCCCCTATGAGAAAGAACTTTGGTGATAGTGGGAAGAAAAAACTCCCTGCTGTGGAAGAGAGCCAGAGATTAATAACGAGTGTGATTAAATGCAGAGAGATCTATTAACACATGTTGAGTGAGATAGGTGACTAGAAGGAAATAGTGCATCATGGGAATCCCCCAACAGTCTACACCTATTGCAGCATAACTACGGGAGGACTCAGGGTGACCTGATCCAGCCCTAACTATATGCTTTAGAAAAAAGGAAAGTTTTACGCTTAAGTTGTAATAAGGAATTTTATTTTAACAGGACATAAAGATTTCGGAATGTCAAAATACAATATAAATCAAAATCCAAGAGTCCAATCCAAAACTTGCACTTACTGTAGTTTGAATTCCAGTTGGTGACAGTTGTTTTTAATGATGGTGAACAAGTCCTGAAATAACCTGGCTGTGTGATCCTGATGTAACACAATCAAGATTACTTTGAAAGGAAGCACTTAGGAAAACATGAACCATTAGTGTCTCCGTTCGAGGTGATCTTAATGTGATACGTCCTGAAAATCTAAAGTCGACTTAAGTTAACATGCATCTTTATATCAAGTCCTGCAACCTTGGCAAAGAGGAAAGATTTGCAACAAAGATTTCTGTTGGACAAAGTCAGCTACAATGCATAATGCAAAAGTAATTTTACAGTGATTGTTGGCTGTAGAAGACATCAACAACACAACAACAATGAGCACTTACTGTATTCAGAATTCAAATAAGTGCTTATGTTGTTGTGATGTTGGTGACTTAATTTAGCAAAGCACTTAATTAAACAAGTGTGATCTGTGATTTTTTTGTGGAAAACAAATTCAACCTTTTCTTTAAAATAAATAAATAAATAAATAAATAAATAAATAAAGCTTAATTGTATCTCGAGTCACAATTCAACATTATGGGCTAGGAATATAGTTTAGCAAATCATTTACATACACACTTACTCTTTCAGAAATCAACCTAATCCTACTGTTTTCAGTCAGTTCATGGTTTGTTGTGGACAACAGCATTACAACAACAATTAGCACTTGATGCTTTCAGATTTTCACTTAAGTGCTGATGTTGCTGTGATCTTGGTGACCAATTCAGAAGTTTATATCATCATGTGACCCTGATAGAACTATAAATAGACACCTAACATGATCAAGTACCTTAAACAGAAGTACTTTCTTCATTAAAACCCAAAAAAACCAAAGTACTGTTTCTTATGATAAGTATACTTTGGATACTTCCATCAAAGGATAATTATAAATAGAACAAAATAAGACAATGTGGTAATAACAATCATAGAACATAAAACCAGTGGGTCAATAACAGATATGTAAAGAACATGCTTACTTACCGATGAAGTTGACCATGGTTTGTAGCATCTGCCATTTGGTTTCCCTTTTGCAGTGGATGCGGTGATATACTTATAGGGTACTCTTAACTGCTGGGTGATGCCTTTTCCACCCAACTCCGCCTTCTTTTACACCAAATTTCAATGGTCTAGATAATGGCTGGCCAACGACCAAACCATGATTTACAAAGAACCATTGTCACACCTTAACTCAGGTCATCAGACATTCGGGAGTTAGATTTACTTGATAGAACTAGGGCTAAAGTGATGTTTAGAAATGGCATGAGAAAATTAGAAATAAGAACTTTCAGCTAAAAGTTTTTAAAATGTCCTTAATACAGAACATATATAAGTCATATTTGTGTGTGATAGCAAACTATGGTTTCCCATATGTCATTCAGCAGTTAAATTGAATCCTCACTTATAGCATTTAACTTGGGTTAAAAAATAATGACTTAACTCTATAATGATATTTTCATGACTACTGAGAAAAGGACCTTAACCTGAAAAATGAGCACTTACTTTAGTGTAAGTCAGTGAAAGTTAGAATAATTATGTTATGATTAAGTCATGAGTGTTAGTGGTAAATTTCAGATTTACGTAATAAATTATATAACATAAACTGTAATAGGATTTTATGATTTTTGTAGTTATCTTAACGTGAAAGCTGATATATTGTTCACTGATACTGTTGTATACCTGATAGGATTTATTATGAACCAAACTGTGTTTTAATGCAATCTTTGATTGTCTTTTTTTACTTGCTGAGTGGTTTCAGAGGTTCCAATCATCTCCCAGTGTCACAGTGGATCAGGTCAGGAGACAACGGAGGAAGCTTCGCCCCAGAAAGGCAGCAGGTCCAGACAACGTGTGTCCTAGGATCCTAGGAGCCGCTACAACGAGTCTTCAATCTCAGTCTGCGACTGGGGAGAGTGCCCGCCCTATGGAAGACATCCTGCATCGTCCCGGTCCCCAAAAGGAACCGGCCCAATGAGCTGAATGACTTCCGACTGGTGGCACTGACGTCACATCTTATGAAGACTCTAGAGCGGCTCTTCCTCAACCTCCTCCGACCACAGGTACAACATGCCCAGGACCCACTACAGTTTGCCTACAAGGCGGGTGTCAGAGTGGAGGATGCCATCCTGTACCTCCTGCATAGAGCCCACTCACACCTGGATGGGGGAAAAGGCACGGTCAGGATCCTGTTTCTTGACTTTTCCAGTGCCTTTAATACAATCCGGCCCTGTCTGCTTCAGGAAAAACTGAACAGGATGCAGGTGGACGCCTGCCTGGTCGCTTGGCTCTCCGACTACCTCACTGACAGGCCACAGTACATCAGGCTGAAGGACATCACGTCGGACACTGTGGACAGCAGCACAGGAGCACCACAGGGAACTGTGCTGTCCCCTCTTCTCTTCACCCTGTACACCTCTGACTTCTGCTACAACTCTGAATTATGCCACATTCAGAAGTTTGCAGACGACACGGCCATCATGGGGTGTATCTGGGATGACCAGGAAGAGGAGTACAGAAGTCTGGTGAGGAACTTTGTCTCATGGAGTCACACAAACCACCTGCAACTAAACACCTCAAAGACTAAGGAACTGGCTGTGGACCGGCGGCGCGATCGGCGTTTCCTCCCCACAGACGGCTCCGACGGGCCGGGCAAGATCACATCCGGTGAGTCGGGCAGCGAGGCAGGAGTGGCTGAGAGAAGGTGAGGTGTGTGCCGGAGAAATGCCTGCATGGTCGGAGGAAGCAACTTCAGAAGCCATGGCAGGAAGGAAAAGAACCATTGTAGCCGGCTTTCCACGGTGCGGCGAAACTCCTCCGGAGGGTTCTCTAGCCAAGGAACTGGTTGTGGACTTTGGGAGGTCCAGAGCAGGTCCACTGCCAGTTCAGATAGAGGAGGAGGAGGTGGAGGTGGTCAACAAGTACAAGTACCTCGGGCTGTGGGTGGACAACAAACTGGACTGGTCATGCAACAAAGATCACCTGTACAAAAAAGCCCAAAGCCGACTGTACTTCCTCAGGAGGCTGAGGTCTTTTAACATCTGCAGGAAGCTCCTGAGGATGTTTTACCAGTCGGTGGTTGCTGGAGTACTTTTCTATGCAGTGGTGTGCTGGGGGAGCAGCACAGGAAAGAAGGACTCATCCAGGCTGAAAAAATTGATCAGGAAGTCTAGCTCTGTGGTCGGCATGAAGCTGGACACTCTGGTGACAGTGGCAGAGAAAAGGACACTAAAGAAACTGCTGGACATTATGGACAATGCTGGGCATCCTCTGCACACGGCCATAAACAATCAGACGAGTCTGTTCAGTGACAGGTTGCTCCTCCCAAAGACAAGAACCAACAGACTTAAAAACTCCTTTGTCCCACACGCCATCAGACTGTTTAACTCCTCTCTGGAGGGGAGAGGGAGGGGAGACAGGGGGACAAAGGAGGGGGGCAACTAAGCTGTAGTGCCTCTTCACTTCACTGTGCAATTACCTTTTGTGCAATACTTTTTGTTAATAGTCAGCGGTGCAATAGACTCCATACTTGAAATGTGCAATTCACTTGTATTTTTATATTTATTCCTATTTATTGTATTTATCCCCTTTGTATATTTTATCTATATATGTCTTTGTATTTATATATGTGTCTATAATATATATATATATATATATATATATTATATATATATATATATATCTATATAATATTCTGTAACTCTGTAACTTCTGTCGGTGCTGTGCTTTTGGAAACCGAATTTCCCAGAGGAAACCACCCGAGGGATTAAGAAAGTTTTTATCTTATTCTTATCTTATCTTAAAATTGCTGCCTTGCTCTTTAGTCAGTAATTGATTTAAAGCTGAGCGGGCTGCTTCTAACTTCTTAAGTATAGTTTTGGACCTGGAGATTTTAAACTGCACTTCTAGTTTTGTATTATGTGCTCTAAATCGAGTTGTTCTTTCATTGAAGCCTCTTTCTGCGCTGTGGTGTATGAGATAATACTACCCCTAAGATAGGCTTTAGCAGTTTCCCACAATAAAGATGGGCTTACATCTTCCGTTTTATTAGTGGTCATAAAAACATTCCACTCTTTAGTCATATACTCAATAAATAAGGGGTTACTCAATAAATAAGGATTGCTCCTCCATCGGCGGGAATGTGGCTCAAAATAAGGTGGGTGAATATTTATGCTTACTACTGAATGATCAGATAATGGACAAGATGTCACGTCCGGTTGTGGCAGACGTGTGGGGTTTGTAGAAAGGACCCAAAAGCCGGCAGCTCTGGTGCAGGTGAGTGTTTATTTACAGGAGTGGGTACAAACAGCAATGGTGGGTGAACATGAAACTGGAAAACCTAAACTGGGCAGAACTAAGAAAACACATGAAAGGACACAAACTAAGAAACGCGGACTAGATACAGGAACACACGGGCAGAACAGAGGAAGAACAGAACCAATAATCACACTAATAGAAAACACAAAACGCTGGGTCAAAAGGACCCAGGACCATGACACAAGACCTTATTTGTCATGGTCCTGGGTCGGTGACCCAGCGCTTTCAGTTTATTATCATTTTCTAGTTTATTACCAAATCAGCCGCTGTAAACTGGCAGGACTTTAATGCCACCACAGCAGATTGCGTCACAGTTTTGCAGCTGGGTGCGGTGATGGATTGGCTGGTACGTCACATCATCCCTGATGACAACAACACATCTGAGATGCACACTGACATTTCAGAGGGTAAGCTGAATGTTAATTCTTTAACCTGTCGCATTACAAAAACTTGAAGAAATCCCCCAAAGAAACCAAATTCCAAGAAATCCAAACATGGTAATGTTTGCACACACTTGTGATTATGTGTAGAGGTCCACCCTTCCAGCCAACCTCAGGACTCTATGCATGCACACATTAATGCACATACATCGGCACACATTCTGGCATTGATATTTTATGTCAAATATCAATACAGGACTCGTCTTTCTTCTGTGATGTCAAATATCAATCCCAGTCAGTCAAGCCAGAGCTGAAATCACCAGAAAGTGCCGATGAGAGTGGCTTGATGACAAACTGTGTGACCTATATGACATCAAGCTGTATGAATTCATGACATCAAGCTGTATGAATTCATGACATCAAGCTGTATGAATTCATGACATCAAGCTGAATGCCTTGCATTCCCATAATAATTCCCGTATATACATAATGCATTCCCGTAATTCCCATCACTTGCCAATGCAGTGATGGGAATTACGGCACTACAAGTAACGGCGTTACTAACGGTGTTGCTTTTCAAGTAACGAGTAATCTAACTAATTACTATTTTTATTGTTACAACGCCGTTTCCATTACTAGCAAGAACTTCTTCCTGCTCTTGCTCTTGACGAAGGCGGTCACACTTTTCTCCTCTCCTCCTCCTCCTCTCCCTTAGCGCTCCTGCTTAGCCTCTTGCGTCCTTGTCTAGTCTGGTGTTTTTTGTGTTACTTTTCCCTGGAACACTCTCTCACAGTCTGTTCTCTAAAACCTAAAAGAGGAATTCTGGATTTGATCAACTGGTCCCTAAATGCAATTGACACCCCTTTCTCAACGAGAAGTCTGGGCTTGGGTGAGCCTGAGTGCTGAAGATATCTACCTATTCGGAACCATGGTAACAGGGTTCTGGCTGATCGGAGCTGGCTTGGCCCTGACTTATCGAAGAATTAAGAAAGCGGAACAGGCTGTTCAAACCCCCACAAGGCTGCCCTCTGGGATTGATTGATTGATTGATTGATAAGATCTTGGAAAGGTTACGGCTGCTGTGAATACTCAGAATAAGATCTCTGAGTGCAGACTGGATTACATCTCGGGGAGGCACACTGTGGTCGTGAGTTCTCAGAATCGGCTCCTTGAGCACAAGAAATGACAACGTCACAGAACGCAAGTATGGCGAAGCTCACGGCTCTCCAACGGGAGATTGAGAGACCAGTGTTGGACTGTAGAACTGCTTTGAAATTCATATGAGCTGTTCGCACTAAAGTAAAAACCACTATCACTTCATGCGGATACCCTAACAAAAACACCCTGATAACGACTGTGTTTAGTCTGTTCCTTCCCATTCCATGCAAGGCCACCTGGGTTGGCTGGAAGACTGTTTACTTAGCCTAGCAGGGCGAAGGACACTGTCTCAGCTGAACTCTGGACACGCACACACATACATATACACTGATATGCACACACTCATCCCCCCTCCGGTACATCCGGGCTGCAGGCCCGGATGTACTGTCTAATTCGGCTGTCTCTCACCCTTTACCCACCCCTGTTACTTGTCATGTGTTTCTTTGGTGTATTAAGAGTTTTTTCATGTGCAGAGGTGTTTTTTTCTGTTCTCAAACTGATCTCCCTGTTGGAGCTCAGTCTGGGAGGAGTTATTTTTTTCTCCTTATCTTTCCTCGTGTGGTGCATTTTCCATTGTTATACCTCTCTGACCTGTCTTCCCCATGTGATGTTTTTGTAATGTATGTATAGTCGGAGGGTAAGATGGCGCCACCATTGCGTGTAATAGGTCGGCAGCCTTATGAAATTTCCCCTTGTGGGACTAATAAAGGTATATCAAATCAAATCAAATCAAAGAAAATGCGGTGCGGTCGCGTTACTATTTTTCAACACACAGACGGTTGAAGCTGTGTTCAGCTTACCGCATCTTATATCAGTTGCACGGAAGTAGATGTAAGTAATCTGGGCACTACTGCTTTAAGCAGCTGTGCGTGTTCCTGTACGCTGCAGCTGAACTGATGTCTTGAATTTGCTGTCTTGTGATATTTTCTGCCATTTTGATGGTTTTGTCTTTGATAGTCTTCGCAGAGAGAGGCATCGCTCGGATTTTCTGCACAGAGATTGTGCACTCTGGTTTTCAAAGTCAACGAATAGGGGTTCTGAAATCTTAATGAATGATTCCTTCATATATTCTCTGTCCGTCAACGGCTTCCCACGCCTGACCATTTCCTGAGCGGCCACAAAACTTGCATATGCAGACTTCATCCACTTCTTGAATTGATTTTTCCACAGATCAGCCTTCCAAATCACTTCCAAAAAGGCTTTTTTCCTCTCTTCTCCCTCTGGATATTTTTCAGCAAAGGCTGTGTTTTTATTTCGATATTTAACCTTTTTTTGTTAGCCAGTTTCTCTCCACAAATTAGGCATTCTGGTAGGCCACTCTCGTCAGAAGTAAATGCAAATGAATCTGCCCAGGCATCATTAAATGTTCTATTTTCTTCTGATATTTTTCTTTTCTTACATTTCTCCATACTTGGCCGACCCGGGGTTGAAAGTCTCCATAAACGCACGGCGTTTTGGCGGGTACACCGCCTTCCACGTTATGCGACGCTTATTTTGAGCAACAAAAATACTAAAATATAATTTTATGTTAATATTTTAAGATCACAATAATCTTCCAATTTAGAATTATAATTTTAAAAAAGAACTACCGCAAATAAAATAAATGATAAGTATTAAATTGAAGTGTATTGTCCCAAGCCACGCGGAGCCGCAGTATAAGGATGAAAGAGCCACATGCGACCCCTGGTCTATACAGACAATAATCCCCTCACATATGTGATGAGTACTGCAAAGATGAATGCAGTAGGTCACCGCTGGGTAGGTGAGCTGGCAGATTTCAGGTTTGATGTCAAATACAGGCCGGGGAAGGTGAACATCGATGCAGACTCATTCTCTCGGTTTCCACTTGACATTGACACCTACCTCACAAAGTTTACTGAAGAGCTGACGAGAGAGGCCATTCAGGCTACATGGGAGGGTTGTGAGTCTGCAAAGAGACAAGATGCTGCATATGTCGCTGCCCTGTGCCTAACATGCCCAGCCAGAGACACCTGTGAACATGTCACCATTGCAGCCTGTCACAGTGACCTGGTAAAATCCCAAAGGAAGGATCCCTCTATCATTTAACTTATCAAACTGAAAGAAACAAAATCAGTAATAACTAATGATGGCAGAAGGAGAGCCAGTGGCCCCGTGAGAAAGCTTATGCATGAGTGGGGAAAGCTTCATATGGAAAATCAGCTGCAACATCGTACAGCGGCTCAGCGAAGGCAGCTTGTGCTGCCAGCACAATATCAACTCCTAGTGCTTCAACATCTCCATGATGACTTGGGTCACGCAGGGCAAAGAGGGTCATTCACTTGGCACGGGACCGTTTCTACTGGGCTTTTATGAAGAGGGACATTGAGGCGTATGTGACCAGAAAACACCCCTGTGTTGTGGGCATTTTTGTTGAATGTTTATAAAACACAATTTGTATTAATTTTTGTTTTTTCTTTAAAGTTGTAAGAATATGCTGACCTAGTTTTGTTATGTAAATTTGTAATTCATTTTATTGGAAAAGTTTTTGGAAAGTGATTGGTTTATTGGCTTATGGACCCTCCCATTAATCAGGGGATTAAGAGCACCCTGGAGGGGTGTGGGAAAGATGGTTTTTTGTTTGCCAAATGTCTGATGGGAAGACGGGGGGATTAGAAAATGATTTTTTGACCACTTTTGAAGTTGTTAAAGCAAATTGAGTTAACTTTCGTTTAATTTTAAGTTTTAAGAAGTTATTTGGTTGATTTTTGTTTATAATTTTCCACGAAATAAACGACATATGATTTTTAAACAATGGAGTCAGAAGTGCGTTCTAAAACAAACTTCCCGTTGCCACCCACAGCCTTTTCTTGGACTTTTTTGGTGTTTGGAACATAAAAGGCCGTGACACCCCTGCATTAAGCAAAAGAAACCAGTCAAACACATCAGCAACCCTACAACACCTGGCTGGAGCTGCTCACTCAAGGACAACACCATGCCATCCAAATGGCAACCCAGCTGAGCGATTTAATTGGACATTTCTTCAAATGCTAAGGACATTGGAGGAGAAGGCAAAGAGCAGCTGGAAAGAGCATCTGCCTCAGATAGTACATGCATACAACTGCACCAGGCATGAGGCAACAGGCTTTTCATCCCACTACCTCATGTTTGGTCGACACCCCTGTCTCCTAGTAGACTTCATTTTTGGCTTGTTAGCCAGAGATGGGACTGAAACACCTCAGAGCTGTGCTAAAAAGTGGGCTTTGTGGATGGAAGAGGCTTATCGTATTGCAGCTGAGAACAGCCAGCACTCTAGTGCAAGGGGTAGAAGAACTATGATCATCACACACAGAACACAGTCACTCTCCAACCTGGTGAGACAGTGTCCTAGTCCGTAACATGAGTGAGAGGGGAGGACCTGGAAAATTGAGACCTTACTGGGAACAAACTTCGTCGTCAAACAACAAGTGAGTGACAGTCCCATTTACAAAATGTGTTCAGAGACGTAATGTGTTTACTTCATAGAAATCTCCTACACTACGGTGGCCCCTAGAGACAAAGCACATACAAACTCCAAAACACTTGCAAACTCCAAAACACTTGCAAAATCCAAAACACTTGCAAACTCCAAAACACCTGCAAAATCCAAAACACATGCAAACTCCAAAGCACATGCAAAATCCAAAACACTTGCAAAATCCAAAACACTTGCAAAATCCAAAACACTTGCAAAATCCAAAACACATGCGAACTCCAAAGCACATGCAAAATCCAAAAAACTTGCAAAATCCAAAACACTTGCAAACTCCAAAACACTTGCAAAATCCAAAACACTTGCAAACTCCAAAACACTTGGAAAATCCAAAACACTTGGAAAATCCAAAACACATGCAAACCCCAAAACACATGCAAAATCCAAAGCACATACAAATTCCAAAACACTTGCAAACTCCAAAACACTTGCAAAATCCAAAACACTTGCAAACTCCAAAACACTTGGAAAATCCAAAACACTTGGAAAATCCAAAACACATGCAAACCCCAAAACACATGCAAAATCCAAAATACAACGGAAGTGCTCCAGGACGCTAGGGGCAGTGTTGAGCTCGATTTGCAAAATAAACGGCAAGTTTGTCTGTATGGGACGGTCTAGTCTCTGTCGCGCTTCCCAGGTTGCCTAGCAACCATGATACTAACCGCTGGAAACGTGTCATACAACTTTGTTTGACAGAAATGAAGGAGAACATAATTTGTTCATTTGTTTGTTTGTTTATACATGATCTTTGTGTGATTTGATAAGTATCTGAGGCTGAGACCACAGGACAGTAAAACATGATTTTTGGGCTTCATTTCTGGACTGAAAAGTTATTTAAGATTAGTTAGTAAATAACAATTAGCTAATGTTGTTCATGAGACTAAAGTCATATCACTTTGGTAATGTAAATATAATATGGCCAATATTATAGTTATTATATTAATCATTATTAGCTATTACAGCAGTGAACATGAACTCTGTGTCAAATACTGAGCTTCAGTACAGATTCAAGTTGCAGTTATTTATATGTCTTATCACCTTAAATCTTCACTCAAAGACAAGTATCTTTGACAGTGCATATATAGGTGTATCATATATAAGAGACAAATGTTGTTCCTTCAGTATGTTGGCATTACTGAATTTGGCTCATTGCTTACATATATTTATAAAAAGAAAATGTACAAGCTGGATAACTGTTTCTGATAAAATGAAGAGTAGACTGATATATTAAATATTCCTTTATTGGGTGAGAAAATCAGACCATGTCATAACTGCTTTAAGTCATACAGAATAGATATCAGAGCCTTAAACTGGCTGACTTCTGCTAAATTGGTCAAACTGGGCAGAAAGTATACAAACATCCTTATAGAATATGATGTAACACAATAGATCAACTTACATCAGAATATAAACAATTACAGCAATATGATGCAACAAACACAGCAGTGCTACTAATCCAAAATACTCAAAGCTTCATAGAACTGAAACAAACATTTATTTTTAGCTCCATTCTGCTGCTGATACATACTTTAGGTTTCTGAACATTAAACTTGTTTCTGCCTTTCATAGTGTGTAACTTGAAGGCCCTGAATACTTTCTCCCACACTGAAAACACTGGAATGATAATATTATTTGAACATTACCTAATAAGACTGATTCAGGACAGACAATTAATTATGTTAAACTTTTCTAACAGTCCTTCACAAACAGGGAACAGTCTGTCTATTCTCTCCGTCTGTCAGCTGATGCTGGCTCTTCCTCCTCCTCTTCCTCACACACTGATGAGTTTGTCCTGGTGGATCATCAGGGGTGCAAAGCCTCACAGATGATGTGCAGCAGTGGGTCCCTCAGTCTGTCCTCACTCTGGACACTTGCAGTTGTCACACATGGAAATCAAATGTGTGATAAGCTGCAGGATTCAAACACAAGTGTAACTTATAAATACATGTTAATACTTTTATTACACAATCAGAGAGAAAGAAACAGAGAGAGAGTGCAGGACAGACAGACAGGTGACAGTCTCAGGTGTACACACTGCTACAAAACAGCACCAGAGAAGGAGGATTCAGTGTTTGTGTTATTACGAAACAAGAAGAGTTCCCAGATGGTACAGTGGACACGTGTGACTCCTGTGATTAAAGCATCTTTCTTTCAGCTTAACGAGTGAACCGTCAGCTCGTTCAAACACACGTTAAAGTCCATGTGGCTCGACACCACCGAAAAGAGGCAGCAATATAAAATAGCTAACATTAACAGTGCAGTGAATCCTGCTTGTGCCGTGATATTCAGGACTGCAAACCAAGCAGCATCACTGAATTTCAGCTTGTTGTGTTTGTGGATATATGACCGACTTTAATTATCCATAAAATCATCAGATTCTCTGTAAGAGTAAAGTCAACTATTGAACGGCATATATTTTGAAGTAAAGGCTTTAAAACCAAGGTAGTACAAACATCACTAATGTCACATAACTTTCCAGACATGAGGCCAACAGTAATATTTTAATGTTCTTCATTATAAAATCATTCGCGCATAAATAAGTGACATAATATTCAGTACTTACTTCTGAAAGTTTACTCTTCGGCGGCTCCGCTTCCGCCGTTTTTTTTCCACACCACCGCCGCACTATGAAATCTGGGATATGTTGGGCGATGAAGGCTACACCGACCCATCCTTAAAATTCAGGGAAATTAAGGACGCATTTGAGGGACGCATTTCGAGCAGCCTTTGAATTGGGAAAGCCTTCATCATGTCGCTGTGACGTAATAGGCCTTAAAATGCGGCCTTTAAGGCAGCAGACCCTGAATTGGGATACAGTCCAAATCCGGTCATTGGTACTTCCTAGCTTGTGTAGTTACTAGGTAACAAAAGCTCAACACTGCCCCTAGCGTCCTGGAGCACTTCCGTTGTGTTTTGGAATTTGCATGTATTTTGGGGTTTGCATGTGTTTTGGAGTTTGCAAGTGCTTTGTCTCTAGGGGCCACCGTAGGATTGAACCCATGACCTTGGCGTTATTAGCACCACACTCTGACCAGCTGAGCTAACCGGCCTACAACATGTGAGTAACCGATCCTTTTGTTGACTAATATACCAAAAAAGAGGGTGGAAGAACAGTTAAGAACACAAGAGAAATGTGTGTTTACAAGAAATTACTTCAAGCTGTACCAATGAAAGCCAACTCTTGGAAGCTCCTACTGATCAGAAGCCACCTATGCAGTTCAGCTGATGAACAATGTGGCTGGAGAAACTAACAAAGTCATACTTTAGTAGACTAAAATATGAAAACAGTCGAAAGCACTGTGTTTCCTAATGAAAATGCTTCAAGTATAGCGGCATGGCTGTTTTTTGAACAAAGTCCAACACATGCCTTCAACGGGGAGTGAAACAGAGCGCACTGGATCTTTTCCAGGTGGAGTTCCACCAACAGCATGCTTCCAAGTCGTGATTTTTTCACCCGTGTCGCTTGAGGTCATGGCATGTTATTGACTTTCTATGGTTGCTTCTAAGCCAAGATGACTCGAGCCTGGCACTGATAAGGCCAAGTTCATGGCTTCAGTCCCCAACCTGGCCATTCGAGCCTCGTTTGAGAACTCGTAGAGTCTCTGTTGAAGAACATGAAATTGACAACAGCGTAGCAATTTTGGATGACATAAAGGATGCGAGGTCGGCCTGCTGCGAACAAACTGGGAACGCATGCCTGCTCCTCAAGCACTCACAATGAACCACGAAGGGACTCGAACCTCAATCTTCTGATCCGAAGTCAGACGCCTTATCCGTTAGGCCACGTGGTTTGGCAGAAGTTCCGACTTTTCATGAACGTTCGTTTGAGTCTGTTTGAGCCAACTGCTGGTGTTGGGTTGGTCACGTGGCTGGTGGATATTGCTTGATTGTTGCTTGAAATAATTGATTGTTGCTTGAAATAAGTGCATGCCACAGCATTTCTCCCATGTATCATGCTCTTAAAAAGGTAGTTCTACCTGCCACATGCACAGTGGATCCACCCACTAAGCCAGAGTATCATCTGCCAATGGAGGTCATAAAGCTTACGTGGCCCGATCTCTCACTGATAAGGCCAAGTTCATGGCTTCCTTAACCTTGCCTTTTGAGCCTCATTTGAGAACGCGTAGAGCACAGGTGTCAGACTCCGGGCCTCGAGGGCCGGTGTCCTGCAGGTTTCAGATGTGTCCTTGATCCAACACAGCTGATTTAAATGGCTAAATTACCTCCTCAACATTTCTTGAAGAGGCCTGGTAATGAACTGATCACTTGATTCAGGTGTGTTGACCCAGGGTGAAATCTAAAACCTGCAGGACACCGGCCCTCGAGGCCTGGAGTTTGACACCCCTGGCGTAGAGTCTCTTTTGAAGGACACAGCCAGGGTCTGCAGCCTTAAAGGCTGCATTTCAAGACCGATTACGTCACAGCGACGCGATGAAGGCTGTCCCAATTCAAAGGCTGCTCGAAATGCGGCCGTCAAATGCGTCCTTCATTTCCCTGAATTTTAAGGATGGGTCGCTGTAGCTTTTATGGCCCAACATATCCCAGACTTCATAGCGCGGCGGTGGTGTAGATAATTTTTCTGAAAAAAATGGAGTGGCCGAAGAGTAAACTTTCAAAAGCAAGTAATGAATATTATGTCACTTATTTATGCGCAAATGTTTAATAATGAAGAACATTAAAACATTACTGTTGGCCACATGTCGGGAAAGCTATGTGACATTAGTGATGTTTGTACTAACTTGGTTTTAAAGCCTTTACTTCAAAATATACGCCGTTCAATAGTCGGCCTTAATCTTACAAAGAATGTGATGATTTTATGGATAATTAAAGTCAGTCATATATCCACAAACACAACAAGCTGAAAGTCAGTGATGCTGCTCGGTTTGCAGTCCTGAATATCACAGCACAAGCAGGATTCACTGCACTGTTAATGTTAGCTATGTTAAATTGCTGCCTCTGTTCGGTGGTGTCGAGCCAAACGGACTTCAACGTGTGTTCGAATGAGCTGACGGTTCACTCGTTACGCTGAAAGAAAGATGCTTTAATCACAGGAGTCACACATGTGTCCACTGTACCAGCTGGGAACTCTTCTTGTTTAGCACTCGTAATAACACAAACACTAAATCCTCCTTCTTTTGTGCTGTTTTGTAGCAGTGTAAACACCTGAGACTGTCTCGTGTTTGTCTGTCCTGCACTCTCTCTCTGTTTCTTTCTCTCTGATTGTGTAATAAAAGTATGAACATGTATTTATAAATTACACTTGTGTTTGAATCCTGCAGCTTATCACACATTTGATTTCCATGTGTGACAACTGCAAGTGTCCAGAGTGAGGACAGACTGAGGGACCCACTGCTGCACATCATCTGTGAGGCTTTGCACCCCTGATGATCCACCAGGACAAACTCAGCAGTGTGTGAGGAAGAGGAGGAGGAAGAGCCAGCATCAGCTGACAGACGGAGAGAATAGACAGACTGTTCCCTGTTTGTGAAGGACTGCTAGAAAAGTTTAGCATAACTATTTGTCTGTCCTGAATCAGTCTTATTAGGTAATGTTCAAATAGTTTTATCATTCCAGTGTTTTCAGTGTGGGAGAAAGTACTCAGGGCCTTCAAGTTACACACTATGAAAGGCAGCAACAAGTTTAATATTCAGAAACCTAAAGTATGTATCAGCAGCAGAATCGACCTAAAAATAAATGTTTGTTCCAGTTCTATGAAGCTGAGTATTTTGGATTAGTAGTACTGCTGTGTTTGTTGCATCATAATGCTGCAATTGTTTATATGCTTTATATATTCTGAGGTAAGTTGATCTATAGTGTTACATCATATTCTATAAGGATGATATGTGTTTGTATACTTTCTGCCCAGTTTGACCCATTTAGCAGAAGTCAGCCAGTTTAAGGCTCTGATATTTATTCTGTATCACTTAAAGCAGTTATGACATGGTATGATTTTCTTAACCAATAAACTAATATTTAATATATCAGTCTTCATTTTATCAGAAACAGTTTTCACAGCTCGTACATTTTCTTTTTACACATATATCAATCAATCAATCAATCAATCTTTATTTATAAAGCACTTTTCATACAAAAAAAAATGTAGCACAAAGTGCTTTACATGGTTAAGAGCAGCCCCCCCACCCCCCCCCCCACCCACACACACACACACACACACACGTGCACACTTAAAAAGTAAAATTGGACTGGGTACGCATGAGCCAAGTGAGGAAACACTATCATGGGGAGCCGTCTGCACCGGAAGCCGGTCACAGACCACAGCCTCCAGGCTGGGCACACAGCAGGAGGGAGGCAAAGAAGCCCCCCAGCCAGGCTGAAAGGACCCCCAGAGCCCTAGCGGCCATGGTCGATCACAGCCCCGGTGCAGAGAGCGCCCTCTGAGGAAACACTGGAGATATGACCTAATAAGAGTATATACTGGGTAAAAAGATAAAATAAATAAGAACGGGATACAATATAAATATAAATATAAATAGAGTAAGAAGATTAAAAAATGAATAAGAATAAAATCAATAATATTAGGTAAAACCTAAATTAACAATAGAATAACAGGATAGAATAAATAAGCGTAAAATAAATAAATGTTAAGTAAAAGCCAAATTAAAAAGGTGGGTCTTGAGCCTGTTCTTAAAAACATGTATGTTCTCTGCGGCCCTGAGCTCCTCCGGCAGGCTGTTCCACAGACGAGGACCATACCACTGAAAAGCTGCCTCTCCGTGAGTATGTGTCCTGACTTTAGGGACAATCAAAAGGCCAGTACCAGAGGACCTCAAGGTCCGCGAGGGTTCATATAAAAGCAGATCTGAGAGATAAGAAGGCCCAAGACCATTAAGACATTTAAAAACCAATAAAAGAACTTTAAAATCGATCCTGAAACACACGGGGAGCCAGTGCAGCGAT